>NC_067398.1:65385791-65707220 GCF_016432865.1 Antechinus flavipes
TGTAATCCAAAAGAACTTCTGATAAGCTCATTATTGCATTGCCTATAACTGCTTGATAGTTTGGATTTGAACAATTAAAACATTCCTTTTGATAATAAAAGATGGAAAATGTTACCTTATTGTTATTCACGAAAAGCATAATGGAATATGTATATAATTACATCTTTTTGAATTCTTATATTTGTCAGTTCAATTTATAGAATTTTGTGATTGATTGAGCTGTTTATTCTGAAATCTATGTTATTCCAACCTTGATGAAGAAGATGATGGACTAGAGGGAAGAGGTGAAACTGAAGTCAAATATTGGTGGTTCTAAGATAAGTTGTTTGTTTGCCATGCATGCTATTTTTTAGGAAGTATCCCTGAATTAGAAACCTTTACTGCAGAGAATTTTTTCCTCAGATAACTATTTCACTACTAATTTTAAATTTAGTTGTTTTGTATAAATCTTTTATTATTAAGATTCTCTATTTTATCTTTTGTGATTATTGATTGATTGATGAGAAACAGTCAGTGCAAGGCCCTGAAATAGAACATGATGGTTGTATGAGTGAACAGAAGGGGAGATAATGATGAGACAGAAATGTTAAGATTGGTAAATAATTTGATTAAAAAATCCACATGTGAAAGTAAAATAACAATGAGGGGTTATATTTTTTTCTTGAAACTCTGCTTTGAGGCTCACATTAAATCTTCCATATTTCCTGAAAATATAAACTGTAGTAATCATAGATCTTACCAAGCTACCCATTTAATGGCATTTAGTTTTTAGTCATTCAATCTTATGGTATATTGGTTACATCAGAAAATATATGAGGGAAAAGATTGTTCAATATGTGTCTCTGAATACTTGTCACATTCGATGCTATTCTGATGATATAAGAGAGAGAAAAGACTCCAGTACATTGGTAAACTTTTGGGAGAATATAGACTAGAACTCAACAGAATGGAAAGGCACAAATAGTTAATGATCTAGATTGTTTAAAAATACACCTCAATCAATAAAACTACTGATGTGTATTGAATATTTCCACTTCTGGGAATTACAATGAAATCTAGTCAAAATATAAAAGTGTTATTTTTTTTTCAATTTGTTATTATTTAGTTGACTATTAATGAGTAGGGAGCTAGAAGCGAGGTGAGTTTTGTTCAGTTATGTCAGTTGCTAGCCATGTGACTGATAAGTAACTTCATTTCTCACCTCATACTTCTCCATGTGTAAAATATAGGAAGTATGAATGAATTAATTTATTAATGAATTGTCTCATGGAGATTTTGAAAGGTTTGACTCCTAAAGTTAAAACTTGGAACCACAGATTTAGAATTAAAAGAGACTTTAAAGATAATCTAATCATATTCTCTTTGTGATGTTCCTCAATAATTGTTCTTTCCTTTAATTGTTCTTCCTTCTGTTAATCGTACCCAATTTATCCTGAATATATATTATATGTACATGAGTGTTTATCTTTTCTCTTTCATTAGACTCAAACTTTCTTATGAGTAGAAATATCTTTACATTTGATTTGTATCACGATAGTAGGCATTTAATAAATCCTTATGTACAGGGATATTTGTATAAAATTTCTTATATTTTGATTAATTTTTTTTTTTTTAATATCAAGACTGAAGTTCTTCTATATTAAGGATTTGGACTATTGGGGGGGACATGTCATATAGAGGTTTTAGTTCTTTTTCTTGACTTTGTCACAATATAAACATGTATAATTTGCAATGCTTCATTTCATTTAAAATTTATTTTCTTGAATAGGGCTTATCACAATGCTTGGAACATAGTAGGTGCTTAATAAGTGTTTGTTGACTGACTATTGAATATTCTGATCATATGTTCTACAGAAATGAGTTGTCCAGGGAAATATAATATTTAGTAAATGTTGTTCAGGAGTTAGAAATCTTCATGTGATCTATCCAGGGTTTCTAATTTTTATTTCCCTCCCTTGAAAAATGGATATAAGATTTAACCAATTTATAGAGATGCTGCCATTTCTTGGATATCCTATTAAACCAAAATTTTGTTGTACTTGTATCACTGTTTTTAATCCTCTTTAGTCAACTAAGGACTCTTGTGTGGGAAATTATTATACAAAAATCCTCCACAGAGCCAAATTAGATTTTTCCTTATCCTCTAAGGAATAATTTCTCACATCTTAAATTGCCATAGGACTTTTCTTGGATATCTTCTTTTTATTTAATATATATCTTCTAGTTGTACTCTCATATACATCTATGTCACTTCCTTCTCCTTAACCCCATTAGATTATATATCATATCTATATTTGTCTCCATTGCTAGATTATAAGATCTGATTCATTGTTTAATATTTCTTTTGTTATCATTAACTATTGTCCTACATCTGAACCTGTCCTTTGTACTTAAACTTCTCAAAAAACCCATACATAATTGGTGCTTAATTTTTTTTTCACATCTCATTTCTACCTTAGGCTTTAACAGCCTGTCCTCTAATTTTGTCATGCTCTCTTAAAAATTATTAATGATATTTTAGTTGATAGACTATTTCTCAATCTCCATTCTTCTTGAACTCTTTGCAACTATTGATAGTGTTGACACTCTCTCCTCCTTGATACTCTCTAGGTTTTAGTACAGCATTGTCTCCTGATTCTATTTCTACGTATTTGACCAGTCTTTCTCAGTTTCCTTTGCTATATAATCTCCAAGATCATACCTTCTTATGATAGGTGTCCCTTAGGGTTAATTCATGGACCTTCTTCTCTGTTCTCACTATAATATTTCAAGATATTATTAACACTTATATATTTAATTACCATCTCTTTGTAATAATTTTCAAATCTACTTATTCTACCCCAAACTTTCTACTGACCCCTAAATTTGCTGGTCCCTAGCTCTAGCTGCTTTTTACTCATCTTGAATTGAAAGTCTGATAGTGATCATAAACCAAATTATTCAGAAATAGAAATTTTAAGCCATTTCCCCTTTTAGTTTCCCTTTTATTCTATAGTCTAAGGCCATCTTCTAAAACTTTCCTTCTTACATCCTAGGAACTATCCTGTATTCCTTACTGTGTCAACCCACTATCTATAATATTCTTCCCTAAAATGTAATGTTCTCTGGGAGCAAATTCCTTAGGGGGCTTCAGTTAGCAGCCTTTGTTTCAATTCAGTAATCTCCCCAAATGCAGCCAGGAGTTAAAGTCTAAATCCTTTATTGTTTCCTTCAAAGTCTTGTCTCCTTCACTTGGGGTTCGGCTAGTTTTTCTGGAGACCTATCTCTCTCCTTGGTTCTGAGAAGCCTGCTTTCTCTGGCTTCTGACTCTCCCAGATTTCAAAGGTTTGTGCTTCAACCTCCAACCACTACAAAGGTGGACGATGGAATGAATCTGTCTCAGCCTCAGAAAGCTTTTAGTGTGCTTATCCTTTCTGGCTCTGACAACTCCTCCTTATATATCTTCTATACTGAGTATATACCAATCATTATATCACTAGGAAACCATTATTTGTTGTAGAATTAAATCAATGCTAAACTAGATTTAACCACTGTCTCCTCAATTCCACTTACTTAGCACCTTGTAAAAATCCTAACATCTCCTTTCTTTTATTTTTAGAACATAGGTGGTCATGATCTCCCTGACTTCTCAAGGTAGTGAGAACCCCCCAAAAGAAAGTGATCATGCCTTCCCTGTGAAAACACCATAAAAAGGAGGTAATCACGCCCTCCCTGGCATCTCAGGAAGGCAGATGAAAACACCAAAGGAAATGGGAAATTAAATAGAATTAGTGGGTTTCTGAAAGGGCTCACTCTTAAAACAGGTATACATAAATCCATCAATATGGGAGGTATTACACATAATTACATAAGCACATAAGCACATAGCAATATAACACAGGCTAGTAGTGATGAGGAATTATACATGTCCATAAGTCCTAGAAATAGTCCAAAAGGAATCTGTTGTCCATTACTACATGTGCCAGGAATCCAATTATTCCTGTAAGTTTTAAAGTCCTACAATAGTCTCATCAACAATTTTTCATCTCAGGGAATCCAATGATTCCTGCTGGTTTTCAAGTCCTGCAACAATCTCATTATTAGCCATGCTCTTTCAATGTCAGATGTTTCTTAGATTTTCTCCTTTGTTTCAAGGTTTTTCTCTTTTTCTGTCTCTCTTCAGGGGCTCATTGGCACCCATTTTTAGAGATACTCTCCAACTGTAGAGATACAAACAAACCTTTCTCCCAAGCAGTTAACCTATCTAGTCCCTTTTAGTTATCACTTTCTAAATCTTTTCTCATCACCTGGCAATTACATTGGAGCTGCTCACACTAGACACTGACCTTCTGTTGGGTTAAAAAAAGCCTGTATTGTACGCAATTGCTTTCTGCTATCTGATTGCTTTTTATGTGGGTTGATCATGTAATCCCTTTCTGCCATGTGATTGCTTTTCAGTTGATTCATCACATCAAAATATCGAGCTTCTAAAGGTGTAACTCAGCTGCCATCATGTCCTAACTGTCTTTTGATTGAGGTCTTGGATCTGGGCCCCACCTCTAATTTCCCTGGGTCAATCTACATTCTGAGGCCTAGTGGAAGCCCTTGTGGCATTTTGGACATAGGGTTTTAGTTCTTCTCTCACCCTGTATTCTCACTCTGTCTCCATACCTACATTAGGCTCTCAGATGTCCAATTTTTCTACACTGAAAACATTGACAAGTCTGTCTAGAAGTCTCTTGCCAAGAGTGATCCTCACTTTCCATGTTCATCATAGTCTGAGTATAATAAGCATTTGTGTCCACGTGTGTGCCACTGTGGCACAGCGTCTTATGATCTCCTCTAAAGGAGCATCTTTGTGTACTTCCCATATAATTCTTCTGCAACCTCATTGGCATTTTCCTTAGCCAGTTGTCTGATCATTATTTCTGTATCTGCATTTTCTTGAATGGTTCTTGTGAGAGCTGTTTGCAAACATCCCACAAAATCCACAAAGAGTTCATTGGGATCTTGCTCTATTTTTGTGAAGGCTTCCCCTCGATCTTTCCCTGGGAGGAAATCCCAAGCTTTTATAGCAGCAATGGCAGTTTGTTCATATGCTCTTATGGGGTAATTAATCTGTGCTGAATTCTCTGCATACTGACCTTCACCTACTAGTTGGTCAAAAGTGATTTGTACATTAACTCCAGTGTGTTTATTTCATTGGGCTTGAATCCTACATAATTCATAATACTCTGAAAGCCACAAGTTTTGTCCAAGTTCTAAACATGTCCTTGCTATGGATTTCCAAGCACTAGGGGTTAAGATTTCATAAGCTAAACTCTCTAGTAACATCTTAACATAAGATGATGTAGCTCCATAAAGAGGGCAATCTTTTTTTTTTCAAATCCTTGATTTTTTCCAAATCAAAAGGAATGCATCTTCTCCTTTGTTGACCTGAAGAGTCAAGTTCTTCAATCACAGGATATGCATTTATTTTATTTTTTTTAAAATAACTTTTTATTTACAAGTTATATGCATGGGTAATTTTACAGCATTGACAATTGCCAACCTTTTGTTCCACTTTTTCCCCTCCTTCTCCTCACCTCCTGCCCTAGATGGCAGGATGACCAATACATGTTAAATATATTAAAGTATAAGTTAAATATAAGTTAAATACAAAATAAGCATACATGTTCAAACCATTATTTTGCTGTACAAAAAGAATCAGACTCTGAAATATTGTACAATGAGCCTGTGAAGGAAATCAAAAAATGCAGACAGGCAAAAATGTAGGGATTGGGAATTCAATGTAATGGTTCTTGTCATTTCCTAGAGTTATTTTGCTGGGTGTAGCTGGTTCAGTTAATTACTGCTCCATTGGAACTGATTTGGTTCATCTCATTGCTGAAGATGGCCAGATCCATCAGAATTGATCATCATATAGTATTGTTATTGAAGTATATAATGATCTCCTGGTCCTGCTCATTTCACTCAGCATCAGTTTGTGTAAGTCTCTCCAGGCCTTTCTGAAATCATCCCACTGGTCATTTCTTACTGAACAATAATATTCCATAATACTCATATAGCACAATTTATTCAGCCATTCTCCAATTGATGGGCATCTACTCAGTTTCCAGTTTCTAGCCACTACAAACAGGGCTGCCACAAAAATTCTTGCACATACAAGTTCCTTTCCCTTCTTTAAGATCTCTTTGGGATATATGCCCAGTAGTAGCACTGCTGGATCAAAGGGTATGCACAGTTTGATCACTTTTTGAGCATAGTTCCAAATTGCTCTCCAGAATGGTTGGATGTATGTTTGCATTTATTTTTAAATCAGATATATCCTGTCCTTCTCTCTTAGCCACAACCAATGCCTTTTGTAATCTTGTCATAGACTGCTTCATAGGTGGTGCTGATTGTGCCATTGCCCCCTCCTCCTTCTCCCTCCATCCATGAAGGGTTAATTGAGCGAAGTAGGTCAGGGGATGCGAAATGCTCTTGCTGTGAAGTGCCACACTTAGAATTGTACTTAACTTCATTATTATCTGATTCTTCATCCTTTTCACCTAGTTTATTAGATCCTCCCCATCCTGCTCTTTCTTCTTTTTTCTTATTCTAACACACATATTTTCTTAAATCCAGTTGTATTGAATTGCATATATAAAGTGTATTTTTGGAAATTGCATTTGGATTGGAATCATAGTATTCATATAGTTGCTCTCTGACTAATTTCCACTCATCTGGATTCAATTCTTTTTCCTTAGAGAACCAAGGAGATGTGTCCTGTACAGTTTCTAAAAGTTCAGTGATCTGCTCCCAAATTATAATCAGACTTTGGCTTTTCATAAGTCTGACAATGCTCTCTAACATTTTGCTTGAATTGGAAAAGAAGGCTATTTTCTAAACATTTGTCCCATTTTAGCTGAAGTATTAGTTTAGCCCTTTAACAAAGTGTCCTTGTCTCTTTTTCTATTCACCTAATTTCTTGGTTGAGGAAACTTTTCCACTGAAATCAGGATCAGAGATTTTTCCACTGAAATAAGGATCAGAGGCTTTTCTACTGAAATCATGATCGTGCCTGTCCCATGTTAGATGCCAAAAATGTAATATTCTCTTCTAAAATGTAATTTTCTCTGGGAGCTGGTTTCTTGGGCACTTCTGGAGGCAGCCTTCATTTCAGTTCAATAATCCCCCCAAATGCAGCCAGGAGTTAAAATCCAAATCCTTTATTGTCTCCTTCAAAGTCTTATCTCTTTCACTTGGGGCTCAGCTAGTTTTCTGGAGGCCTTCTGGATCTTGGTTTCAGTGTTCTCCACAGGACAGCCTGCCACCACTTCTCTCTCTTTCTTAATTCTGCCTGACTGCCTTCTCTGCCCTCTGAATCTCCTCAATTTCCAAAGGTTTGTGCTTGAGCCTCCAGCCACAACAAAGGTGGACAATAGAATGAATCTGCCTTAGCCTCAGAAAGTTTCTAGGGTGCTTGTCTGGCCCTGACAGCTCCTCCTTATATCTTCCACATTGGGTGTACACCAATCATTATATCATTAGGAAACCATTGTTTGTTGTAGGAGTAAATCAATGCTAAACTAGATTTAACCACTGCCTCCCACTTACTTGGCACCCTTTTTCAAGTTCTGACCCATAACAACTAATCATATTTGATTTACTGCCAATCAGAGTCTTTTTTTTTTCATTTGCAACATCTCTTGAAAATGCTCCATTCATTCATTTGACATTGCCATCACTAGAGTGCAGACCATCATCACTTCACACTTGATTATTGCAGCAGTCTCCTAGTTGGTCTGCTTGCCTGAGGCCTTCCCCATCCAATCCCAACTCCATTCATCCACTAAAGTGATTTTCCTAGTTTATCCCAATTATAATGAGCATGTACACTTTTTTTAAAATTTTATTTAATAATAGCTTTATATTGACAGAATCCATGCCAGGGCAATTTTTTACAACATTATCCCTTGCACTCGCTTATGTTTTGATTTTTCCCCTCCCTCCTTCCACCCCCTCCCCAAGATGGCAAGCAGTCCTATATATGTTAGATATGTTGCAGTATATTCTAGATACAATATATGTTTGCAGAACCGAACAGTTCTCTTGTTGCACTTGTTCTTGGAGAATTGGATTCAGAAGGTAAAAACAACTTGGGAAGAAAATCAAAAATGCAAATAGTTCATATTTGTTTCCCAGTGTTCTTTCTTTGGGTGTAGCTGTTTCTGTCTATCATTTATCCACTGAGTTACCAAAACTCAGGTCGCTTTGTCAAAGAAATCCACTTCCATCAGAATACATCCTCATACAATATCGTTGTCGAAGTGTATAATGATCTCCTGGTTCTGCTCATTTCACTTAGCATCAGTTCATGTAAGTCTCGCCAGTCCTCTCTGTATTCATCCTGCTGCTCATTGCTTACAGAACAATAATATTCCATAATATTCATATACCACAATTTACCCAGCTATTCTCCAATTGATGGGCATCCATTCATTTTCCAGTTTCTAGCCACTACAAACAGGGCTGCCACAAACATTTTGGCACATACAGGTCCCTTTCCCTTTTTTAGTATCTCTTTGGGATATAAGCCCAGTAGTAGAACTGCTAGATCGAAGGGTATGCACAATTTGATAACTTTTGGGGCATAATTTCAGATTGCTCTCCAGAATGGTTGGGTTCATTCACAACTCCACCAACAATGCATCAGTGTCCCAGTTTTCCCGCATCCCTTCCAACATTCATCATTATTTTTTCCTGTCATCTTAGCCAATCTGACAAGTGTGTAGTGGTATCTCAGAGTTGTCTTAATTTGCATTTCTCTGATCAATAGTGATTTGGAACACTTTCATATGAGTGGTAATAGTTTCAATTTCATCATCTGAAAATTGTCTGTTCATATCCTTTGACCATTTATCAATTGGAGAATGGCTTGGTTTCTTATAAATTAGGGTCAGTTCTCTATATATTTTGGAAATGAGGCCTTTATCAGAACCTTTAACTGTAAAGATATTTTCCCAATTTGTTGCTTCCCTTCTAATCTTGTTTGCATTAGTTTTGTTTGTACAAAGGCTTTTTAATTTGATATAATCAAAATTTTCTATTTTGTGATCAGTAATGGTCTCTAGTTCATCTTTGGTCACAAATTTCTTTCTCCTCCACAAGTCTGAGAGATAAACTATCCTATGTATGAGGATGTACACTTACACACACACACACACACACACACACACACACACAGATACCTTATTCAATAAACTCCAGTGATTCCCTATTGCCTCCAGGATCAAATATAAAATGCTGTTTGACATTCAAACTCCTTGATTACCTCCCCTCTATAAGTGTTCATACATTTTATTCCCATACAAGTATTCTTTGATTAAATGACACTGGCATTATGACTGTTTCATAAAAACACTCCATATCTAGGCTCCAGACCTTTTCTTTGGCTACATCCCAAGTCTAGAATCCTCTCCCTTCTTTGTTCCCACCTTCTATGAGAAAACCCCTTCAACTTTACTTGATTTTATTATCTTCAATTTGGTAATAATTTCTTACTTATCCTGATTATAGTTTGCTTCACATGTATTTATTTTTATTTTGTCTTTCTTAGGAGATTGTAGATTTCTTGAGAGTAGGGACTTCTTTTTGCATATTTTAAAATCCTTGTCACTTAGTAGTTGGTTAATACATGTTTATCAATCAAGTTGTTGAATTTATCTTCAGAAACAAATTTACTTCCCAAAACACATTTTTTTTTTTTTTTTTGGCCGATCAACAGGCCTTGGTTCTGAGTCCTTCAATGCCAAGATCCAACCCTTCCTTAGAACTTGTTTGTAGCAAGAAGTATGAAGGAGCATAATTTTGTCTCTGTTACTTTTGCCTAGCAATTTTAGCCCAATGTGTACAACTCACAGTAAATAATGTGTTTGAAAGTGTTGAGAGAGTATTTTTGATAGCAAATAGGTAAGATATGATATGGCTGAATGGTTAAAAATGGGACGTCAATAATTTTTAGTAAGCAAATAAAGGCAGACTTGATTGACAAAACTTGTAAGTAAGAAAGGAAACAAAGCAAGGCCAATTTAGTTTAAATAACATCTTCAATTCAAAATATTCCAGTGAAAACCTTCTCCAAATAATGGTTAGGAAAGAAAAACTTAGTATTTTCTGGATTGTTTTATAGTATCACAGAGTATTTTTTCTTTCTTTCATTTTTAGAGAACCAGATAAAAGAAAGCTTCTCTCAATTCCTTTGTTTCAGATATGAACAAAATGAGGCTTATGATTATTTATTAAATGCTTTACACTAAGTTCTTGTTCTAAAAAAGATGACTTTCCACCTCTTCATAATGCAACTTGTCTCCAAGTTACAAAATTTTGCATTGTCATTTGAAGTTTAAGTGATTTGTGTGGTAATCATAACTACAATCCTTTTATAATTCATTTGCTTAATTTCAATTAAACACTCATTTATTAAATACCTACTATATGCAAAGCCCTTGATAATATTTCAGGCATCAAGCTTACCAGAGAATTGAAAAATAGGAAAATTAAAAATCAGACTTCATGGCCATTATTAAATAAAATTTATATATTTTCTGTTTTTATTTTTCATTTATTTTTTTCAGTGAACAAAAATTGGTTTTCTATCTCTTCCACTGCAATCTCATTAGGAAAAAACATACCAAAAAAAACAAAAACAAAAAAAAACAAAAAAAATACTTAGTTAAACAAAAATATTTTATTGTACTGGAAAACCAGCAGTATGATATGTGCATTTTTTCATATGATATGTGCATTTTTTCATTGCTGAACATCAATGCTATACATCAGAAAAAAATAATTGTTTTTTTTTAATGTTTTCTAGTTTGTAAGGACACTGAAAAGTGAAAAAAAATGAAAAAATATTATTTAGAAGAAAGTAACTTTCTTCTTTATTTAGTATCAATTGAATATATGAGTTGAGGCCACCAGAACTGTTTAAGATGGGATAGAAAAGACTGAAGAATCTCTAGCTCTAAAATATCTGGAGATACATTAGTGTTTGGAAGAGAGATTGGGTTTTCAGGGGTCCTCAAACTATGGCCCGCAGGCCAGATGTGGCAGCTGAGGATAATTATCCCCCTCACTCAAGCCTATGAAGTTTCTTTATTTAAAGGCTCACAAAACAAAGTTTTTGTGTTACTATAGTCTGGCCCTCTAACAGTCTGAGGGACAGTGAACTGCCCCCCTATTTAAAAAGTTTGAGGACCCCTGCCACAATTAGATCCTAGAAGTGAGGACTAGAAGCAATGAGTACACTTTGTAAAGTATCCAATTTAAACTTGATGTCAGGAAAACTTTCTAAAAAGGAGCTCTTTCACAAAATAGTATGCTATCTCTAGATGTGGCTATTTTCCCCTCACGGGAGGTCTTCATACAAAAGATGGACACTCATCAGGCATCTTATGGAATAGAGTCCTCTGTGGTTATGGTTTGGATGAGGTGACTACTGAGATGTCTTCTGATGCTAAAATTCTGTAATTCTCTGAATAATGCTTGTATTTTCAATTACACAACAAAGCAATCTAGGTTATCTACAATTCTGGGTCCTGCTGAGTCTGGCCATGAACTCCTGCAGCTTTGTCATTCACTCAAAGGCCATGACTGCTACAAAGTAGAGTTTGCATTTAACTTTATGTCCAATTAACTAGGGGTTATGATTCTGGTGTGGAGGAGGCCATTGCATTAGCATATGAAAGCATCGAATTGCAATGGACAAGCTGTGAGCTGGTGGGAGGCCAGACCAATGAGTCTAGGTCAGTTTGTTACAACATTAGATGCTCACACCTTAAAGCATTCTGAGTGCAATGTTTCTCAAAATGGCCCACAAAAGTTCAGTGATATAATCTCAAATATATTAATATATTGGATGCAAAAGATCTCTGATTTCATCAGTGTGGGAGAGTTTCCAATATTAAAAAAAAAAAAAGTTTAACAATACAGACCTAACCAATTCTATTCATAACATAATATATTTCAAACTGGAAGGGATCTTAGGAATCATCTAGTCTAACCTGTTCATGTTACAAATGAGGAAGTTGAGGCCACATTATTAAAAAATAACAACAGCAACTTGTCAAAGTCACATGAGTAGCAACAGAATCAAAATTGGAGCTCAAATTCTCTCCTTCTAGATCCCCAGAGCCCTTTCTCCTGAAATATACTGTATCTCTTAGCAAATCCTTCCTTGAGCAGTCCCCCCTCCACCATTTCCCATGTAGATTTGTGAGGAATGGAGGTTAGGGGATTTGTCCACAATCTCATAGCTGCAAAATGTCATAGATAAGTTGGGAGTTGAACATAGATTTCTTGACTGTAAGTACAATGTTTTATTGACTATACCATATTTTCTTTATTCATATAACATCAGCACCACTTTCTTTTAGCAAAAAATATTTCCTCACATTAAAAATAAACAATTTGTTTTATGTCCAAAACTATCAATTTTACTATTAGTTTTGGTAGTTTCCTGTTAACTGACATAGCAGATATCAATAGTTTCCCAAAGACAGTGCAGTGAATTTGGTAGGATGGAACTATCATGGTGATGTACTGAATTTGGAGTAATGAATGTTGTATTCAGAGGCTTGCATGAACTTTGCCCTTCATGACTTCTGTGCATTGGGCAAGTCATTTAATCTCTATGGATCTTGTTTTCTGTATTTGTAAAATGAAGTTTTGAGTTTTCTTTTACCGCAAGATCTATGGTTCTACAGACATCCAGAGTTTGGATAAAACAGCTTTAAGAATTGAGTCATCTCATTATTCTATGATATAGAAATACGTTTCCTTCTTTACTATCATTATAGTGAGTTATTTTGTTAAATATTCATGAAAACCATTAGACTGGCAATATTACCCTTATCTTATCCTTCCTCACAATTACTTTGTGTTTTTTTTTTAATCTTTACATTGTATATATTTGATATTTTTAATATAAGAATATTTGTCATTCATTCCCAAACCTTTTATGGGGAAAATTATTTTATTTTGTCTTTCTATGCCCAAAAGCCTAACATTGCTTTGTATATAGCAGACATTTAATAAATCCTGGTTAATCATTGTTATTGTGAAACAAATACTAGACTGAGACCTAGGACCTAGATTATAGTCTCAGCACTACCATGAATCAGATGAGTTTCTGTAGGCATCAGTTCCTCTATCTATCAAAGAGAGAAATGTGGCAGATGTTACCCTAAGTCTCATTCCCAATCCTGTGATTCTATAAAAAGTAGATGGGATATGGGCATGATTCAATTCAATTCAATAAAAAAAAATTACCCTTGCTCTAGGTGAGGGAATAAAACTCTAAATTCAATAAATTTTATGTGGGGTTACTCTTTTGATAAATAGGATTGATAGTATTTTAAACAATTTACTAGCCCCATAACATAAATAAATCATATAAAACCTCATCAACAAGTTGTTTGTACAGTAACATAGCAATTGGTTTATAATAGTTCTTTCATTTTTATCTTCTTATTTTGATGTCTGTCATAGACTGATAAATTTCCTTTTTAAATTTTTTAGATACATAAAAATATGTTTTTGGACTTTCACTTTTATTGTGCCTTTTTTTTTGGCTGCACATCCTTTTAACAGCAATATACTTTTCACTTATATCAATAATGGAAGTGGGTGTGAAGAAGCTAATATGTCTAATAACAGAAGAAATGAAAGGTGGCTGAATTTTTATTATCATTTGAATGAAAAGAAATATAAAATGTTCCTTTGCAGGATAAACAGAAATTATATATATATTTACAAGTACATATGCATATATACGGTCATTAAGATCTAAAACAAATCATGATTTCTTCCAACCTATATGACAATAGTGATAAATATAGATAAACAATATTTAGTGAGAGAAGTAGACAAATACAATTTTAATCCAGTGCCTTTTCTACAAAGGGAGCAGCATATCCAACTTTTTTGGTCCTCTTCCAATTCAAGTTTAGGATGTAATTAGTTTCCCTTGAATAGGTATGGCCAAAATTGTGAAAAAAAAATTATTTCATACATTTGCTTAACCCATATGAATATGTAATCTAGATAGGATGCATAATCTCCATCCTAACTCAGAAAAGTCCTATAGATTTGTTGTTGGAATCCAGGAAGAGTCTTTGAGGAAAAGAGGAAGCAAGATAATTCTATCTGGCTGCAATGGTTATTTAATTTTAAAAGCATAATTATTAATCCACTAGTCTAAGTGTTCATTCTGAGAAAAATGAAGCTCAAGACTCTCATATTTACTATGTGGTAATTAATCCCACCCACATCCCATCTACAAGCCATTATACAACTAGATAAAGCATTATTTTTATTGACAGTTAGGTGACACAATGCATAGAATGTTGGACATAGAAAAGACCTAAAAATGAATACTATCTCAGATCCTGGATCCTGAACAAGTCACTTAACCTCTCAGTCTCAATTTACTCAGCAATGAAAAGACATCAATAACACCTGCCTTTTAGGCTTGTTATGAGGATCAAAAAGGATAACATATATAAAGCACTTTGCAAAGCTTAAGTGCTGAATAAATTCTAACTGGTATTTAGCTAGGATTTATGAGCAAACATAGGGAAAATCTACCAAATGAGAAGGTAGGAAGACATAACATTATACATTAATGAAAGAAATCACATGACTTCACAAAGCTATCAAATATCAAAACATTTTTATAATTTAAATGAAATGATAATGATGACTTTACATTTATAAATACCTTGGAATGTACCAACAGTATTTAAATTTAATTTCCTTATATTCAGAAAATCTGGTTCCTACTAGGAGGTCTTTGCAATACAATTCCTAATAAAGACCATGTCTTTGTAATTCTGGAGAAACTGAGGCAAGATAGTGATTAGAGAGTTTTTAATATTTTATTTGGATTTCTGAGCAGGAGAAATTGTGTTGAGAGCATGCTGCCCCCAAGGGCTGATGTCCAAAGCATCCAGCAGGGAACGTGAGTTCTCAATGGCATATTTATAGTATTTAGCTCAGGTAGCTAAACAAAGGCAGGGTATAGAGTCCAAACTCTGGTGAGCAGGAATCTCCAAGCAGGGACCATCAATCTGGTTCTGACAGTTTGGGGGGGGACCATAAATTCTTATAAACTAGGAGTTAAGGAGGTGTCCAGCTTAGAGCCAGTAAGTCCGAATTTAGAGGTATGAACAATGCCACTTAGGTATCGGAGATAGGACATCTGGAGTCTTATCTTCTGGAATGTCAGATCTCCACAGCCCTAATTATCTCAGTTCTAATGAGCAGAAAGTGGCATTGCAACCAGAGAAACTGAGGCAGAACAATTCAGAGAAACTGAGGCAGGATAATCCAGGGAAAGTGAGGCAGGACAATTTAGGGAAATTGAGGCAGAACAATTTAGGGAACTGTGGCACAACATCTTAAAGTTCATCTATCTATTTTCTATTTCAAAATTTAGACATTTCTACAGTTAGCTATTCCATAAGATCACAGTCTCTTAAAACCAAATCTGGTTTTTCTTGGTGAAGATATTGAAAGTTTACTATTTCCTTCTGCAGTGCACTAAGGAAAACAGAGATTAAATGAGTTGTTCAGGGTGCATATCTACTATGTCTGAGGCCAGATCTAAAGTCGTGTTTCTAACTCTAGATTCAACACTCTATTCACTGAACCACCTAGCTGCTTCCTGGATTATGGAGTCATTATTGGATTTTGTTTTTTTAGCCTTAATTAAGTGATATATTTCTTTCTTCTGTAGAGTTTGCTCTTCTAAGCAATTGACTATTCTTCCTAACAATATTTCATATCTCTTGTACCCTATGAGTAGAATATACATTTCCATGAAGTCATTTGTGGGCCATATTTATTTTTTTTTGGTTTTTTTGTTTTTTTTGGTTTTGGTTTTCTTCATCTTACATTTCTCTGTATAATTTTGGTAATGCCTTTAGTAAAATTAGCATCATTTCTGAGCTCTAATCTTTTTTGCATACTTGTGATTAACTGACTGTGTGGTCTGTAACCTTCCACATATAGCCTGGACTCAATTAAAAATAATTGCTCAATATTTAACCAAATAAATAAAAATATGACAAAACAAATGCAATGCTATTTTATATTTTTCTAAGCTAATATGTCATTAGCAGGGACTTGTTTGTATTTGAGTTTTACACCATTGCATTACACTTCCAAAGAGAAAATAACATGAGATACCCTTGTCTCTGTTGTGTATTTGTGAGGATGTATGCATGTATAATAAATAGCAATATATTATTGTTATTGCTGTTGTTGTTGTTAGTTGATTTGGGGACCATCAGCATCCCTGAAAAATAGAAAAGGATATTCAAAGAGAATAAAAACTGAAAAAAGTTTGCTAGATTTGGCTAAATTGAGGATGCATATTTTAATTCCCAGGAAAAGGAGAACAATTTTACTGATAACCTTAGGGCAGTTTTTAATGGATTAGCATTGAAAATAGTAAGATTATAAAAGGTAGAGTAAGTGAGTGGTAAGGTAGAAGCAGCAAAAATAGAATACTCTTTCTACAAATTTAGTGGTTAGCTTTAGGAAAAAAAACATGATGACAACTTGAAAGTCTGAAAGGGTATAAGAAATGGGTGTGACTGTGTTTTAGTCTTTTAGTGGCAAATGATGTTGGAGTATGCTTGTAAGTCCAGAGAGTAAGCCTATTGAAAAGGAAGAATTGAAGATAAAGGAAATTAGATAAAAGGATGATTACTGGGTCAAGGCCATGGAATATAGAATGGATGTTTGTTCAGTGTCTAAAGTAGAGGGGTTGGATTTAGTCATTTCAAGGGCTTTGAGATCAGAGAGAAAGATGCTGAAATTATAGGGCAAACAATTATTTAAGTGAGAGATGAGGACAGCATGTATGAAGAAGTATAGAAAAATGGATTTACCCTATAACCTCAGCCTTCTCCATGAAATAGCAGAAGATCATTTAATCTAATCAATTAGAGATTGGAGGAGAGCTAAGGAGTGAAGGTCTTTAGGAGAGAACTGAAGTAACTGCCCTGGTGAAAGTGATAGATAAATTAAGGAATTTCAAAAAGAATCCTCGAAGTTAGATAGCATATATTTGCAATGAATTTTTCCTTCAGCATTATTATTTGGATTTTTAGGGAGATCAATGAATACAGGTGGTAAGTTTAGTAAAAAAAAAAAAAATGAGTCAAAAGATGAGGTCAAGGACATCAAGAATAGAAGCCATCCCTTTTTGAAGTGTTTGATGGTAAGATTAGTAACAGCTAAGAAAGGCTACCAGTCTGTAGAGGAAAGTGAAGCTCAATTAGGGGTAATGGACTGGGAGAACTATGACAAATTTAGGGTCTAGAAGGTGAAAAACAAATTTCAAAAGAGCAGAAAAAGAGAAAGAAAATTTTGATTAGAGATTGTAAGGGTCAGGGGAGGAACCTTTCATGGTGCAACAAGGAAGTATAAAGGCTTTAATGCCTGAGGCATCTGGATGTGATCTCTGTAGCTAGCAGGAACTGGCAAGAGTACAGAAATTCTTGCTGCATTGAGGACACATCATTAAGAGGATTCATCTCCTTCTCTTATTGACTGTGTGTGTGATCTCATAGGCCCGATTTAACCAGTGCGACCAAGAGATAGTGCAGAGTGCAGGAAAGATAGTGGGAGTGCAGGATGTGATAATGTACAATAAAGACTTATGCTCGCAAAATATAAATAAAACAAAACAAAACAAACAAACAAAAAACACCTCTAATGGTCATATACTTAGTGTGATATAGTGATGTAATGTTAGTGCATGCTAAGTTGTTGTAATGATGTAATCATATTGAGGTATTTTAGGGCTGAGAGGACTGAGAACTGATAGTCCAAGCCACAGACACAAAGAAGACTTCCAACTCCATCTTTGACCATCCTCGTGGCTCTCCTACCTTCATCACTTCTCCACCTAAAGACCAAGGCCCATTCAGAGTTCCTCCAGAAAGCTAGCCCAGATATTACAAAAGATGGCAATTTAAGAGTCAAGATCTTTTAAAAGAATAACATGTGATCCTTAATTTCAACATAAGACCACTTTTATTGAGAAAATGAACTCAAGAGGGCAATTTCCTGAGAGGCCAAAGTAGTAGAGAGGATATTCATTCAAACACTGATATTATGAAATGTTATGTCAGTGATTGTAGTGAAGAAGAAAAATATGGGTCACATTTAAGGTCACTGGGGAAAATAGAAGAACATTTTAGAAATCAATAGACAACATGAACAAAAATTTAGATTGGTAAAATCTTTTTTTTTTTTTTTTTTTTCAGTATAGACCTATGATTAGTCGTATCAGCAGCTCTCACTATGGAAACTACACATTGATGTATGTGTATGTGTGTGTGTGTGTGTGTGAGTATGTGTTTTCCTTTCAATGATAGATGAGAGTAGAGCATGTTTATAAGTGTAGAGATAGAAGCCTGTAGAAAAGGAATGATTGAAGACAAAAGAGAGAGTTAAAATGACTGATGGAACAAGGTGATGGTATAGACAGGAGAGTTAAGTCAGTAAGAGAGATCTTAATTAATCATTAACTGAGACTTAGTTGTTTGTGTCACTGACACATTTAATGACATGGCCACATACTTTTATATATCCAAGAAAAGACTTAGAAGCAGTTCTTTCTGCTTCCAAGGTCAACCTGTCGCCATTTCAGGAAGATGTGTTTTTACCTTCAAAATTACAGATTAGAAAATTATTCAGGTTTCAGAAGTTTATTTCTGCTATATAAAAAAATGCCTGAAAATAATAATTATGCTTCTCTGCATGCTGAAGAAACTATAAGATGGACTACTGTTATTTATTTAATTTTATCCAGGGCATATTTATAGTCCAAACATGTAAAGAACTTTAACATTTTCAAATAATTCTTCTCCGAGGTAGTATAATCCTCATTTCACTGTTAAAAAAACTGAGGATTCTTGTTTTTTTTTTTTTTTTTTTTAATTCATGCCTAAGGATTTGAGGATAATACTATCTAATTTCCCTGAATTAGTCTTCAAGACCTCAAGCTGTCTCAGAAGTTGTATTAAAGAAAAATGGGAGTGGGGAAGAAAGAGAAAATAAATTTATTCAATAAAATATATTATAACTGTAAAAGGAATAACAAATTGTACATAATAAATTTGTTGTTTCATGTGAAATAATTTTATTATACACTTATGGAAATGCTTATTTTATTCAATAAATTAAAATAATTAAAAATGATTATTTAAAATGTACTTGTGTGTGTGTGCATTTATGTGTGTATGCATGTGTGTGTGTATAGGTACAGAGAGATGGCCCATCAATCGCAAATTTTTTGTGATTCAAAAGTGTGACACTGCTGATTAGTCTAATGTGATGTGAGTTCAGTACTTGGAGGATACATACTTTATTAGTGCTAGCTTTTCATCATGGCCATAGGCAATTTGTTTTGATGATAGAATTCCTTAAATATTTCTAGGTTGGTTCTTGAATTGGACATGACAGTTTCAGACCTGAAAAAAGATCTTAGAAGTCATCTAGTACAACATAATTATTTCACAGGTTTAGAAACTCAAACCCAGAGAAATTAAGAAATTAGCATATTAGTACAAATTTGTACATAACAGAATCAGGATTTGAACTCATGTCCTTCTGATTTCAAGCCTGATGTCTCATTTACAATACCACACTGTACAAATGATATCAGTTTCTCTTGATTTTTAAGGTAGACATTCACCTGCAATATGACATCTCCCTCCTTTTCCATTCCAGTTTGCCTACAATTAAAGAAAAAAAAAACTGGTATAAAAATTGTCAGTTTTTGACCATAATGTGAAATACAGTGTGGGATAATAATGTCTTTTCAAGAATATTACTCTATTATAATTTTTCATGATCTCCCAACTGCAAACAAAGGAACTCAGGCTTTTCCTGACACACCAGTTCCTTGGGTCTCCAATCCTTATATTAGTATATGCTTTTTAAGATAGTCTTTATACAATTGTGCAAATATAAGACATATCTTCTGAAAACTCCTCGAAGAGCTGTTTATAGCAGCTTCTTCCTCAGGTCAAACTAACTAAATAATTTGGAAATTGAGAGGATGTCCATCAATTTGGGAATGCTGGAATAAATTGTGGTATATGAATGGAATATCATTGTTCTAAGAGAAATGATGAATAGGATGCTCTCAAAAAATAAAAAAAACAAACACAAAAACAAAAACCTGAAAAGTCCTCCCTGAATTCAAGCAAAGTGCATTTTACTATATAGAAAGTAATAGCAATGTTCCCTTTGGCCAGCTGTAAATGAGTTTGCTATTCTAAGCAGTACAATGGTCCATAACTACTCTGGAGGACTTATGATGAAACATCCTATTCATACTCAGATAAGAAACTGATTGTGTCTGAATACAGATTGAATCATTTTCTCCCACCCTATCTCTCTCCTTCTCTTTCCCTTCCTTCCCTTTCCTCTTTCTCCTGCCCCCTTCCTTCCTTTTCCTTCCGCTCTCTTCTCTCTTGTTCTCTCTGTGTGTGTCTCTCTCTCAATTTTATTTTTCTTGAGCTCGTTGTTATTAGACTAGGAGATTTATGTTTTCTTTAACAACATGACTTTTATGGAAATGTTTGCATAACTTCACATGTGGTTTCTTAATGGGAGCTAGGAGTGGGAAGAAAGGAGAGAATCTGGAATTCAAAAGTTTTGAAACAGCAACTATTAAAAATGTTTTAAATGTAACTAGGGAAATATTACATAAATAAATAAGAAAAAAAATTTCTTAAAGGCAGAAACTTTAAATTTTACTTTTTATTCCTAGCATTAAGCACAGGTTCCACACACACTAGGTACTTAACAATGCTTTCTTTTTTTTTTTTAAATTTTATTTTATTTAATGATAACTTTGTATTGACAGAATCCATGCCAGGAAAATTTTTACACATCATTATCCCTTGCAATCACTTATGTTTCATTTTTTCCCCTCCCTTTCTCCTCCCCTCCCAAGATGGCAAGCAGTCCTATATATGTTAAATATGTTGCAGTATATCCTAGATACAATACATATTTGCAGAACCGAACAGTTCTCCCGCTGCACAGGGAGAATCGGGAAGAAAATCAAAAATCAAATAGTTCACATTCATTTCCCAGTATTCCTTCTTTGGGTATAGCTGTTTCTGTCCATCATTTATCCAATGAAACTCAGTTAAGTCTCTTTGTCAGAGAAATCCACTTCCATCAGAATACATCCTCATACAATATCATTGTCGAAGTGTATAATGATCTCCTGGTTCTGCTCATCTCACTTAGCATCAGTCCATGTAGGTCTCTCCAAGCCTCTCTGTATTCATCCTGCTGGTCATTCCTCACAGAGCAATAATATTCCATAACATTCATATACCACAATTTACCCAGCCATTCTCCAATTGATGGGCATCCATTTATTTTCCAGTTTCTAGCCACTACAAACAGGGCTGCTACTAACATTTTGGCACATACAGGTCCCTTTCCCTTTTTTAGTATTTCTTTGGGATATAAGCCCAATAGAAACACTGCTGGATCAAAGGGTATGCACAGTTTGATAACTTTTTGGGCATAATTCCAGATTGCTCTCCAGAATGGCTGGATTCATTCACAACTCCACCAACAATGCATCAGTGTCCCCGTTTTCCCGCATCCCCTCCAACATTCATCATTATTTTTTCCTGTCATCTTAGCCAATCTGACAGGTGTGTAGTGATATCTCAGAGTTGTCTTAATTGGCATTTCTCTGATCAATAGTGATTTGGAACACTCTTTCATGTGAGTGGTAATAGTTTCAATTTCTTCATCTGAAAATTGTCTGTTCATATCCTTTGACCATTTATCAATTGGAGAATGGCTTGATTTTTTATAAATTTATAAATTTATTTTTCCCTTCTGAATCCAATTCTCCCTGTGCAGCGGGAGAACTGTTCGGTTCTGCAAATATGTATTGTATCTAGGATATACTGCAACATATTTAACATATATAGGACTGCTTGCCATCTTGAAGGGGGAGGAGAAAGGGAGGGGAAATTTATAAATTTATATAAATCTATATATTTTGGAAATGAGGCCTTTATCAGAACCTTTAATTGTAAAGATGTTTTCCCAGTTTGTTGCTTCCCTACTAATCTTGTTTGCATTGGTTCTGTTTGTACAAAGGCTTTTTAATTTGATATAATCAAAATTTTCTATTTTGTGATCGGTAATGGTCTCTAGTTCATCTTTGGTCACAAATTTCTTTCTCCTCCACAAATCTGAGAGATAAACTATCCTATGTTCCTCTAATTTATTTATAATCTCGTTCTTTATGCCTAGGTCATGGACCCATTTTGATCTTATCTTGGTATGTGGTGTTAAGTGTGGGTCCTTGCCTAATTTCTGCCATACTAATTTCCAGTTATCCCAGCAGTTTTTATCAAATAATGAAATGTTATCCCAAAATTTAGAATCTTTGGGTTTGTCAAACACTAGATTGCTATAGTTGACTATTCTGTCTTGTGAACCTAACCTTTTCCACTGATCAACTAATCTATTTCTAAGCTAATACCAAATGGTTTTGGTGACTGCTGCTTTATAATATAATTTTAGATCAGGTACAGCTAGACCACCTTCATTTGATTTTTTTTTTTCATTAATTCCCTTGATATTCTCGACTTTTTATTGTTCCATATGAATTTTGTTGTTATTTTTTCTAAATCATTAAAATATTTTCTTGGAAGTCTGATTGGTATAGCACTAAATAAATAGATTAGTTTAGGGAGTATTGTCATCTTTATTATATTCGCTCGGCCTATCCAAGAGCACTTAATATTTTTCCAATTATTTAAGTCTGACTTTATTTGTGTGAAAACTTTTTTATAATTTTGCTCATATAATTCCTGACTTTCCTTTGGTAGGTAGATTCCCAAATATTTTATGCTATCAACAGTTATTTTGAATGGAATTTCTCTTTGTATCTCTTGCTCTTGGATTTTGTTGGTGGTGTATAAGAATGCTGAGGATTTATGGGGATTTATTTTGTATCCTGCTACTTTGCTAAAATTATGAATTATTTCTAATAGCTTTTTAGTAGAATCTCTGGGGTTTTCTAGGTATACCATCATATCATCTGCAAAGAGTGATAGTTTAGTTTCCTCATTGCCTACTCTAATTCCTTTAATCTCTTTCTGGACTCTTATTGCAGAGGCTAGTGTTTCTAATACAATATTGAATAATAATGGTGGTAGTGGGCAACCTTGCTTCACTCCAGATCTTACTGGGAAAGGTTCCAGTTTTTCCCCATTGCATATGATGTTTACTGAAGGTTTAAAATATATGCTCCTAACTATTTTAAGGAAAAGTCCTTTTATTCCTATGCTCTCAAGTGTTTTTATTAGGAATGGCTGTTGGATTTTATCAAATGCTTTTTCTGCATCTATTGAGATGATCATATGATTTTTGTTTGGTTGGTTGTTGATATAGTCAATTATGTTAATAGTTTTCCTAATATTGAACCAGCCCTGCATTCCTGGTATAAATCCTACTTGATCATAGTGTATTATCCTGGGGATGATTTTCTGTAATCTTTTTGCTAATATTTTATTTAAGATTTTAGCATCAATGTTCATTAGGGAGATTGGTCTATAATTTTCTTTCTCTGTTTTCAGCCTACCTGGTTTAGGTATCAGTACCATATCTGTGTCATAAAAGGAGTTTGGTAGGACTCCTTCAATCCCTACTTCTTCAAATAGTTTATTTAGCATTGGAGTTAATTGATCTTTAAATGTTTGATAGAATTCAGATGTAAATCCATCTGGTCCTGGGGTTTTTTTCTTAGGGAGTTGATTGATAGTTTGTTCTATTTCTTTTTCTGAGATAGGCGTGTTTAGGATATTTACTTCTTCCTCTGTTATTTTAGGCAAGTTATATTTTTGGAGGTATTCTTCTATTTCATTTAAGTTGTCGAATTTATTGGGGTAAAGTTGGGCAAAGTAACTCCTAATTATTGCTCTAATTTCCTCTTCGTTAGTGGTGAGTTCTCCCTTTTCATTTTTAAGACTAACAATTTGATTTTCCTCTTTCCTTTTTTTAATCAGATTTACTAAGGGTTTGTCTATTTTGTTGGTTTTTTCATAGAACCAACTCTTAGTTTTATTAATTAATTCAATAGTTTTTTTACTTTCAATTTTATTGATCTCTCCTTTTATTTTTTGAATTTCAAGTTTAGTGTTTGATTGAGGGTTTTTAATTTGTTCCTTTTCTAGCATTTTTAGTTGCAAGCCCAATTCATTGACCTTCTCTTTCTCTATTTTATACAAATAGGCCTCTAGAGATATGAGATTTCCCCTTATTACCGCTTTGGCTGCATCCCATACATTTTGGTATGATGTCTCATTATTATCGTTTTCTTGGATGAAGTTATTAATTATGTCTATAATTTGCTGTTTCACCCAATCATTCTTTTAGTATGAGATTATTTAGTTTCCAATTATTTTTTGGTCTACTTTCCTGTGGCTTTTTATTGAATGTAATTTTCAATGCATCATGGTCTGAAAAGGATGCATTCACTATTTCTGCCTTACTGCATTTGAGTTTGAGGTTTTTATGTCCTAATATATGGTCAATTTTTGTATAAGTTCCATGAACTGCTGAAAAGAAGGTGTACTCCTTTCTGTCCCCATTACATTTTCTCCAGAGATCTATCATATCTAATTTTTCTAGTATTCTATTTATCTCTTTGACTTTTTTCTTACTTATTTTGTGGTTTGATTTATCTAATTCTGAGAGTGCAAGGTTGAGATCTCCCACTATTATAGTTTTACTGTCTATTTCTTCTTGCAGCTCTCTTAATTTCTCTTTTAAGAATTTAGATGCTACACTACTTGGTGCATATAGGTTTAATATAGATACTGCTTCATTATTCATTCTACCCTTTAGCAAGATATAGTGCCCTTCCTTATCTCTTTTGATTAGATCAATTTTTGCTTTAGCTTGATCTGAGATCAGGATGGCTATCCCTGCTTTTTTGGCTTCACCTGAAGCATAGTAGGTTTTGCTCCAACCTTTTACCTTTAACCTGCATGTATCACCCCGCTTCAGGTGTGTTTCCTGTAAACAACATATTGTAGGATTCTGGCTTTTAATCCATTCTGCTAACCGCTTCCTCTTTATAGAGGAGTTTACCCCGTTCACATTTATGGTTAAAATGACCAATTCTGTATTACTTGCCATCTTGTTAACCCCGGTTTATGCTTTTCTCCCTTCTTACTCCCTTACCCCCCTTCCCAGTATTAAGCTTGTGAGCACCACTTGCTTCTCACAGACCTCCCTTTTTTAGTATCCCTCCCCCCCCCCAGCTTACCCCTTTCCCTCCCAGTTACCGTATTCCCTTCCACTTAGCTTATTCCTTCCCTTTTCACTTTTCCCTTCTCACTTTTCAATGAGGTGGGAGAAGTTTCACCATAGATTGAATATGTCTAAAATTCTTCTCTTAATGCCAATTCTGAAAGCAGTAAAATACTCACTATATTCATCCCTCTCCATTCTTTCTCTCAGATATAATAGGTTTTCTTTGCCTCTTCATGAAATGTAGTACCCCCACTTTCCCTTTTTTCTGGTACAATGTCCTTTCCACATCCAGTTTCTAGAACAAGGTATACATGTATTCTTTATACATCTTTATAGCCGAAATATAGTTCCCAAGATTAATCTTTACCTTTTTAGATTTCTCTTGAGTTCTGTGCTTGTAGATCAAATTTTTTGTTAAGTTCTGGTTTTTTCATCAGAAATAGATGAAATTCGCTTACTTCATTGAATGTCCATCTTCCCTGGAAAAAGATGCTCAATCTCGCTGGGTAAGTTATTTTTGGTTGCATACCAAGTTCCTTAGCCTTTTGGAATATTCATATTCCAGGCCCTTCGATCCTTTAATGTGGATGCTGCCAGATCCTGGGTGATCCTTATTGTGGCTCCTTGATACTTGAATTGGGTTTTTCTAGCCGCTTGCAGTATTTTTTCCTTCGCCTGAGGGTTCTGGCATTTGGCCACTATATTCCTTGGTGTTTTGATTTTAGGATCCCTTTCAGTAGGGGATCGATGAATTCTTTCAATGTCTATTTTACCTTCTGTTTCTATGACTTCTGGGCAGTTCTCTTTGATAATTTCCTGGAAAATAGTGTCCAGGCTTTTTTTTTCATCATGCTTTTCTGGAAGTCCCATGATTCTCAGGTTGTCTCTCCTGGATCTGTTTTCCAGGTCTGTTGTCTTCCCCAGAAGGTATTTCACATTCTTTTCCATTGTTTGATTTTTTTTGGATTTGCTTGACTGATTCTTCTTGTCTCCTGGAGTCATTCAATTCCAATTGTTCGACCCTGATTTTCAGTGAGGTATTTCCTTCACTCACTTTTTAAAGATCTTTTTCTAATTGTCCAATTGAGTTCTTTTGTTCTGTGGAATTTTTTTCCATTTCGCCAATTTTGTTTTCCAGTTCATCAATCCTATTTTTCAAGGATTTGGTTTCTTTATCCACTCTCTCTTTAACTGACTTCTCCAGGCTCTTTTGCCAAGCCTCCCTCTCCTTTTGCCAAGCCTCCCTCTCCTTTTGCAAAGCCTCCCTCTCCTTTCCCCATTTTTCTTCTAGCTCCCTTGTGAGAGCCTTTTTAATTTCCTCCATGAGATTCATCTGTGCTGAGGAACATATGATCTCCTCCTTTGGGGATTCACCTGGGGACTGTTTGTTTTTAGTCTCCTCAGGATTTGGAGTCTGCTCTTTATCTGTATAGAAGCTGTCAAGGGTTAAATTCTTTTTCAGTTTCTTGCTCATTCTGTCTAATAATCAAAGACAAACTATCAAAGAAACAGAAGAAAAAAAACCCTTGAATGGAGGCTGCTTTCTTTAAGGGAGGGGCAGGGTATTAGTGAGGCACGGGTCCTACTGTGCTATGGCGCCTGCGCTCTGAGACACTGTGGGGGAGGGGTGGCCAGGTCCCGAGAGACTCCAGCTGTTTGGGGTTGTATTCTTCACCCCCGGTGTTTTTAGCTTCTCTGCTGGGCTGCTAACTCGCTGCTGGAGCAAAGTATCTAATCCTGTAGCAAGCTCTCCCCACAGAGACGGCTGCGATCACGCCCCACCCCCTCTCTGCTCTGCTCGGCTCTGAGCTGCTATCTGTGCTCTCGCTGCAGCTGCTGCCCGCAGACTGCTTCTGATTTAAATACTTTCCCTGTCCTCGCGCAAAAACAGACCTTTCTTGACGAGTCTCAAGGATGGTTTCTCTTGGTAAGTAATTGTATGTTTTTTTTCAGTCAAGCATTAATTCAGAGGCATGAAATGAAATGGATAGTGAGAGAAAAACACGGAGGTTACACAGCAGTGTATTTCCTCTCCGCCATCTTGGCCGGAAGTCCAACAATGCTTTCTGATTAATGTTTACACTGGAGGAATAAGTAACCTTTTTCTTTCTGTGGACCAAAGGGATTAAATAGATATTTCCATTCCTAGTGACTTGAAATATTCTGAACCTTCAGCAATTTTAAATTCTTAACACTTCAGAAAACTGGAAAAAAAAAAAGAGAGTGAAGGAGATGTAATAAGCATGAGTGTATAGTGAGAAATAAACTGTCTGCTTAGTCATAGGAAAGATTGGAGGAGAAATGCAATGGGAGTTTAAACTTGCTAATATATGACTTTTTTACAAACTTCTCTACTCTGCAGATTGTTATCAAAATTTCTTGAAGTTTAAGGAAGTAAATAAGGGAAAATCTGAAGCAATGTTTTATAATCCTTATCTGTATGTATATTATTAATGAGGGAAGAAAAGAAAAAAAAATATTGATACAGCACACCTTCCATCTCTTCAAATGTTTGAGTGATCATTAGACTGTATGAAAGGCAAGAAATACTTGTCTTATCAGTACTCTCATTTATGAAGAGTTAGACAATGATATAACAAGTCATCTCACTGTGAACCCAGTGATAATTTTTTTTTGGTTCAGTCATTCATTTCAATACTTGTAACTTCCTCTTCTAGATTATATTACAGATGAGGTTACACAGATGACAAGTGTCTGAGTCCAGATTTGAACATAGGAAGATGAGTCTTTGTGAATTGAGACCCTGCACACCACTCACTATGTTATCTAGCTTTTTATACATAAAGTATAAGTAAGCTTAATTAATGCATGTTGACTGGCTGACATAAGCTCAACATTTCAACCAAAATGGACTGCCATTTATTTACAAATATGATCCTGATATCTCACACCTTCATACCTAAAAATATTAATTACTCTATGCTTTAACTATATCTTTATTATGCATAATTTTAAAAAACTAATTTATTTTATTTAAAAAGAACAGAATAAGAAAAAAAAACAGAAAAGGAATACAAATTAAAATGAAACAAAACAAAAGATAACATTGTCAAGTACCCAATAGAACATCAGGAGATTCATAAAAATTACCAAATCAGTAATATATATGTATATGTGTGTGTGTGTATGTGTGTGAAATTATATTCATGTTGATCCATCTTCACTTCCTTGTTAATTGTTCCTGCTGGTCATATTCTTTACATTATTCTTTTTTTCTCTTTTAATGCTCTGTCCCCAAGCAGGCTATAATTAAGAACAGATATATTTATACATACACTTACATACATGCGTGACATGCACACACACACACACACACACACACACACACACACACTTTTCCTATGCCTGCTGACTCTTCTTTAATTCTGCTCCTAACTTGCCTTGTTATCACTTTACCTCTATTCACCCCTGGATCACTCCCTTGTCTTCTTCCCTCATCTTTTGTTTCCCTACCTCTCCATCAATCTTCCTTTATTTGTGGATTTTGGAGGGTGACATACCCTTCATGATATATATGTAGTAATGCCTATTTAACACATTCCCAATGTGAATAGGGTTTTTAGAATTCTAAGCCCTCTTACTCCCTTTAATGCCCCTATGTCTATTCTTCCTCTGCACCTCATTTCTATAACATAATTACCATTTTTATCTTACTTCTGCTCTAGTATTTCTTTTGAGTTGCTCTATTGTTGATGTCAATTTTAAACATGTGGTATTTGTTTCCCATGTTAAAAAAAAAATTTGTCCATGTTGAGTGTCTTGAAATTAATATTTGATATTAAGTTGTATATGTTAAATTTTCAGTTAAGTTTGGGTTTGGTTAATAGAATGTTCCAAAAAATCTGGAAGTCCATTGAAAATCCATTTTTTCCCATTCAATATTAGAGATAATTTTGCTGGACATGTAGTTTTTGACCATAGGCCCAGTTCTTTTGATTGTCGGTAGAAATGATTCCAGGACTTGCAATCTTTTATTGTGGCTGCTAATAAATCCTGTACAATTCTAATTGTAGTTCCAACATATTTGAATTATTTTTTCTTATTTCTTGCAAAATTTCCTCTTTGATTTGGGGGTTTGGATATTTGGCAATAATATTCGCGTATGTTTTCCACAAAGAATCTCTTTGAAGTGGTGATTGGTACATGTTTTCTATTTCTATTTTCACTTCATGTTCTATCACTTCAAGACAATTTTCTTGGATTATTTCTTGCATTATTGTGTCGATGTTATTCCTTTTTGGTCACAACTTTCAGGCAGTGCAATTATTCTTATGCTTTTTCTTCTTGATTTGTTCTTCACATTTGTCATTTTTCTTATATGATATTTCATATTATGTTCTTTTTTTCATTCTTTATAATCTGTTTTGTTATTTATTGGTCTCTCATTGCTTCAATGTGTGTGGAACAGTGAATCCAAATTAAAATCAGAGATTCTCATAATAAGAAAAGCAAAAAGCAGTTTATTACATCTTGTGAGAAATGCCCAACAAACAAGGTGTTAATAGGGGAATGCAAAGCACAAACTACAAAACACAAGATTAAATGGACCCTGAACCCAGAAGACCCCACTTCTCAATGGCTTTTTGTCCCACTGTTTGGGGGAATCCTGGCTTACATTCTAAATCTGGAAATCTATCCCAGAAACAAAAGAATAAATTACCTTTAAATTGCTAATTGCTCATTAAGAGTTGGTGAAACAGGAAGGGGATGTTCATTCAAGACAATCAAACATATACAGCTTTTTAGCTATAGCTCAACTTTTTACTGCAGTCTAAAGTCACATTTAGGACATAGGCCAAAGTTACATTCTTATGAGAGATCTTCATTCAATTTATCCCATACAACTGGTTTCCCCTTGTCTAATTCTAATTTTCAAAGAGTTATTTTCATCTTTGAGACTGTATCTCTTTTTATAGATGGTTAACTTTTTTTCATAATCTTGTTTTTCTTTGATGGCTTTTATTTTTAGTTCTTCCTCAATGTGTTTCATTTGATGTTTAAGTTCTTTTTTGAGTTCTATAAATTCTCTCTGGGCAGGAAGCTATTTTCAATTACTCTTTGGGGTTAGAAGCTTTTTTTTTTTTAATTTTAATGTCCTCCTCTAAAGATAAACTCTGGTCTTCCCTATTGCCATAGTATGTTTCTATAGTGGGGTTCCTTCTTTTTGCTAGTTCAGTTTTTGATAAAACATATAGAAGGAAGCACCTCTAATCTTGGCATGGAGGGCATCTGGATTTACCTCAGCTCTCTTATCTGATCAGGAACCCTAAACTAAGAGTTTCACCCTTCTGCAAGTGTTCACAGCCAGTAGTATCCTGGCCACACTGTCTCTTCACTTAGCAGGTGCTGGTTCCTTCTCACACAGGGTTGCGACTCTGCAGCACAGCTGGGTTTGATGTTCCTGATCAATCAAGCTTCCCTCAGTCTTCCCAGATTCAGACCCCAACACCACACTAAATTTATGTGGTTCCTACAGAGGGTCCAGCCACACCCAGTTAATCCCAGGGCTTTCCACTTGTAGGGCTGGTGTCTTTTTGGATCTTCTTGGGTTGTATTAGGAGGACCCTAATTCTGCCCCAAGTCTTCTTGATTTTTCACACTCTAGGTTCACTCTGAGGTGCAAATTTGCTCTGTTTGTGGGAGAAATCTGAAGAGCTTGAAATTTCTCAATCTACTCTACCTTCGTCACAAAATCCTCCCTGTATACTTGTTACATCCTTATTTTCCCTCAAGGACTACATAGATCTGATGAATTCTCCTCATAATACTTAAATTTGAAAAAAAAAAATATAGCTACCTCTCTTATTAATTACATGTAATAGTTTTTTTTTTTTTTTTTTTACTTTTTAAAAATATGAATAGTGTTTTACTGGTTTGTAATTTGGAAATATGCCCAAAAGGCTATAAAATTGTGCTTACTTTTTGATACGGAAGTGCCACTACTGGATCTGTATCTCAAGGAAATCATATAGGAAGGAAAAGGATCCACATGTGCAAAAATGTAGCAGCTCTTTTTGTTGTAGCAAAGAATTGGAAAATAAGTAGATGCTCATCAATTGGTGAATTGTAAAGTCCATGTGTAGATCCCTGGAAACCTTAGGATCAGCCAGAGTGAGGATAAGTAAAAGTCCTTGGTCTTTAGGGGGAGAAGCCGGCAAACCGCCAGTTTTGCCAAGGATCTCTCCTGGATTCTGGAGTTCAGAATCTCCACCTTTCTCCTCCTTGTCCTGCCACCAAGTGAGTCTGGCACTTCTCTCACCCCACCCTCTAATCTTTGCCTACTATTATCTGTATACACTAAACACTGAGTAAGCACCAATGGTGAGAAGGGCAATTTTTCCAAATATATGCTAATAGAGTCATATTGAATAGGTAATTAGCCTTAAGTGCTCAGTTATCTGATTCAAGCACACTTTTTTGGAGTTTCAGACCTTTATGTCTCCCGCTTTCTTTTGTTTTTGGAACGCAGGTGGTCATGCCCTCCCACCTTGACTTCTCAGGAAAAGAGATGAAAAACACCAAAGGGAAGTGCAGAGTCAAGCCAGATATTGCTAGCGGGTTTCTGGGCTGAAGGGTCTTACTAGAAACAGGTCTGTACAAACCCTCAATGGGAGGTATTACACAAGCACATAGAAATAAAGCACAGGCTATTAGTGATGACTCTCTCCACAGCTGGTGCTGGCTCATTGTAGTGCAAAAATATGAATTGTACATGCAAGTAGTGATATAACAAACAATATGAATCAACATGGTGTAAAAGATTCCCAGAAGTCATAGAAGGAGGATATATAAATAATAATTACATATATGCCTCCTTCACCAGCCAAGAGATAGTCCAAAACCAACCTATTGTTCATTACTCCATGTGTCAGGGAATCCAATGATCTCTGCAAGTTTTTGAAGTCCTGCAACAATCTTTTTATCTTGTAGGGAATACAATAATTCCTGCAGATTTTGAAGGGCTGCAACAGTCTTATAATTTCTCAGAAAATCCAATGATTCCTGAGGGTTTTCAAATCGTGGATCAGTCTCATTAACAATTTTTGATGTCCATGAGTCAAAAGCCATAACTGCCAGGCTCTTTCAGTGGTGAGCACAATCAGCAATGGAACCACCCAATATTTCTTGGGTCTTCTGCTTCGTTTCAAGGGTCTGCTCCATCTCTCTTCGATGGACAAGGCAAATACAGCTCATTGGCACCCATCTGATTCCTTCTCCACCTGTAGAGATACAAGCAAACCCTCTCTCCCAAGCAGTTAACCTATCTGGTCCCTTCCATTCACCATTTTCTGAATCTCTTTACAACATCTGGCAATTATCTAAAGATAGTGGAGCTCCTTGCACTGGACACTGACCTTCCCGTGCGTTATAAAATCTGTCTGCTGGAGCCAGTGCATCTTTGTCAAAAATCAAGAAGTTAATAGTATAAAGGAATAGATTTAGAAGTTCTCTAGGGTTACCAGTGGCTCCCCCTTTCTTTTGTTTTTGGAGCAGTTTCTTAATGTCTGTGTTTCTCCTCTCTACTTTTTGCTTGTCCTTGAGGATTAAAAGGGATGCCAGTAATGTGTAAAATAATATATTGTGCACAAAAGTGTGCAAAATGTTTAGAAGTATATGCAGGCCTATTATCTGTTTTTATTGCTTGTGGCACATCCATAATTGCAAATGCTTGTAAAGGGAATTCAGTGACCACTCAGGCTGTATCTTTTGCCACTGGTATTGCAAAAATGAATCCTGAAAAAGTATCTACTACAACATGGATAAAAGACAGATGACCAAAAAATTTATAATGAGTCACATTCCTTTGCCAAATTTCTTTGGATCTCAAACCATAAGGATTCTTCCCTGGAGGGAGTGTAGGAACGTGGAAAGGAAGGCAAGATGTACAGACTTTTACTATGCTTCTCTTTTCCTCTCTTGTTATTCCAAATTGCAAATGTAAAGTTCAAGCAGCCTGATGATATTTAAAATGAGATTCTTGAACTTCTTGAAATAAAGGAATATTGGCCAACATAGTTAGAAGAAGATCTGCCTTTGAATTACCATCAAAAATGGCATTTGCAGTTATGGCATTTGACTCATGGACATAGAAAATTGTTGGACTTGAAAACCCTCAGGAATCATTGGATTCTCTGAGACATAAGATTGTTGTAGGACTTGAAAACCCTCAGGAAGCATTGGATTCTTTGAGACATAAGACTTGAAAGCCCTCAGGAATCATTGGATTTTCTGAGAAATGTTAAGACTGATATAGGACTTCAAAATCTGCAGGAATCATTGGATTCCCCAACATATAAAAATACTTTTGCAGGACTTCAAAAACTTGGAGGGATCATTGAATTCCCTGATATTTGAAGCAATGGACAATAGATTGGTTTTGGACTATCTCTTGGCTGCTGAAGAAGGCGTATGTGTGACTGCTGTTTAGATACTCTCCTTCTAGGACTTCTGGCAATATTTTACAACACCATGTTGATTTATATTGTTTGTTATACCGTTACTTGGATGTACAATTCATGTTTGTTACATCACATCAAGCCTGCACTGACTGTGGGGAGAGTTATCACTAATAGCCCCTGCGTTATTGCTATGTGCTTGTGTAATACCTCCCATGCGGATGGGTTTGTGCATACCTGTTTCTAATTAGACCTTTCAGCCCAGAAACCCGCTAGCAAACCCCACTTCCCTTTGGTGCTTTTCATCTCCCTTCCTGAGATGTCAGGGAGGGCGAGATTATCTCCTTTTTAGTGCTTTCACCTCCTTTCCTGAGAAGTCATGGAGGGTGTGATCACCTCCCCTTGGGGGCTCTGACCTAGCTGAGGAGTCAGGGATGGCATGACCACCTGTGTTCTAAAACAAAAGAAAGCGGGAGATGTAATGGGCTGAGGTTCGAGTTGATGCACTGAGATCCCAAGCATGTGAGGCTAAATAGTAATTGGACCATACTCTATTAATATATATGCTTGGGGAAAGAATGGCCCTGCCCACTCTTTGTGCAAGTCCTGATGTGTTGTATAGGAAATTATGATTTTGGTGGGTGGAGGCAGGGGAGTGGAAAGGTAAGTGGAAAGAGAGACTGCTGGCTGGCATCTTGTCACAGCTGCTCACATTGCTATCGCAATCGTCCTTCACCTCCAATCCCCCTCTGCTAGCTGACTTCCTATCTGCCCATATTGCTATTGCAATCCTTCTTCACCTCTTCAATTCAATAAAGATTGAAGATTTTTCCCTTAACCTGAATTCCTGACTCCAGCTGATTTTAAATATGCAGTCATCACAACTATCCAAAAATCACAATAGGTTCCCTCAGTGGTAGCAGATTCCCCTTTCGGGAAGTCTTCTAATAAAGGCTGTATGAACTATTGACTGAGTATGTTATAGTAAGATTTTCTATCCAGGTACTAGCTGTGCTATATGGTAGCTAAAACCCTTTCCAAATCTGAGACTAACTGGTTTGTGAAGGATTAGATATGTTTAATCAAATTATATTTTTAAGAGACTGAAGTTGAGAGCCTTGGTTGGACAAATGAAGAAGGTCTACATTTTCACTTTCACATTCTTTTTTTTCCTTAAAGAAATTATAGCAAACAATAAGAGGCATGGTGCTCATTAGCTTATTGAACCTGGCACAAGGAAGACTTCCCTGACTCTTAGGAAGCCAAGTACTTTAATCCATGAAATAGTAATGTGTCATTGCCAACTACTCAGAAACTAAAGCAAATCATAATGAACAAGCAGGAGAGTAGATATTTATCAACTTAGGCAGATAAGATGGAGCATTACCTAATAAACAATAATAGACAGTTAATAAGAACTAAAAAAAAGAAAAATCAATATTCTGTCAACGATGATGCCAGTGAAATTTAACTAAGATGAAAAAAATGAGCTTTTCTTTCTTTTTTTTTTTTTAAGTTCCATTAAGTACTTAAGCAGCTGCAATCCAAATAAATTACAACTTATATGTGTCAGTCCAAGGGAGTTCTATAAATATAGAACTTCAGGAATCCAGGCTGGTCAGCATAATTCATAGATCATATGGATGCTGTGGATCATAATTTAAATCATGCTACTATAATTTTTTATATTATTATTATATTATATATATTTATGTTATATATTAAATATTAATTAAATTAATTAAAATAAAATATTAAATATATATTATATATATTTATGAGTTAATAATAATCATTGAGGAAAAGCAGGGTTTGCTATACAATGTTGTTGTATACTAAGTTATAGCCTGATGAGCTCATTTCCTTTTTTTTTCTCCATCACTTATTTTGAGAACAATATTCTCAGGGGTGACTAAAATGTTTGCCATGATGTCTGAATTCTGTATTGGTGATTCTACTAGACATTCTTTTATAATAGGAGAAAGAGTGATCTTCCTATTGCCCAATGAAACTCACCCCATTCTCTGATTTTTGAAGTTTTCCAATGGAACTATTATTATTTTTATTTTTTCCCTTTATTTAAAATATTGAATTTATGCATTGCTACTTTAAGCTCAACCTTTATTCTCTGTGTCCCATATGTGAGAGGAATGGTGTCTGAACATCTGTTTATTTATTTAGCTGAGACAATTGAAGTTGTGACTTGCCCAGGGTTACACAGCTAGGAAGTGTTAAATGTTTGAGATCACATTTGAACTCAGGGCCTCCTGACTTCAAGGCTAGTGCTCTATCTACTCTGCCACCTAGCTGCCCCCAAAGAACATTTTTTAAGATGAGATAGCATAGTGTGGGAAGCACAATTCCTCTCTATTACATTCTTCAATCATCTAATCTTTTTTTAATCAAATAGAGTTCCCTTCTGCTCTATTACATTTTTTAAAATTCCCTTTTCTGCTACACTACATTCTTCTTTAATAATGAAGAGAATAAGTCTGGTCTCCTCTTACCTCTAAAAGCCTTCCCACAGTTGGAGCCACTTTTTTTTTTTATGTTTCTGAATACAAGAAACAAAACATTCCCTGCTTTTTACTCTTTATTGAGGAATAAACATTAAGTAAACAGATGATTTGCAAAAGTGATTTGGAAGTTTTTCATTTCTACCCTATTTTTCAAGAACAACTAACGGTATTTTCAGTGTTGTACAGATGTAGCTTAATCTTAACTAAATTATTTTGTATTTTCTGGATTACATTCTATTATAATGCACTGCTACATATGTATCCAAAGTAAATATCTTTCAATATTTCTATTTTCAATTCACTTACATCTATTGGATTTTAGTTAAGTATTTTCTTTTCTTGCTTCATTTCTAAACCAGTCAAATAACGTAATCTCTACAATTGCATTTAAAAAAATTTTTTTTATCATATCATATTGCATCTTACTGATTGTTTAGCTCAATCAAAAGACATTTTCTTCAGAATTAATAAAGAATGGTAGTATCAATAAGATAGCTAGAAATAGCTTTGGGGAAAATGAATGTGTTGAAGCCTTTTGATTATGTTGAAGAGGATTGAAATGGTTTACTCTATATAAATTTTTACTATATCTATTTCATAATCAGACTCAATATTCTAATCCCTGACCATATTTATTCTATGCCACTTGTTATTTTTACCCTTTATACTTTTTCCCTTTCCCTTTACAATTCTAGGATCTAATGATAAGAGTTGACTCTTTCACATCTAGCCTGGAGTTCTCATTGTATACTGGAAGGGAGGCAGAATATCTCTCTTCCCACCTTTCATCAAGGAAGACTATAATTGATGCTAAGAGGGGAAGCAGGAGATTGGAGCCAAAAAGTTAGTCACTTAATTCTCCTCAAGGAGTATAGGTAAGGGGCTAAAATAATATCTATTTGCTTCCTTAAAAATATTAGCCTAGAGGATGTTATTTTCAAGTTAATGCCAATTTCTGATTGCTACATTTTAATGGTGGAGGAGTAAACTAAGCTTTATATTTAATGCTGGACTCCCTACTAAAATCAAATTCAAAGTGAACACATACATAACAAAGAAAACCATTTATTCAAGTATGGCAAAACAAAAATTAAAGAAAGACTTTATAGGAGAATAGATCAGAAAGTAGAGAATGAAGAAGCTTTCTAATTGGGATAAAGGTAGCTCAACTCAGCCAAGAGAAACAGATCACATCCAAGGGGAAGTTCCTTGACGTCTTTAGCGTGACAAGTTTGGTCTTTCCATATCTGCTATTTAATTATCTGGAAGGCATTTACTGGAGATGTTAGCTCCTTCTAGTTATTCTTCTTCCTAGAGCCCTTTTTTATTCAGCATCCTTAGGGTTGTTATCATCATCCATTTTTTCTGGAAGCCATAAGCAATACACAGCCCTAAGAGATTCAAGAATTTAAAAAGACTCAAGCTCAAAAAGCAACTCCTCCCTTTCACTATGTCCCACACCTCACACAGATATAGCACATTCATTTTTTACCAACAGAGTATCATATCAATAGAATTTTGAACTTAGGTTAAATAGAGAACAAGAATATAATGAGAACTACCACCTTCCTGAGTATTTACTCCCTTCTCTGGCTTCACATGTGACTTGTGAATCACTGTGGTACAGCAAAATGATATAGTAGGTAGACCATTATGTTTGTTGTTAGGAATATCTGAGTTTGAATCCAGATTCAGACACTTTCTAGCTATGCCAAGCTGGGCAAATCATCCAAGAATATTTTCCTCAGTTCCTTAGTTGTAAAATGGGGACATACTGAGGAAGGACATGACAAACCATTAAAATAACTTTGCCAAGAAAACGTCAGGATAAAAAAAAAAAGTTTGGGGGGGAGGGGGTGGAGCCAAAATGGCAGAGAAGACACATGCAACATTTTAAGCTCCTCTCATAGCCTGACTACTAATTACCAAATTCAGCCTCAGAAATAGTGCTTGACTGGTAAAATCTATGAATATTGGAAGTACAACAATTTACCAGCAGAAGATAATCTGGAAGATTGCCAGAAAAGGTTTGCCCTGATCAGGGGGAGCAGGCTAGCACAGGCAGGGAGAGAGAACCAGAGGCTAGCATACTGAGCATACTAGGTCAGGGCGATCTCCATGAGGGTGGAGATTTTACAGGGAAGACTCTACCATAGGTTGGCTGGTCTGCTTTGGTTGTAAAGCAGTAGATCAGCAGAGAAAATACAAAAAGGCTGAAGGTAAAGTGTACTCCAAAAAAAAATGCCAGAATCTAACAGGATCTGGCTACACCCACATAGCATCAGAAGTGAGTGACTCAGCACAGACCACAGCATACTTGTGCAACCACATTCTGCAGCATGGGGCTTTTGTTCCTGGCAGCCATACTTCTGTTAGACAGGGTGGCTCAGTGAGGAGTAGCCTTTAATCTGCACAGGGCAGGGGTGGGTTCTGCCCAGGGCAGCCATAAATATGCATAGCAAGAGGGCTTTGCCCAGGGCAATTGAACTTCCCCAATGCTGCTATGCTTCCCAGGGCAGAAATACTTCCAGTGAGGGGCTATTCCCAATGCAATCGCTAATCCACACACAGTGGGATTCTGCCTGAGGCAGCAACAGTTTTGCCACTCAGCTGCTAGGACCAGGGCAGCTGCTGATCTGCAAAACTATTCCCAGTGCAGAAACACATCTGTTGCAAGGCTCTTCTCATAGCACTTCCACAACTTGGCTGCTTTAAACATCTCTTTGCAGGACTACTACTGCCCATCTATCTATCCCTGTTCTGTAGAGGAAACTGGTAACTTCCTTATGCTGAAGGAAGACCTCAAGGAATATTAAAAAATGCATAAAAAAGCCAAGAGAACTCTAACCATCAACAGCTTCTATACAGAAAGAGAGCAGACAGTCTCTAAACAAAACTCCAAAGGGGGGATGTAACCTGGTTGCCACAAAAGGCTCTTCTAGAAGAAATTATAAAAAAAAAATCTTTAAAAAGAGCTAGAAGAAAAATGAGGAAAGGAAAGAGAAGCTCTACAAGAGAATACAAAAAAGGATTATAACTCACTTAAAGAAAATTTTGATAAAGTGGAAAAAGAAACAACTTCCTTAAATGTGAATTGGAAAAGGTAAAGAACTCCCAGGAAAGTAAGATTGGTGAATTGGAAAAAAAAAAAACTCAATAAAAAAACAAACAAACAAAAAATAGTGAACTAGAAAAAAATTCCATAGAGAAAAACAACTCACTTAAAAACTCAATACGACTTATACAAAAAGAAATGGAAAAGCTAATGAAGAAAATAAAGCAAAAAATCTGAACTGAACAATTAGAAATAAATGATTCATTGAGACATCAAGAATCAGTCAAGCAAAACAAAAACAAATGAAAAATTAGGGAAAAAAAGTTAAATATCTATTTGGAAAAACAACAGACCTGGAAAATAGATCTAGGAGAGATAATCTGAGAATTATTGGAATTCCTAAAAATTATGATTTAAAAAAAAAAGCCTAGACAATGTTTTACAGGAAATCATCAAAGAGAATTGCCCAGAGGTAATAGAATCAGAAGGTAAAATAGGCATTGAAAAAAAATTCATTGAACACCTTTGGAAAAAGATCCTAAAATAAACCCCCAAGGAATATTGTGACTAAATTTCAGAACTACCAGCCTAAGGAAGAAATATTACAAGCAGTCAGGGGAAAAAAAAAAAAAACAAATTCTACCAAGGAGCCACAATAATGATCACTCAAGATCTAGCTGCTTCCACATTAAAGGATCAAGGGACCTGGAATCTGATATTCTGAAAAGCAAAATAACTTGGAATGCAGCCAAGAATAAACTACCCAGCTAATCTGAGTGTTTTCTTTCAGAGAAGAAGATGGACATTTAATGAAACAGGTGAATTCCACTTGTTTCTAATGAAAAAAAAAAAAAACAGAATGAAAAAAAAATGACCTCCAAATATAGGACCCAAGAGAAGCAGAAAAAGGTAAAAAGAATTCTTGTGAACTGAATTTCTGTTATGAATATACATAAAGACTGCATATATAATTAGATTTTACTGTTATAAAATAAAGGGGAAGTAGAAATGACAAGGGGATAGTATCAGAAAAAAGGAAAAGGGGAGATAAAAAATGGGAAACTACATTCCATGAAGAGGCAAAGGAAACTTATCATATGTGAGGGAATTTAGATAAGGAGAGGATTATTTTGTGAATCTTACTCTCATCAGAGTTGGCTCAAAGAGAAAATAATTGACATATTTGGTTTACAGAGAAACTTCTCTCACCTCATTAAAAAGCAGGAGAGGAAAAGGGAAAAGGAAAAGAGTAATAACGGAAAGGTACAAGAAACAGGAAGGCATTCAAAGTGGGGTAGGAGGGACTCTAAAGAGGGACAGCTGCATAAGGCAAGTGGGCTCATAAGTTTAATACTGGGAAAGGGAGTAAGGGGGGAGGGCAAAAAAAAACCATAATCTGGGGATAAGAAGATGGCAGGAAATACAGAATTAGTCATTTTAACTGTAAATGTGAATGGGATGAACTCTCTCATAAAGCAGAGGCAGATAGCAGACTGGATCAAAAGCCAGAGTCCTACAATATATTGTTTACAGGAAACACATTTACAGCAGGGAGATACATACAGAGTAAAGGTAAAAGGCTAGAGCAGAATCTATTATACTTCAGGTGAAGTAAAAAAAAAAAAAATCAGGGGTAGCCACCCTTATCTCAGATCAAGCAAAAGCAAAAATTGATCTAATCAAAAGAAATAAGGAAGGAAACTATATCTTACTAAAGGTAGGTAACATAGACAATGAAGCAATATCAATTCTAAACATATATGCACCAAGTGGTATAGCATCTAATTTCCTAAAGGAGAAGTTAGGAGAGTTGCAAGAAGAAATAAACAACAAAACTATAATAACAGGAGATCTTAACCTTGCATTCTCAGAATTATATGACACAAACCACAAAACAAATAAGAATGAAGTTAAAGAGGTAAATAAAATATTAGAAAAGTTAGGTATAATAGATCTTTGGAGAAAACTGATTGGAGACAGAAAGGAGTACATTTTCTTCTCAGCAATTCATGGAGCCTATACAAAAATTGACCATATATTAGGACATAAAGACCTCAAAATTAAATGCTGAAAAGCAGAAATAGTAGATGCTTTCTGTTCAGACCATGATGCAATAAAAACTACATTCACCAAAAAGTTAGGGGAAAATAGACCAAAAAGTAATTGGAAACTAAATAATCTCATCCTAAAAGATGACTGGGTGAAACAGCCAATCATAGACCCAATTAATAATTTCACGAAGAGAATGACAATGAGACAACATACCAAAATTTATGGGATGCAACCAAAGTAGTAATAAGGAGAAATTTTATATCTTTAGAGGCTTACTTGAATAAAATAGAGAAAGAGAAGTTCAATGAATTGGGATTGCAACTTAAAAAGCTAGAAAAGGACCAAAAAAAAATCCCCAATCAAATTCTAAACTTGAATTCTAAAATTAAAAGGAGAAATTGATAAAACTGAAAGTAAAAAAAAATAACTATTGAATTAATAAATAAACTATTTTATTTTTTATTTATTTACTACTTATTATTTATTTAGTTTCCAGCACTTTTTTATTTTATTATTTATTTATTTTATTTGTTATATTATTTATTTATTTAAATAAAACTAAGAGTTGGTTTTATGAAAAAAAAAAAAACAAAACAAAACAAAACAATAAAATAGATAAACCTGTGGTAAATCTGATTAGAAAAAGGAGAGAAGAAAATGAAATTGGCAGTCTTAAAAATGAAAAGGGAGAACTTTCCACCAATGAAGAGGAAATTAGAGCAATAATTAGAAGTTATTTTGCTCAACTTTATGCCAACAAATTTGACAATCTAAGTGAAATGGATTACTACCTTAAAAATAGGCTTCCCAGATTAACACAGGAAGAAGTAAATTTCTTAAATTTAGAAAAGAAATAAAACAAGCTATTAACTCCCTAAGAAAAAAATTCCCAGGACCATATGGTTTTACATGTGAATTCTACCAAACATTTAAAGAACAATTAAGTCCAAAGTTATATAAATTATTTGAAAAAAATAGGGAATGAAGGAGTCCTACCAATTTCCTTTTATGACGCAGACATGATACTGATACTTAAACCAGGTAGGTTGAAAACAGAGAAAGAAAATTACAGATCAATCTCCCTAATGAATATTGATGCTAAAATCTTAAATAAAATATTAGCAAAAATATTACAGAAAGTCATCCCCTGGATAATACACCATGATCAAGTAGGATTTATACCAGGAATGCAGGGTTGGTTCAATATTAGGAAAACTATTAGTATAACTGATATCAATAACCAAATTAACAAAAATCATATGGTCATCTTAATAGATGCAGAAAAAGAATTTGGTAAAATCCAACATCCATTCCTATTAAAAACACTTGAGAGTACAGGAATAAATGGACTTTTCCTTAAAATAATCAGTAGCATCTATTTAAAACAATCAGTAAGCATCATATGTAATGGAGATAAATTGGAACCATTCCCAATAAAATCAGGAGTGAAACAAGGTTGCCCACTATCACCATTACTTTTCAATATTGTATTAGAACTGCTACCTTTGACAATAAGAGTTGAGAAAGAAATGAAAGGAAATAGAGTAGGTAATGAGGAAACCAAACTATCCCTCTTTGCAGATTATATGATGGTATACTTAGAGAACCCAGAGATTCTACTTAAAAGTTATTAGAAATAATCCACACCTTTAGCAAAGTTTGCAGGATACAAAATAAACCCACATAAGTCTTCAGCATTCATATATATCACTAACAAAATCTAACAGAGTTACAAAGAGAAATTCCATTTAAAATAACTACTGATAGCATAAAATATTTAGGAATCTATCCGCCAAGGGAAACTCAGAAACTTTATGAGCAAAACTATAAAACACTTTCCACACCAATTAAGTCTGATCTAACCAATTGGAAAAAAATATTAAATGCTCTTAGATAGGGCAAGCAAATATAATAAAGATGACAATACTACCTAAACTAATCTATTTATTTAGCACTATACCAATTAGACTCCCAAAACACTATTTTAATGACTCAGAAAAAATAACAAGAAAATTCATCAGGAAGAACAAAAGGTCAAGACTTTCAAAGAAACTAATGAAAAAAAAATCAAATGAAGGTGGCCAAGCTGTACCAGATCTAAAACTATATTATAAAGCAGCAGTCACTAAAACCATTTGTATTGGCTAAGAAATAGACTATTTGATCAGTGGAATAGATTAGGTTCAAAGGACAAAATAGTCAATAACCTTAATAATGTTTGACAAATGCAAAGACCCCAGCTTTGGGGAAAAGAATTCACTGTTTGACAAAAACTGTTGGGAAAATTGGAAATTAGTATGACAGAAACTAGGCATTGACCCATACTTAATACGGTACACCAAGATAAAGTCAAAATGGGTTCATGATCTAGGCATAAAGTGTAATGGGCTGAGGCTTGAGTTGATGCACTGAGGTCCCAAGCACATGAGGCTAAATAGTAATTGGACCATACTCTATTAATATGTAAGCTTGGAGAAAGAATGGCCCCCACCCACTCTTTGTGCAAGTCCTGATGTGTTGTATAGGAAATGACGATTTTGGTGGGTGGAGGCAGGGGAGTGAAACAGAGAAACAAATCAGCTAAGAGAGAGAGAGACACAAGCCGAGCCAACTGTGGCAATGGCAGTCCCAAAAGTCTCTCCTCCCCTTCCTTTTCCACTCCCCTGCCTCCACCCACCAAAATCGTCATTTCCTATACAACACATCAGGACTTGCACAAAGAGTGGGTGGGGGCCATTCTTTCTCCAAGCTTACATATTAATAGAGTATGGTCCAATTACTATTTAGCCTCATGTGCTTGGGACCTCAGTGCATCAACTCAAGCCTCAGCCCATTACAATAAAGAATGAGATTATAAGTCAATTGTTAGAACATAGGATAGTTTTCCTCTCAGACCTGTGGAGGAGGAAGGAATTTGTGACCAAAGAAGAATTAGACATCATTATTGATCACAAAATAGAAAATTTTGATTATATCAAATTGAAAAGCTTTTGTACAAATGAAACTAATGCAGATAAGATTAGAAGGGAAACAATGAACTGTGGAAATATTTTTTACAGTAAAAGGTTCTGATAAAAGCTTCATTTCCAAAATATATAGAAAAATGAATCTAATTTATAAGAAATCAAGCCATTCTCCAATTGATAAATAGTCAAAGGATATGAACAGGCAATTTTCAGATGAAGAAATTGAATTTATTTCTATCCATATAAAATGATGCTCCAAGTCATTATTAATCAGAGAAATGCAAATTAAGACAAGTCTGAGATGCTACTACACACTACACAGTCTGATGGGCTAAGATGACAGGGAAAGATAATGCTGAATTTTGGAGGGCATATTGGAAAACTGGGATACTTACACATTGTTGGTGAAATTGTGGATACATCCAGCTATTCTAGAGAGCAATTTGGAAATATGCTCAAAAAGATATCAAACTGTGCATATCCTTTTATCCAGCAGTGTTACTACTGGGCTTATATCCCAAAGAGATCTTAAAGAAGGGAAAGGGATTTGTATGTGCAAAAATGTCTGTGGCAGTACTTTTTGTAGTTGCCAAAAACTTGAAACTCAGTGAATGCCCATCAATTGGAGAATGGCTGATTAAATTGTGGTATGTGAATGTTATGAAATATTATTGTTCTGTAAGAAATGACCAGCAGAAGTTTTTCAGAAAGGCCTGGAGAGACTTACATGAACTGATGATAAGTGAAATGAGCAGGACCTGGAGATCATTATATACTTCAACAATAATACTATATGATGATCAATTCTGATGGAAGTGGCTCTCTTCAACAATATGATCCAAATCAGTTCCATTTGTTCAATAATAGTAGAACCAGCTATACCTACTCTCCCCCACCCCCCTCCAAAAAAAAAAAACAAAAAACAAAAAACAAAAACTCTGGGAAATGAGTGTGAACCACTACATAGTATTGCCAATCCATTTGCATTTTTGGTTTCCTTCACAGGTTAATTGTACATTATTTCAAAGTCTGATTCTTTTGCAGCAACATTTTTTATCAAAGCTGGGTACATGTTTACAATTCAAAGACTCAAAGTGTGTGGGTACTTAAAAATTTTTGTAATTATCAAGAAATCATTTAACTGTATCTAACTGATCATAGAAAAATCATTTTAGAAGTTTGATTGCTTCTGCATAATAGGAGTTTCTAAGTTCTTCTCATTGAGAAAAGAACATAGCACTTTATTTTACATACATTTGAAGGTGTGAAAAGTTTTTTTTCTTTATTCTAAGAATCAATTATATTGATTCATTAGGATAGTTGGATTTACTATTGAATAAGTTGCACTCACAAATAGCCAAAAATGATTATGTAGAGAATAGAAAAAATAGAATATTCATATCATAAATTATTAGGAAAAGGGGAAAAGGCTTAATCTCATGTCACAAAATATTATTTCCTTCATAAGAAAGTTTACAGTGGATTCATAAAAATATAACTGAAAAATCTGCCCCTAGACTACATCTATTTGAAACATTATGCATTAGTTTAATTTCTCTCTGTCTGGAGACTCAAACATTAAAATAAATGTCTTCTACTACTGAAAAAATCTGAGTAAAAAATCTCTAATAAGGTCCATAAATCATTCAGTCTTAAATAAAATGTGTTTGAGTAGGTTTACTATGTGTCAGAATTAAGGGAAATGCTAACACTGGATGTTAAATTTGGTTTATCATAATGGAAAATGGACAAAGATCAGAAATGAATCCTTTACATTTGACAATGAATTGTGAATATTACCTTAGATATAGTTCTGTAAAATTCAATATTTGAAGAATATGGATTTCCTCTCCCATTACACATTACCATTTTCCTTAAAACCCAGGGATGACTCCAATGATTAATTATAAGAAAACAACTCTATTTCCTTTATATTTAAAAGAGAAAATATTCTGTGTCTGCATATTTGGAATCAGAGATGATCTAGAGTTACTGACTTCAATTAAAGACTCAATTTTAAAATTCAGAAACTCCTTCAAATAAAATGTACAGGTGAGGGTAAGGGATAAATCGACAATTAGTAGGCTAGCTTGAGGAAATTAGTGTAGGAAGATGTCTTCATCTATCAGATATTCTTCAGAAATAAGATTCTTCTTATCAAACAGATCTATCATAAAGTCAGTGTGGATAAATAAATGCAAAAATACGTACATAGCTCTATATTCCTCTAAGCAATTAGATTAGGACTTTTGAAGGGAAGAGAAGGAGAAGGAACAGTCACATTTTGAGTACCTATTAAATGCCAGGTACTCTACTATATATGCATATATGTGTATATATTCCATACATGCATGTGTCTACCCATCTATCTATCTTGGACAGTGTACTGCTATTTCTGTTTTCTATCCTAATCAGCAGTAGCCCAGTTATTCAAGTAACTCTCACCTGTCATTATTGTGTGAAAGTGACTATGGCTCCTGAAAACTATACTGATTGAACAGAAGTTCTGACAAGCCCTTCCACAATTGATTGAGTGATTGTTCTTTTTTCTGTCAAGACATAGTTTGTTCTAAAAGTATCTGAATCATCATTGATCAATACAGATATATTCCTTGAAATCATTAGAAATTCTCATGGTAGGAGAGCACACCTTCATTTAATTCGGGAAACATTATATTTTAATAAGATCTTTTTGAACCTATGAGGAAAAGAAACTATGACTCTCTGGGGAAGAATACCTATTGTGAAGTACTCCCATGTACATGACAATATATTATTTTTTTTTTCAATTTCAGTAGTTTGATCACTGTGTATATTACTGACATTGGGTTCTTTCATTTATCCATTCTTTACATAGCAGATCTTTCATAAACCTTTCATAAAATAGATACACAACTTCATAACTTTTATTGAAATTATATTGAAGCAACACATTTTATTATATTGATATTTGAAAATAATACTTCATTTTTGTCTGTAAGTGTTTTCAAAAGACTGTTACATACATTTAATATAGCTCATATTTTTCCTTCCCCAATTTCAGTATAATAAAGAAACAGTAATTCAGGTAATAGAATATTTTGTGGCATAAATTTAAAAGACATTTTTATATTTATTTCTTATTTTGTACTACATCATTTCCATATAAAATTACAAATATGAACATATCAGATTACATTTCTACTGTCCCTTTAATATTTCAATCCTTTTACTACATTCCATTTTTCTTAGTTAGCTTTTTTATTGAATTGTCTTGTAAGACTATAACAAACAATAAACTTTGAATTATACATGATTTAACACATTGCACAATCCATTACTCAGTGAAAAAAAAATAACTTGAATACATCTAATAAAAAAATTTCCTCCTCCCTTGGGACCATAAACAACATCATTATTCTAGAATATCATAAACATATTAAGATTGTTGATCAATCTATCACTGTATCCTCAGATCCTCAAGGACTCATATCTATAAATCAGGTCTTACATGAAATTGAGAGATATATGCAATTACCCATTTTATTGGGTGAAAGTGGACTACATCTCTTCATTTATATTACCATGAATGCTACATACATTTACAGAATGAAATAAGGTTTAACTCTTCACATCCTATAAACCAAATCAGAATGTAGCAGAAAATGCAGACAAAAAAAAAAATCAAGTACGTTCTATTTTGATCCATTAATTCTTCAACAATGTTAAAAAAACAAACAAACCCAAATCATTAGTTTTATATAAATACATATATGCATATTATATAATAATCTGATTCTAGCTCTTCCTTATTAATGACAAGTAAAGAATTATTTTAACAATAAATTAAAATAGAGAAGATTCTGGGAATATGGCAGAGTAAGTCAAATTTAAAGCCTTCCAGTTCCTTATACAAACAAGAAAAAATTGCACCTCAGTGTGAACATAGAGCAGTTAAAAATATATAGCTGGGACACAATAGTGGTCCTCTCAGAACAATTAGAGAAAATCCAAAGGGAAAAAAATAGGAAATGGAGTGATAGAACATGAGGGGAAAGTAGAAATAGAAAAATATCACTGATAACCACCTCAAAAAGACCCTTTATAGAAAAACACATAGGAATATTTTCGTCAAAAATTGAAACCCTCAGATAAAAGCGAAAATTGTGTAAGAAATAAGAAAAAAAAAAACAATTCAAATACACTGGAGCTACAATTATACTTGTAAAAGACTAATCAACAGCTACAATAAAAATCATATCTACAGAGAAAAGAACTAGATCTGCAGCCAAAAGTATCATATCCAGCAAAATTTTGTATAATTTTCAATGAGAAAAAATGAACATTTGATGAAATTACAGATTTTCAGGACTTTCTTTTAAACCCAAACTTGACAAAAAATTTAACATAGTAGAGCCAATATCAAAGATCAGTTTTAAGCAACTCAACATGGACAAACTATTTAAACACAAATAAATTGTTTATGTTTTTTCTACATGGGAAAGGTATACTTTAATTTTAAGATTTACATCAATAATACAGTAAACTCGAAAAATGGGCAGAGTAAAGTTAAAAATAACAATGTTATACAAATGAGGTGCAGAGGAAGAACAGACACAGATATTAGAGGTAGGAGAAGGGCTTGTAGTTCTGAAAACCTACTTTCATCAAGAATGGGTTCAATAGGCAACACTACCTACATATATAACATGAAAGATATAGCATCATCCAAAATGTATGAAGATATAAGGGGAGAAGGGATGGATGGATAGGGAAGCAAAGGGTGAAGGAAGAAGACAAGGGAAGGTGAAGGGAGCTTAAGTAGTTATGGAGTGGATTTTAATGAGGCAGCAGGGATAGGAAACACATATGTGCATATGGATTATGTGTGTGTGAATCTATCTATCTATCTATCTATCTATCTATCTATATATATATACATATCTTAACTGTAACTTGCTTGGAGGTGGTGGAGGAGATGAAAGGGAGATATATGTGTGTATGTATGTGTATGTATATATCTATATATGTATATATAAATATATCATTTCTTAACTGTAGTTTGCTTGAGGACAATGGGGAGATGAAGATGGGAGATAAAGCAAGTTGTATGGGAGAGAACAAAAGAACAATTTACAAGGAAGTAAAGAACAGATGATTACTTTTTAATATAATTTCTTCGTATATAAGTGTATGTATGTATATGTGTGTATATATATTATTAAATTGGTATTTGGCATATATTATAAATCCTCCCTAATGTTCTTGTTCTGCTGGGCACATGATAATGCTCTCTTATTTTTATTTCATTTTGTTTTGTGTTGCTTTTGTTTTTTTAAATTTTTTTTTGCTTGTTGTTTTTTCAAATAAAAATACATTTAAAAAAAGAAATAAATTTGAGGCATTTAATCCCCATTTATATTTAGCAAACTATATAGTATCCCTTGTACGTTTTCCATCAAATCTTTTTTTTTTCTTTATTAATCATGTTGGGAGAGAAAAGTCAAAGCAAAAAGGAAAATTGTGGATTAGAGAGAGAAAAAAAAAACATAAAAAAGTGAACACAGCATGTGCTGATTTACATTCAGTCTCCTTAGTTCTTTTTTCTGAATTCAGTTGGCATTTTCTGTCCAAAATCTATTGGGATTTCTTTGGATCATTGATCTACTGAGAAGAACCACTTGGCTTATGGAGGAATGAACTAGAAATGAATCCAAACTTTAAAGGCTTTGTGCCTGGTGCCCTCTTAAATTTTTAGATAGGGAAGTTGAAGGCCAGAAAGGGGAAGTCCTTTGAACAGGGTTTGTCATATAGATCTTTTGGTGGTGGGTAGTTCTTTTCTTCTGCACTTCAGTTTCCTTATCTGTAAAATGAGGAGAGAAATATTTTCCCAACTAATCTCACAAGAACATTATGAATATAAATATGATAGAACTAATGGTGCTAAAAAAGAAAAGCAATAAAATCTCTCCTCCTCCAAGGAGTAACATCAAATAGTCACTTGTCTAAAAATGTCATAGAACAAATAAAAAAAAAAAACCTTTAAAAGTGAAATGAAAGAGATTGAAGAAAAGCTAAAATAAAATTACAATCCAAGACTATGTAAAGAAAGTCAACCAACTAGAAAAAATCTCATCAAGAATCTTAAAGAAGAATTGGTCAAGAGGAAGCCAGATAAGTTATGAGACCAAGAAATAATACAAAATATGAAGTATGAAATAGTAAGCAGAAATCAAGATATTTCATAAAATGTTATGATTAATATTTAAGATTATTAAGATTAAAAAGAGAAAACATAAAAAGGATTGGATTATTTGAAACAAAAAAAAACTAATATTATAATTAAAGAAATACAGAAATTATGTCTGTCTTAGAAGAAAAGGGGAAAATAGAAATTGAAAAAAATTCTTTGATTCTAAGTAATAGGATAATATAAAGTAATTCTAAGAGAAAAACATACAAGAAGATCATAAATTCCCAAACCCCCAAATCAAGGAAAAAATATAATATACAGGAAGAAAAAAAATCATATATGATGGTGCAACAATTAAAATCACAGAAAATCTATCAGTGGCCACATTAAAAGACCACAGGTCTTGGAGCACTATTGATTGGGGAAAAAACAAAGAAACAAAAAACCTAGGCTTGTGGATAAAAATGTATCAAATTTATACCTAGCAATGTTAAGCACAATCTTAATAGACAAAAAACAAAACAAAACAAAAGATAAATTCAATGAATTACTAGACTTTCAGAATGATGTTGCCAAAAAAAAAAAAAAAAAACCTGAACTCAATGAAAAAAAATTGACATAAAAGATCTCAGAGAAATATAAATATCAAAGATTCATTTCAAGGCACTCAATAAGGACAAACTCTTTATATTTTATATATGGAAATGTAAATGATATATCTAAAATTCTTATTAATAGCTGGATAATTTAAAAGGAAGATTAGGGTGGAGCTGAATATAATGTGATTCTAAAGAGCAAAATTTTACAGGAAAGGTAAAAAAAAAAATAATTAGGTTACATCAATGAGAGAGAAGGGCTAGTTGTTCTGTAATCCTTCCTACTCACTTTGGAAATGGGTTAAAGAGGAGAAAAAATATAGTCATACACACACACACACACAGCCTAAAGACCCAAAGCTACATAACTCATTTTGATAAATTCTAGTACCAATCCATCTATGGAAGGAAGTTTTCTTTTATATATAAGTGAATCTCTGATTTTGTGCCCCAATACCTATTTGTTTTTAACTGTTCTGTGTTTACCCTGAAGTGCCCTTGTATCCATTTTTCTGACTTCCCTTTGAGCACTTGCCTTGTATGAGTTTTCCTTAGACAAATGCATGTCTGGCATCTTAACAATATGGCCAGCCTACCAAGAGTTGTGCTCACTGTAGTGGAATTTGAATAGTTAGCAGTTCAGCTTGAGAAAGGATCTCAGTCCCTGGTACATAACTTGCCAGGTGATTTTCAGAATGTTCCCATGTCCATTCAATTGGAAGTAGGTCATACATAAATGAGGTCAGCACAATCCATCTCTAGACCTTAAGTTTAAGCAACCAAATATATCTTCTCTTCCATACTTTCTTTTAGAACTTCCCAAATTCTGAGCGAACCGTGTTAACACAAAATCAACCTCATCATCCTTTAGGACATCCCTTAGAAGTACACTGTCAAGGTAAGTGAACTTTTCCCCAGAATACAAAAAATTCTGCATTTGCTTTAACTGATCGTTCCAAATATGGATGACATGGTGGCTCTGTTTATCTTTCTATTAGCTCTTTCAAGAATATCTCAAATATTGAACATAGACAATTACTTGGACAACAGAGCATTTGATGCATCTCAGTCAATAAGCATTTAATAATCACTTGTTACATTTCAATCACTATGCTAAGTGCTGGATATACAAAGACAATTAGTACTTAAACTCAAGGAATTTACAAGGAGAAGATAACATGCAAACAACATACAAACAAGCTATATATAGCATAAATTAAAAATAAATAAATGAAAACACTAGGATTATGAGAATAAGGCTAAGAAATTCTCAACAGCAAACTTGCTATTAATGAAATAAGTAGAGAAGATTCTATTTCTAGGGATACAATTAAAAAAAAGTTTGTTATATAACCTGTAACATCAACTTGTATTGTTCTTAACTTCCATATTGAGCAGAACAGATTAAATTATATGACAAATTTAGAATTCTTAATGTATTCTGAATGAAAGAGTAATACAGGAAAAGGGATCACTATATTCTACCATGTGAAATAAATCAATTTCATTTAAGAAAATTTCGATTCCTTTTCTCAAGGTCAAAATGGCTTTTTGATTCTAAGACAGTTTTTTGATGCTTTTTTTTCTTCCTGAGTTTAAATCTCATCTCAGACATTCATTAGCTGTGTGATCTTGGGCAAGTAACTTAACCCTTTTTTTGCTTCATTTCATCATCTATAAAATAAATGGAAAAGGAAATGAAAAATCACTTTAATAACTGCCAAGAAAATCCCAAATAAAATCATGAAGAGTGGGATGCAACTAAAAAAAAAATGAACACCAACAAAATTTCTTATACATGTAATTGTTTTCCTTTAGGCTGCAGTTTATTGCAATTAAAAACCAGCAAACTAATAGGCCATTGATGTCCTGACTTCTGGGTATAGGTTTTATGTTGACTTCTAGAAACAGCAAGGACAGAGCTATGAAGTTTGACCATAAAAAATTAGTGGAGATTCTTCAAATAATAACATTCTCAGACCTCCATTCCAATTACTTGCAACAGAAATAAGCTTGAATCCTGGAATCAAGCAAGTAGTGTTCATTGTAGGAGTTGAAAACTTTGGGCAAATTACTTAAATTTTGGGGGATCCATGTATTTATTTTTTGATATTTAATTCAATAAAACAAATAGTTACTATGGGATCCAATGACAAAAAAGAAAAAAAAAAGCACCATGCATTTTAGGAATTTTACTTTTTTTTTTTTTTTTTTGAGGAATGAAACTAGGGTAGGAGAGACCTATACAAGACAAACAAGCAAATGAATATATAGACACAGAGATAGTTCCATGGATAGATGTTGGATATATGTCTATTTCTGTATATGTGTGTATGTATATTTTATGTGTATGTATATGTGTGTGTGTGTGTGTGTGTGTGTGTGTGTTTTGAACACATTTTTTTCCTCTCAAGTTCTGTTGAATATATGGTGAGGGCTACACAGCTACTACTTCATTATTCTTTTTCTTCCTTAAGAAATATAGGAGGATCCCCTTGTATTCTGTCACCTCACAGTGCATAGGGTAGTGCTTTGCTGAATAATAAAATTCTACATTGTTTCTTACCTGGACTGCCTCAAGTTGCTGCAGTATAAAATAAATGATAAAATTTATCAATGGTACTTTGTAACTCATGGTCCCTTGGTAAGAATTAGAGTTACTTTTGTGTTTTTTAAGACTTGCTTCTATTATTTTCTGAAGGGATTCAAACTAGTCATTTAATAATCATTAGATAAGTACTTATTGATGGACTGAGAAGAAAAAAAAATGCATTCTAGCCTTTTAGGTTAATATTTCACATATATATTTGCTTAAATTATTGAATTATAAGAAAAATATTGAAGCATGAGTGAGCTAATTGGAATTTAAGCATTTAATATATACCATCTTGTTAGAGACAATCCTTCTGAGAATTGCCATGTTGGCCATGTCAATTGATAGGGTGGACCCAGAAGGTGAAAAGAGGCCTGACCTCTGAGGTAGTAAGTTGTGTCTTACAGGTGGTTAGATCTTTTTTTAGGACATGGCACTAATTCCAGGTGTTTCCCTTCTGTGGATCCACCTACAGAGTACTGAGTGTGCTAGGCACAGGGTAATTCCAGAGGAGAGTAAATATAAATGGCTAGCTTTGCCATAAGCAAAAAAAAAAAGGATGGGGAGAGAAGTAGAGAGAGGCAGAGATGTAGAAAGATTCAGGGATGCAGAGAGAGAGATGCAGAGACATACATACACTTACTCTTGCTTCCTGCTAATCCCTGCTGAGAACACCAATAAAGGAAGGCTGTTTGACACCTTAACACTTGTTCATTTCTATGTCTATTCAGGGAAGATTGGTATGTATGGCCCTGGCAATTGGTAGCCTCGAGGTAAGAGGGTACACCATCCACTATCTTACCTTTTGGAGATGCCAAGAAAAACAAAAGTCTAGTTTCTCTCATCAAAGAGCTCACCTTCTACCAGGAAGATGAGGAACATGAGAGACTGGGAAGAAAGTCTGCTGCAAAAAGTGGTATCTGATCTGTATTTAAAGCAAAATAAGAAAGCCAAAAAAAATAAATAAATAAAAAGGAACAAGAATATTCCAGGCATAGTGAACATTCAGTGAAACGGCATTGAGTCCAGAGACTGAGTATCAAGTATGAGAACTACCCAAATACCAGTGTAATTGGATTATATATACAGGTAAGGATGTGAATATAAGAAAAGTAGAATTATATGAAATACTTTAAATATAAAACAATATCTTTTTTATTTTTTAATAATTTTTTATTGATAGAACCCATGCCAGGGTAATTTTTTACAGCATTATCCCTTGCATTCACTTCTGTTCTGATTTTTCCCCTCCCTCCCTCTACCCCCTCCCCCAGATGGCAAGCAGTCCTTTACATGTTGAATAGGTTACAGTATATCCTAGATACAATATATGTGTGCAGAACCGAACAGTTTTCTTGTTGCACAGGGAGAATTGAATTCAGAAGGTATAAATAACCCGGGAAGAAAAACAAAAATCCAGCAGTTTATATTCATTTCCCAGTGTTCTTTCTTTGGGTGTAGCTGCTTCTGTCCATCTTTGATCAATTAAAGCTCTCTTTATCGAAGAGATCTACTTCCATCAGAATACATCCTCAAACAGTATCATTATTGAGGTGTATAATGAACTCCTGGTTCTGCTCGTTTCACTTAGCATCAGCTCATGTAAGTCTCGCTAGTCCTCTCTGTATTCATCCTGCTGGTCATTCCTTACAGAACAATAATATTCCATAACATTCATATACCACAATTTATTCAACCATTCTCCAATTGATGGGCATCCTTTCATTTTCCAGCTTCTAGCCACTACAAACAGGGCTGCCACAAACATTTTGGCACATACAGGTCCCTTTCCTTTCTTTAGTATCTCTTTGGGGTATAAGCCCAGTAGGAACACTGCTGGATCAAAGGATATGCACAGTTTGATAACTTTTTGAGCATATTTCCAAATTGCTCTCCAGAATGGCTGAATGTGTTCACAATTCCACCAACAATGCATCAGTGTCCCTGGTAAAACACTATCTTATAGATTATCTTGGAGATAATAGGAAAGCACTTGGATGTGTTGGTTAAGGGACTTACACAACCATTTTGACACTTTAGGAAAATCATTGTCCTAGTAAAGTATTAAATTAAAAAGAGGCATAAGGCAGAAACATCAAATATAATGTTATTACATTGAACCATCTGAGATATAATACAGATTTATACAAATGTGGAAGCTATAACAATAAAGAGAGACAATTAATTCATAACTACCAGGGGGTCATTTTCCCCACTGAATTATATGAAGAATGACATCAGTTCAATTCATTATGAGAATCTATGCCTGAGACAAAAGAATAATTTTTTTTCTTCTACAATAAATATTGTCCTTCCAAAGCAGAGTTCAAAGCACAGGATAGAACAAAATCTTTTAGAGGTTGCACGTGCCTTAGAAGATAGATTCATTAGACAGAATGGTTAGTGCAAGGTCTCTGTTTTCAAATTGTGTCTTAGGGAAATCCAATCAATAATGTTCTGATGAGTCTGAAAAAAAAAATTAGCTTTCATTCATCTCCAGGTTGTATTCAAACTCTGGAATTACTCTATCAAGCCACAGAAGTCTCAAGTTTTTTGTTTGCTTGTTTTTTGTTTCATTTTTTTGTTGTTGTTTTAGATTCTTTTTATATTGTCCTTTGCCATTGAAAGAAAAATGTATTGAAGGCAGGGTCTGACTTTCTTATTTTCTGCTTGTACTTCTATTTCCAGCACTTAATAAATTACCTGGGATATATTAAGTGTTTAAAAATGCTTGTGACTTGACAACTGGTGAAGACAGGGAAAAATTTGGCATTGTCAGTCAATATTTATCAAATGTCTACTATGGTCCAGACACTGTTCAAAGTGTTGAAGACACAGAGATAGGCAACATACTATCTCTGCTCTTAAAGAGCTCAAGGTCAAGGGGGGGGGAAATAATATACACAGAGCTATGTACAAGGAAGGTGTATATACATACATACATACATACATAAATACATATATATATATATATATATATATTTACACAGAGAGGGAGAGGGGGAGAGAGAGAGAGAGAGAGAGAGAGAGAATGAGAGCCAATAGATAGTCAACAGAGGAAGGTACTAGAATTAGGATTGGGAAAAATGTCCTATAAAATCTGGGATTTGAATTTGAATTTGAAGGAAACCAGGGGGAAGTTGGGAAGTTGAGATGAGAATGGAGAGAATTTTAGAGTAGAGGAGATGGAAAAGAGGGAGTGACAGCTAGATAAACAAAACAAACATACATACATGTATAGAGAAAAACAACTTAGAAATGAAGCATCTTCCAGAAGGAACAACAAGGAGAACTCAAGAATATAGGGATTTAGGATGAATAAAGATTGGACTCTCTCTCTCTCTCTCTCTCTCTCTCTCTCTCTCTCTCTGTGTGTGTGTGTGTGTGTGTGTGTGTGTGTGTGTGTGTGTGCGTGCAGGTTATGGAAGATTTTGAATACCAAATAGAGCAATCCTCTGGAGAAGATGGATTGAAATGGTATTACTTTTGCATGTAGGGGGACTTTTTATCAAAATGAAGGGCTACTTTATTATTCAAAATAGAAGCAAAACCAAATATAGTAGCAGAATACATCTGGAGATGTGAGTTGAAAGGGAAAGAGAAACCTGTCAGTGAATGGGCTCATTTTTTTTTTTTTCAGTGAAACATGAGGCAATTATTCTTCACCTCAGAAACTGGAGTATGGGGAGTGATTCAGAATTTAAAGAGTTATAAAAGGTCTTAGAAAACTACTGTGGTGAGTGGAATACTGAGTCATTTTGAGAGGAATTAGTAAATGCCTTTTAGCACTTAGAATCCCTTTGAGAATATGTAACATAAATTTGTAGTGGGTCCATTTGTTGGTGAATATTGGTTGTGAAAGCCTTAGAAAGAAATTAATTTGACCAATTTGTAGGAACTAAACAACAATCAAATATTTGAATACTAGTATCCTAATAAATAATAGTTTGAACGTATTATTTCTTAAAATATAGCAAGTGGGTTTTTGTTTGTTTTTGTTTATAGTCTTAAATATTTAATTGATATTTTTTTTATATTTAATATTCCAGCTCAAGATCCATTAGTAATATTTGTCATTTGCTTAATATATATATATATATATATATATATATATATATATATTATATATATATATACACACACACACACACACACATACATGTATGGATATGTATGTATGTATATGTGTGTGGATATACATGTATAATTTTTGGTTTATTGTTTCCTAGGCTAAGGAATTAGGTGTGGATAGCATTATATTTTCTAACAATTTCCCTGATTTCTTTTGCAATAATTTTTTTTTTGTCATTTATTTTATTTATTTGTTTTTTTTTTTCCTGAGGCAATTGGGGTTAAGTGCCTTGCCCATGGTCACACAGGTAGGAAGTGCTAAGTGTCTGAGACCACATTTGAACTCGGCTCCTCCTGACTTCAGGACAGGTGCTCTATCCACTGTGCCACCTAGCTGCCTCCATTTCAAATATTTTTATAAAATTAGCAAATGCCCTTTTTATCTTATAATAATTGTTGAAAAAATAACTGCTAGTTTTATGCATTGCTTTTTATTTTCTTCTTTAGCTGATTTATCTCTCCTAGAGAATTTAATTGATTTTCAGAAATATAATTATTTATTTTTGCTTTATTTTTAAATCACAAAATCAATTCATCTTGTATATTTCACTTGTTTATGAAAGTTTTTAGAGGCATATATTTTCCTTGAAGTACTATTTGGAATGAATCTCATGTATTTTGGCAAGTTAATTCATTTTTATTTTCTTAGCTAAAAATGACATTTCTGCAATTTGTCCTTTAACACATATATTCAATAAGATTATATAATTTAGTCTTCATTCAAGTATGAACTATTTTAAATTCTATTTTTAATTTAATTTAATTTTTGTATACATTGTATTATGATAAAGTAAAGAATATTTGTTATATCCAATAGATTTTATGTATATATTATGGAACATTTTATGCCCTACAGAATAATCAGTTTTGAAAAAGGTGTCAACTAAAGATGAGAAATATTTATATACATTAAGAAGCCTAGTAAACTTCAGCAGTTGTCAGAGATGACTGTTTTCTAAAATTTGAGATTTTGAGATTTCTAAAAATGAGATTCAATAGAAATAGCAAATTCTACTCTTACTAGTATATAATCATGTAATCCTTTGTTTAACCCCTACTAATTGTTTAAAATGAATCTGTCTTTCTAATGTGTTTTTGCTTAAGGGTGCTCTTTGAAATATTCTATTATGTCCTGGGATTTTTAGGAGGAATATTTGAACATGACATATTAAATTACAGATTATTCCCTACCCTACGTTCTCAGAATTATTTTCAGTTTTATACTACATGCTATTTTATGTTAAAGATCCCCCCCTCCTTTGTTTACTGGAATATTATATTCTATGTGTTTTTCTCCCTTTTCTTTATACTGAGACCATCGTCTTATTATTATTATTATTTTTTTTTTGTGCTTACTCTAATACATTGGTCTCATTTGCTGCTTGTTTACCCTTGCTTTGTTTAAGAGTTCCGTATAGTTTTCTTTTATGATTTCTTAAAATATAGCTAGTGGGTTTTTGTTTGTTTTTGTTTATAGTCTTAAAGAATTTCATCAAATTACCTGTCATCACAGCATTTTCTAAATAAGCTATTGATATAACATACTTCTTTTGGCTTTGACTCTGTCCTAACCTTTCTCATTGATTCATTGAATGGTTAAACTTTGCTTCATTCTGTTTTTTTTTTCAGGAAGTATAATACTTGAATAGATAGTCTCTCCCATGTTTCAGTCTAAAGTTTATATTCTCCTTCAAAGTGTTCTGTTTCGGACTTCTGGCCAAGATGGCAGAGAGGATGCACACATCTACTTAAGCTCCGCATTTTTGCTCAGAATTTATTTCATGACAGTCTTGGAATTAGTGCTCGACTGAAAAAAAATACAAATAATTACCAAGAAAAGACATCCTTGAAATTCACCAGAAAAGGTCTGTTTTTGCTCGAGGGCAGGGACAATTTTAGATCATGTACAGGCTGAGGGCAGGCAGCTCACAACTGAGCAGACTGGAATGGAGTGGGGTATAATCTTAGCCATCTCTGTGGGAAGAGCTTTACGAGAGTACTGGATACTTTGCCCTGGCAGCAAGCCAGTAGACAAGCAGAGAAGCAAAAAACACATGGAGTGAAGACTATAACCCTGAAAAGCAAGGGTATCTCAGGACCTGGCCACAAACACTCATAGTCTCAGCACACTCTCAGAGTCTCACAGTGCAGACACAGCACAGCCCTTGCTGTCCAGCTAGTGCTTTGCTGCTGCCCCCCGCAGTATGTAGAGGAAGCTCAGTAACAACATCCAGCCATACTACCCCCTCACCCCCCAAAAAAGCAAGCTGCATTTTTTTCTTTTGCTAGTTTGTCTTCTTTGATTCTTCTCTGACAAAATAAGCAAAAAATGAAACGCACCCTAATCATTGATTGTTGCTATATGGATAGAGAGCAGACTTTAAACCCCCAGGAGACTAAAAACAGAGTGTCTCTAGATAAATCCCCAAAGGGGGATATGATCTGATCCTCAACACAGAAGACTCTCATAGAAGAAATTAAAAAGGCTCTCACAAGAGAGCTAGAAGAAAAATGGGAAAAGGAAAGGGAAGCGGCAAAAGAGTCTGGATAAGTCATGCCACTCATTTAAAGATAGAGTGGATAAAGAAATCAAATCCTTGAAAAACAGAATTAGTGAACTGCAAAAAGAAACTAGCTCACTAAAAATAAAATTGGTGAAATGGAAAAAAACTCCATAGAACAAAACAACTCACTTAAAAACTCAATTGGACAATTAGAAAAAGATATAAAAAAAGTGAGAGAAGAAAATACTTCATTGAAAATCAGAATCGAGCAAATGGAATTGAATAACTCGAGGAGACACCAAAAATCAGTCAATCAAAACAAAAAAAAATGAAACAATTGGAAAAACTTGTCAAATACCTTCTTGGGAAAACAACAGAACTGGAAAATAGATCTAGGAAAGACAATCTGAGAATTATTGAACTCCCTGAAAAATATGAAGAAAAAAAGAGCCTGGGCATTATTTTAAAGTAAATTATAATAGAGAACTGCCCAGAAGTTATAGAAACAGAAGGTAAAATAGAAATTGAAAGAATTCATTGATCACTTACTGAATGGGACCCTAAAATCAAAACACCAAGAAATGTAGTGGCCAAAGTCCAGAACAATCAGATGAAAAAAAAAAAAAAATCCTGCAAGCTGCTAGAAAAAAATCAATTCACATAGAGAGGAGCTACAATAAGGATTATTCAAGATCTAGCATCATCCACATTAAAGGATCGAAGGGCCTGTAATATGGTATTCTGAAAAATTAAGGATCTTGGTATGCAACCCAAAATAACTTACCCTGCAAAAAATGAGCATCTTTTTTTTCCAGGGAAGAAGATGGACACTCAACTAAATAAGCGAATTTAACCTATTTTTGATGAAAAAAAAAACAGAACAAAACAAAAAGTATGATCTACAAATAAAGAACTCAAGAGAAACCTAAAAAGGTAAAAAGAAATAATGGGAACTATATTTCTTCTATAAAGATATATAAAGAATACACACACACACACACACACACACACACACACACACACACCCCTTATTCTAGAAACTAGAAGTGGAAAGGAAATTGTATCCAGAAAAGGGTAAAGTGGGGGTACTACATCTCATGAAGAGGCAAAGGAATCTTAATATATCTGAGAGAAAGAATGGAGGGGGATGTATGGTGAGCTTCTTCTTCTCAAAACACAGCCGGTTTAGCTTAGAGCCCTCCGGATGTCTCCAAATCCAAAGGTTTTGTCCTTCAGCCTCTGCCTCTGCTTTCTTCAGCCTCCAACCAGCACAGAGATGGAATGAATCTCTTGTCTCCTTCACTTGGGGCTCAGCTAGCTTTCTGGTGAGTCTTTTAAACCAGCTTGGTCTCAGTGGGGGAAGTGCAGGAGCCCAGCCACCAACTCCTCTCCAACGCAGCTGAACTCTCTTCTGCAACCAGCCAGACAAGTGGAAAATATATTCTCTCTTGCCTTGCCTCGGAGAGAGGGCTTCTGGCATAATTCCGCTGAAATCTGACCGAGAGCCTCTGTCTGTTTCTTTTATCCAAGAGGGATGAATTGTGGGATACGAGAGAGAGGGATTATGGGTTTTCTCCCATAGTGCTCTCTGGCCCAAAGAGCTTGAAGGGAGGTGTGAACTCACAAAGGTACAAAGTTTACTTTGTGAAGCTGGCATACTTGTGAACTCCAATGAGTAAAGGTGCAAACACAAGCATTGTACTAATTAGTTCTACTTAGTACCTTGTTTCAGGTTCTGCCCAAAACATCTTCTTGTAATATTAGATCAACTCTAATTAGTTAGCAGTTTGTAAGGATTCCAACAGGGATGAACATAGTATGTATCTTACTGCCATCAGAATTGGCTTAAAAGAAAAATATTAGACATATTCAATTTATGGTGAAACTTCTCCTACCTCATTGAAAAGTGGGAAGGGAAAAGTGAAAAGGGAAGGAATAAGCTAAGTGGAAGGGAATACAGAAATTGTAAGGAAAAGGAGTAAAATGGGGGAGGAATTCTAAGGTGGGGGCAGGGATACTAAAAAGGGAGGCAAGTGTGAGAAGCAAGTGGTGCTAACAAGTTTAATCCTGGGAAGGGGGGTAAGGAGGAAGAAGAGAGAAAAGCATAAACAGGGGTTAACAAGATGGCAAGTAATACAAAATTGGTAATTTTAATCATAAATGTGAAAAGGGTAAACTCCTTCATAAAGAGGAAGCAGTTAGCAGACTGTATTAAAACCCAGAATCCTACAATATGTTGTTTACAGGAAACACACCTGAAGCAGGGAGACAGATACAGAGTAAAGATAAAAGGTTAGAGAAGAATCTACTATGCTTCAGGTGAAGTAAAAAAAAACAGGGGTAGCTGTCCTCATCTCAGATCAAGCAAAAGCAAAAATTGATCTAATTAAAAGAGATAAGGAAGGGTACTATATCTTGCTAAATGGTAGCAAAGATAATGAAGCAATATCAATATTAAACATATATGCACCCACTGGTGTAGCATTTAAATTCTTAAAAGAGAAATTAAAAGAGCTGCAAGAAGAAATAGACAACAAAACTATAATAGTGGGGATCTCAACCTTGCACCCTCAGAATTAGATAAATCAAAACACAAAATTAATAATAAGTCAAAGAGATAAATGGAATATGAGAAAAGTTAGATTTGATAGATCTTTGGAGAAAACCAAATGGAGACAGAAAGGAGTACACTTTCTTCTCAGAAGTTCCTGGAACCTATACAAAAATGGACCATATATTAGGACATAAAAAACTCAAACTCAAATGCAGTAAGGTAGAAATAGTAAATGCATCCTTTTCAGACCACAATGCAATGAAAATTACAGTCAATAAAAAACCAGGGGAAAATAGACCAAAAATGATTGGAAACTAAATAATCTCATACTAAAGAATAATTGGGTGAAACAGCAAATCATAGACATAATCACTTCACCCAAGAAAATGACAATAATGAGACATCATACCAAAATGTGTGGGATGCAGCCAAATGGTAATAAGGGGAAATTTCATATCTCTAGAAGCCTACTTGTATAAAATAGAGAAAGAAAAGGTCAGTGAATTGGGCTTGCAACTCAAAATGCTAAAAAAGGAACAAATTTAAAAAAAAAAAACAGTCAAACACTAAACTTGAAATTCTAAAAAGAGAAGGGGAGCTCAATAAAATTGAAAGTTAAAAAAAAAAGCTATTGAATTAATTGATAAAACTAACAATTGGCTCTATAAAAAAACCAAACAAAATAGACAACTCCTTAGTAAATCTGATTAATAAAAGGAAAGAGGAAAATCAAATAGTTAGTCTTAAAAATGAAAAGGGAGAACTTGCACTAATGAAGAGGAAATTAGAGCAATAATTAGAAGTTACTTTGCCCAACTTTAGGCCAATAAATTTGATAACTTAAATGAAATGGAAGAATACCTTCAAAAATATAGCTTGCCCAGATTAACAGAGGAAGAAGTAAATATCCTAAACAGTCCCATTTTAGAAAAAGAAATAGAACAAGCTATTAAACAACTCCCTAAGAAAAAATCCCCAGGACCAGATGGATTTACATGTGAATTCTACCAAACATTTCAAGAACAATTAGCCCCAATACTATATCAACTATTTGAAAAAAAAATAGGGAATGAAGGAGTCCTACCAAATTTCTTTTATGACACAGACATGTTACTGATACCTAAACCATGTAGTTTGAAAACAAGAAAGAAAATTATAGACCAATGTTCCTAATGAATATTGATGCTAAAATCTTAAATAAAATATTAGCAAAAAGATTACAGAAAATCATCCCCAGGATAATACACTATGACCAACTAGGTTTTATACCAGGAATGCAGGGCTGGTTCAATATTAGGAAAACTTAGCATAATTGACTATGTCCATAACCAAATTAACAAAAACCATAAGATCATCTCAATAGATGCAGAAAAAGCATTAAAAAAAAAGATTTAATAAAATCCAACATCAATTGCTAATAAAAACACTTGAGAGCATAGGAATAAATGGACTTTTCCTTAAAATAGTTAGGAGCATATATTTAAAACTGCCAGTAAGCATCATATTCAATGGGGGAAAACTGGAATCTTTCCCAGTAAGATCAGGAATGAAATAAGGTTGCCCACTATCACCATTATTATTCAATATTGTATTAGAAACACTAGCCTAGGCAATAAGAATTGGAAGAGATTAAAAGAATTAAAGTAGGTAATGAGGAAACCAAACTATCACTCTTTGCAGATGATATGATAGTATACTTAGAGAACCCCAGAGATTCTACTGAAAACCAATTAGAAATAATTCATAAATTTAGCAAAGTTGTAGGATACAAAATAAATGTACATAAATCCTCAGCATTTTTATACATCACCAACAAAATTCAACAGCAACAGATACAAAGGCAAATTCCATTCAAAATAACTGTCAATAACATAAAATATTTGGGAATCTATCTACTAAAAGAATGTCAAGAATTGTATAAGCAAAATTACAAAACACTTTCCACACAAATAAAGTCAGATTTAAATAATTGGAAAAATATTGAGTACTCTTGAATAGGCCGAGTGAATATAATAAAGATAACAACACTCCCTAAACTAATCTATTTATTTAGTGCTATACCAAATAGACTCCCAAGAAACTATTTTAATGATCTAGAAAAAATAACAAAATTCATGTGGAAGAACAAAAGATCAAGAATCTCAAGGGAATTAATGAAAAAAAAAATCAAATGAAGGTGGCCTAGCTGTACCTGATATAAAACTATATTATAAAGCAGCAGTCACTAAAACCACTTTGTATTGGCTAAGAAATTAGTTGATCAGTGCAATAGGTTAGGTTCACAAGACAAAATAGTCAATAACTATAGTAATCTAGTATTTGACAAATCCAAAGATCCCAACTTTTGGGATAAGAATTTATTATTTGACAACCTATACTTAACACTGTACACCAAGATAAGATCAAAATGGGTCCATGGTTTAGGCATAAAGAAGGAGATTATAAATCAATTGGAAGAACATAGGATAGCTTACCTCTCAATCTTGTGGAGGAGGAAGGAACTTGTGGCCAAAGATGAACTAGATATCATTATTGTTCACAAAAATAGAAAATGTTGATTATATCAAATTAAAAAGGCTTTGTACAAACAAAAGTAATGCAAACTAGATTAGAAGGGAAGCAATAAACTGGGAACACATTTTCACAGCTAAAGGTTCTGACGAAGGCCTCATTTCTAAAATATATAGAGAATTGACTCTAATTCATAAGCAATCAAGCCATTCTCCAATTGATAAATGGTCAAAGGATATGAAGACACAATTCTCAGATGAAGAAATTGAAACTATTTCTAACCATATGAAACGATGCTCCAAGCTATTATTAATCAGAGAAATGCAAATTAAGACAACTCTTAGATACCTGTCATACCTGTCAAATTGGCTAGAATGACAGGAAAGATAAGGCAGAATGTTGGAGGGCATGTGGGAAAACTGGGACACTGATGCATTGTTGGTGGAGTTGTGAACGAATCCAACCATTCTGGAGAGCAATCTGGAATTATGCCCAAAAAAGTTATCAAACGGTGCACACCCTTTGATCCACCAGGGCTACTACTGGGCTTACATCCCAAAGAAATACTAAAGAAGGGAAAGGGACCTGTATGTGCCAAAATGTTTGTGGCAGCCCTGTTTGTAGTGGCTAGAAACTGGAAAATAAATGGATGCCCATCAATTGGAGAATGGTTGGGTAAATTGTGGTATATGAATGTTGTGGAATATTATTGTTCTGTAAGAAATGATCAACAGGATGTATACAGAGAGGTTTGGAGAGACTTACATGAACTGATGCTAAGTGAAATGGTCAGAACCAGGAGATCATTATATACTTCAATAATGATACTGTACGAGGATGTAACCTGATGCAAGCGGATTTCTTCAACAAAGAGAAGATCTAACTAACTTTCAAATGATCAATGATGGACAGAAGCAGCTACACCCAAAGCAACAACACTGGGAAATGAATGTAACTGTTTGTCTTTTTGTTTTTTTTCCCCAGGTTATTTTTTCTTATTCTTCAGTTTTATCTTGAGATTCTTTTAGTCTAGACTATTTCTTCTTAATATAAGGAAGATTCATTTTTTTTTTTTGCAACTCCATTTAGGGTTTTCTTGGCAAAGATACAAAAGTGGGTTTCCATCTCCTCCTCCAGTTTATTTTACACATGAAGAAATTGGGCAATTGGAACAAATGAGGTTAAATGACTAGACTGGAATCAGTCAGTAAGTGTCTGAAACTTGATTTGAACTCAAATCCCCCTGAGTCTAAGATCAGAACTCTATCCACTATATTATCTTGCTCCACAATGCCTACACTAGGTGTCATCTTATGCACCAAGTTCTTCCTGACAATTCTCTTGCCCCAGATAAAGTTGGTCTTTCCATCCTCAAAACCATGAAAACACTTTATCCTGATTTTTCTTCATAATATTCTACTGAATAAAGTACTTATTAGTATGTATTTCCCTATCTTAACCTGGTTTATTTATAATCTTATTCTCTTTCATCAATATTCTTTTCCTCACATTAGAGGTTTTTGTTGGGTTAGTCATTTTTTTCTTTCTATTTTTTTTTGTTGTTTTGTTTGTTTTTAAGAATCATTCCAATTTATTATTCGAATGTTTTGATGTTTGACTTTTTCTTTTATGAACTTTGTCATTAAATTTCACATCTTTCTTTCCTCAGTTTTACAAACTCAAGAAACTAGGAAGTTAAGTAATTTGACCTTCCTTTCTTTGGAGGATACAGGCAGGATGGCAGGGTCCAAGTTTGAGAGCAGGGGAGGAAATTCTCCAGAAGGAGGATTCCTTTTTTTTTTTCCTATGAGGTCCAATGTCCCTTTCCACTTCAACTAGGAACTCTGAATGGAATATGTATGTTTTATTTCTCTCAAATTCCTCTGTGCTCTCTCATTCTTTCCATCTTATAGAAATGACAGAGAAACTGTCTGTCTGTTCTTGCAGGACTAAAAAGGGAAAAACCCTTTAGTTAAACATTCATTTACAAATCTGTCAATTAATTTATTCTATTGAGGAGTGATACTGACTGAGAGATCTTACTATGAATACAATCTAGATTTACCTCAAGATGCTATTTTTTGACTTTATGTACAGATTTGTAGTCTGGTTTTTGAAATCATTTGGAATATTTCTATGTAGAGCTCATAATGTCTTTCTTCAAAGTTTTGGGATTTGAAAAATTCTAGAAAAAGTGACTAGATATGTTGCTATTTTCTTGCTTAACAAACCCCCTGAAAGGTATTAATTGATCTGAAATCTGGATGCTCCACTGTTTACTGTAAGTGATTCTCAAATCTTCAGAGGCTTTGTTTTATGCTTTCCCCTTGGGGATTTCTTTACTTACTCAATATATTTTGTTGATAGCATTATCAGAAAGACTAGGCTACTTACAGTGTGACTGACTTAATTCTTGAAGATTTTTTGATAAATACTTTTAAACTATGGCAAATCTTTGCAGAAAATACTATATAAACTTTATGGGATTCCACAAATGAGACTCAATCTAAACACTCCATTCATTCTTTTTTAAAAACGAAATGGTAAATAGAGGAGATATTGTAACTTGAATAAGTAAAGACTGTGATGTATTAACAGTTCTAGTGAAAGTGGCAGACAGTTTGAGGTTTGAACTGGCAAAAAGAAATGTGAAATGGAAGTACCAGTCATGGATTATGCAGAGCATTTCAAGCGAGCAAAAGCAACAAAATAAGGGAAGCGATCATTAAAAATATATATAAAGAAATGGCATCAGAAATATTGAAAGATGAATAAAGAAATCAAAATACAAAGTCATAAATGTGAAAAAACGGAAATATCATAGTGTTGATATTATAAAATAACATTTGTGTTTTTCTCTATCAGTAAGAATTCTTGGTATATATTTTGGCTGGGAAATATACATATGTGCATACATACACACATACAGGTGGGTGCATACATATATACACATGAAGATATATGCACAATGCAATGTGATATATTAAACACATTAAATATATGATATCATATATTACTGTGTATGTCTCTTTTCTGTCTGTCTCTGTCTCTTTCTCTCACACTCTTCCTCTCACTTTGGCTCTCTTTTTCTCTCTTTCTTACACACTCAGGTTATTTACATAAAAATATTTTAAGTTTTTGGAACATCTTACAAACAGAATGGGTAATATGTATGCATTTATACATTATCATACACACCTTTATTTGCTTTGGCAATGTATAGTCACAGGTATATACAGAGTTTATGCATATACATATGTTGGAATCCTTACTAACTGCTAACTAATTAGAGTTGATCTAATCTTACAAGAAGATGTTTTGGGCAGAACCTGAAACAAGGTACTAAGTAGAACTAATTAATACAAGGCTTGTGTTCACACCTTTACTCATTGGAGTTCAATGAGTTCATACCTCCCTTGAAGCTCTTTGGGCCAGAGAGCACTATGGGAGAAAACCCATAATCCCTCTCTCTAGAAGGAGCATAAATAGGCCAATGGGCCAGTCGAAGAAGTTCTTTAGAGTGAAGATGCTACAAGTCGAGATTTCAGCGGAATGACATGAAGAGTGGGGCTGGCTGGAGGCTGAAGAAAGCAGAGGCAGAGGCTGAAGGACCAGACCTTTGGATTTGGCAACATTCGAAGAGAGCTCTTGGAACCAAGCAGAGAGATAGGCCTCTAAGCTAACCGGGCTATATTGGAGATAATAAAAGATCTGAACTTTTATCACCTGGCGGTGTTTTGAGAAGAAGAAACTCACCACATACATATATGTTTATAAACACATATGTGTATCTATACATAATCATAATTTTTCTCTAAAAATAAAATAAGATTGCTCAGAACTTAAATGATTAATATTAATTATTATTGTGATGATTAAATGATTATATAGGGTGATTATGTGAAACTTTGGTTTGATTATAAAGAATAATAGGAGGGGAAGCACTTAGGATGTGGGAAAAAGTCAAGAAATGGCTTGTAGTGCTTCTTTTTATACCAATCAATCATTTGATTCCCTGTGTTTGGTTCTAGGGAGAGAAAGACAAAAATAAGACAGTCTTTGTTTTTAAATAGCTTGCATTCTATGGGGCAGACAATATATACATCTAGAAACTTTTTTTAAACAGATATAAAATTTAATTGTCACTAATGACTGGGGAAATAGAAAAAATCTTCATGGAGAATGTGACACATAAGTTGAATCTTGAAGTAAACTAGTGACTTTAAAAGAATCAAGTGAAGTTGTAGTACAGTCCTATTCAGAAAAAAATATTAGTGCAAATCTACAGATACTACATTTTAAAAAAATATTAAATTTATTAAAAAACTACAATAAAAAAGATAAATTTTAAATTATAATTCATGTGGAAATCTGGTGGAAAGATTGCTAACCAAAACGTGATTTTTTTTTTTTTTTAAATTAGAAAAGAAACAATTTATTCCTTGTGGTGAAGAACATAATAGAAGTGAAAGTGAAAGGGTCTTAGAAGTTGGTAAGTGTCATATTTTAGGGTTCAAACAAAAGATTACTCTCCTCAAATTATCATTTTTAAAGTGAATCATGCCAAAGATTCATGAAAAGAAAAAACAATGAATAATCAAAGGAAGTATATAATCAATTAAACATGAAAAGATTACAAGAACTATTAAATTAAGACAAAATCAAATATGTTGTCTTAATTGCAATTATATCATATTACTACTTTCAAGACATACTAGAAAAGATCTTGTTTTCTGTGCACTTTCATAGATTCCTTAAAATTTGTACTACATGTCCAGCAACTGAAAATATGCTTTACAATCATCTTAATCTCATGAGAACCCCCAATAACAAACATAAATTAATCATGATTAACCACAATTAAATACACTTGGCTTGAGCTTCCAAAACACAGAATGGATATTTGGCTATTCTCCCTTTAATTTAGTCATTGTAGACATTAAAATCAAGCTATTCAGACTACAAATCTTCTCTGGCATCTGAACTAATACAGCTGTCTGCTTTTATCACATTAACTATACCTTCACTCTAATGTTATACTTAGAGTTCATGTCATGAGGTTATTTCAGTAAAAGATCTTGAGACATAAAAACTACACCCTCTTTCCTGTTCCTTCTGTTGCAATCTATACCAACAGGCATCAAAAGGAACTGAGGATACAAAATGTAACAAAAACAATCCTTCATTTTAAGGGGTTTATATTTTGTTGGGATGATACAATATATAAAAACAATGTGTGTGTATCTTCATAATATAATGACAAAGGAGGAGATAAAGAAAAACTTATTGTAGGAGGTGGTAAATGAGTTGAGACTTCAATGAACCCAGGAATTTTAAAATCAAGAGGGAAATGACTTTTCCCTTCTAGCAATGGGAAACAACCTAGGCAAAATAAAGCAGCAGCAAATTGATTAATTAAAGGGGGAAAAATAAGATTGTTAGTTTGACTGGACTTTGCAGTACACAGACAAGAAAATGAACTTGTAGACTGAAATCATATTACATAGGGCTTTAAATGCCAAAGTGAAGAATTTGCATTAGGCCCAAGAGATAAGAGGGAGCCAGAGTGCCACTGAAGTTTTTGTGCAATGATGGTTGAACTTATGTTTTATGAAGATTATTTTTGCTACTTGTGTGGAGGATAGGTTTGAAACAAATGAGACAAGTAAAGTGAATGATTTTGCCTCATTTCCTCAGCACAAAATTTATGTAGATATGCCTAAATTAGTGAATTTGGAGAAAATTGAGAGATAACGTGGTCATAGCCATATTTTCAGGAAGACAAGAAAATAAAGCTCGACCCAGTAAATCTAGTCAATCTCCTCACTATGTTTAAACTTTTTGAATAATACACATTTTTTTCTACTGGTATTTCTGTCATATCAATACATATCTCTTGTGAGGTTACTCCATGGTGATTAATTTCTCTTTTTTTAATGATTTGGTGATGGGAAAAGTCCTAGCACTCACCTGAATTGAACCCAAGGACTCCCGATGCGTCTATGGATTCAAAACAGTCAATGGACTTTCATGAAAAAAAAAATTATATTGATTTTAAGGATTTATGACACAGAATGGGTAATAACTATCTATCTATCATATCTCTATATATACATATATATATTATATATATATATAATATATATGTATCTATCTCTATATGTATATGTATGTGTATATATAACGTATATCATGATATTTGGGACATAGTTGGTCCTTAACAATAAATAAATATTATTGTCTTACCAAAGGGTTCATGTTACTAAAATAAGTTAAGATCCCCAGATCTAAAGGTACATCTTAATAAAGTCTCAAAAGAATACAAGTTATATTTAAGTCTAGAAACTGGTCTTAAGCATATATTCTTTACATATATGCTGGAGCAGCTCAAACAGACCCTTGAGGGAGTAATTAGTTTGAGCATTTACACCTTGGGAAAAGAAAAAAATATATATATAAATCAGTGCTTGATTTAGGTTTTTTTTTGTCATTTTTTTCCAAACTTAAGAAAATGATGGACAAAATTTTAATAAAACAAAAAGAAGATTTAAAATATGTCTTATGTACTACTCTGGGAGGATAAGAAGAGGGGAAAGACCCTGTTATTAAAATTTTACCATCATATTCCTGACTTGAGCTCTGGTAAATTTGGGGGATCGAATACTATTTTAGATTCTGTGAATATAAAATAATGGAAATACATATTAATCTCCTTCTTTGTGAAAGACATTGTACTAGGCACTAGTGATGATTCAGAAATAAACACTGGATCCCTTTAGGTGTTTACATGTTATTTGGGAGAACAACATATTGATAGATAGCTAGATGGGTAGATAGATAGATGATTAGGTGCATGTGTATGTATATGTATGGGCATGTACATCTACATAGGTATGTATGTATATAGTGAAATGAATAACAAGACTATTTAGGAAAAAAGGATATTAGCAATTGAAGGTATCAAAGAATGCTTTATGAAGGAGACGGCTTTAATTGAGTCTTGAGATAGCCACTATAGAGGCAATGACAGGGGATATGATATTAGGATCTATGAAAAAAAATATATACACATGAACATACATGCACACATACATATATATATGTATGTATGTACATACACATGTATATAATCAATTTCCCTTATCTCATGTATTTTATTTTATATTTATAAATATTTTAACAATAGATCTATAAGCAGTGCTAAAATGCCACTGGAGCATAACACAGAAAACATTATTCATTAAATTCAATTAATCAATTATTATTCTATTCAATTATTCAGTTTGATTATTCTTCTATAAAAAATGATGAGCAGGATGATTTCAGAAATGTCTGAAAAGACTTATATGAACAAATACTAATTGAAGTGATAGAAGCAAGAGAACATTGTATACAGCAACAACAAGATTATTTGACTATCAACTTATGGACTTGGTTCTTTTTAATAATGAGGTAATTCAGACCATTTCCAACAGACTGTGATGGAAAGAGCCATTCACAACTAGGGAGAGGACTATAAAGACTGAATGTAGATCACAGCAAAGATTTTTCACCTTTATTATTCTTTTGTTTGTCTACTTGTTCTTGTTTCTTCCTCATTTTTCCCCTTTTGATCTGATTTTTCTTGCTCAGTATGATATATGTTTAAGTATGTTTAGAAAAATTTCACATGTTATCCTATATTGGATTACTTGCTATCTAGAGGATGAGGAAAGAAGGGACAGAATTTTGGAACACAAGGTTTTGCAATGGTGGATGTTGAAAACTATCTTTGCATGTAGTAAAAAGCTATTATTATTTTTTAAAAAAGAACCTCCATTCAAGTCAATGAAAGATACTTAAAGATATCATAGAATGACAGATTTAAAGCAGGAAGGCATAATAAAGGGCATTTAGTCTAACTTCTTCATTTAAAGTGAAAAAAAACAAACAAACAAACAAACAAAACACAGAAACCCAAAGAAGCAAAGTCATTTTCTAAGGTCACCTACATGATAAGCAGAGAAGCTGGACTCTGAGCTCAGTCTCTTGATTCCACCCACATGGAATATGGTGTTCCATTATAACATGTCTCCTCCCTGTTATTTGATTCTTGTAATTTGAACAACCTCACTATTCTAGTAGTAATAACTATCAGAAAGAAATAATAGTAATAACCATTTTAAGTATACATGGCACTTTTCTGTGTCACTGGCAAGGGTAAAAATAAGAAATGGAAGAATTATAGAGTGGGGTTTAGTGTGCATGAAAATAAACTATTTCTCCTGCTTAGTCATAAACAATCATTCTGTCATAACATCACCAGAAGAGAGGAAGGTCAAATCTAGATGAATCATAATTCTAAGAGCCATGTAACTAAACATTATATTTTTGTGCTGAAATGAAAAATAACTTTAATACAATCCAGTGGCATGTTTTTAATATTTCAAAGGGCAAAGAGGCTGAAGTTTTGAAATTTGTTTCAAAATGATTCTTAGGATACCAGTGCCCTCACTGACATAGCCATATGGCTAGAATCAGGAATATTTCAACTTGTTTAGAGGTGTTCATAAATGAAAACTGTTACCTCAATTATGAGCCAAGATGAAGTTGAGCTAAAAGAAACAGACTATAATATGAAATAATTCATTTCAGGACACAAATGGTCCTGGTTCATTGATTGGATTATATGAAGTTCTACTATTGTGTACTTTAACAATGTAAATACTCTCTGGATTACTGAATGCTTGAAAATATTCTATTGTTATAATAACCTTGGTTAAAACATGCTGTTTAGACTTTGTGCCAATTTCCCACCAAGTGGAAAGTGATAGGGAATCTGATCAACAGAGGTTGCTCATGTAAATATATATTTTTAATGTACTTAAAAATTTAGTAATAATTAAGTATCTATTTAGGAAAAAAGGCAATAATTTCTGACAAACATTATTTAGTCACTTAACAAGCATTTATGTACCCAAAATAGGTTAAGCCTTGGGTATAAGAGGGCATAAAAAAACCTCACCTCTCCCTTCTTTCAAAGTATATAGGTTCATTTTTTTGGGGGGGAGTGGGGAAGTTGCACACATTTTACTAAGGGGAATGATGTATAAATAATTAGTTAGAAGTCATATCTCTCTATCTTTTTCTATATCTATCTATCTATAGTGTGTGTGTGTGTGTGTGTGTGTGTGTGTGTGTGAAAGGAGATTTAATATAATCTGAGAGAGGAAGTCATTAGCAGTTAATAGAAGCAGGCAAGATCCCTTGCAGAAAGTAATATTGTTGTTGTCTCAAGGAAAGCAATGGAAAACAAAAAAGAAATGAAATGAAGGGAAGACATATTAAGCATAAAGGGTATCATTAAAAATCCCAGAAATGGAAGACAGTAAATCCCATTTGAAGACTGGTAGATAAGCCATTATGGATGCATGTAGAATATAGAGATGATATTTCCAGAAGGCTGGAAATAAAGCAAGAAGCCAGATTCTGGAGAATATTAAGTGCTAAAAAGAAGTTTAAGTTTAATCTTGGAGTAACGAGAGAGCCTGTGGATGTCATTGTGAGGTAGATATAAGGATACGAGTACTTATTATCAGATTTATGTTAAAAATAATTTTAATAGATCATTTAAAATGGATTGGAATGGGGGAATGACAGATTATTATAATAGTCTAAGAGAATGAAAATGAGGATTTATAGTAGAATGAGGTTTCTGTATGGAACGTTACATATACCAAGAAGCAAGAAATGTCCTTGATGCCTGTTGTAATCAACTTTTGTTCCCTGGACTTTCCCCCCTAACATGTATTCTTATTGTTATTTTCAGGTATTTAGTGTAATATATTCCCCAGTTACATGTGAAATAAGTTTTAACATTGATATTTAAAACTTTTAATTCCAGATTCTCTCTGTTCTTCCCTTCCTACTCCAACCTTTTCAATTTAATATAGGATATATATGTGCAGTAATCAAAACATTTCCACAATAATCATATTGTCAAGGAAAATATAGATTTTGAAAAAGTAAAGAAAAACAAACCAAAATCAAAAAAGTGTAAGATTCACTCCTTCCATCTTAGATTCCCTCCCCCTTGTAAAAGCCTTTTCTTGTCTCTTTCATTTGAAATAAATTATCCCATTTTACTTATCCTTCTAATGTTCTCCCAGTACATTTATCTTATTATTATTTTTAGATATTAATATTATTTTTAGATATCATTACTTCACATTAAATGCATACCTATGCCTTCTGTCTATTTATATTTCTTCTAACTGTTCAAATAGTGAGAATATTCTTAAAAGTTACAAATATCATCTTTCCATGTAGAAATATAAACAGTTTAACCTTATTAAACCTCTTATGATTGCCCTTTCCTGTTTATTTCTTATCCTTCTCTTGAGTATTGTATTTGAAAGTAAATTTTTCTATTTTCTTCTTGTTTTTTTTTTTTTTCAAGAATTCTTGAAAGTTCTTCATTTCATTGAGTGTCAATTTCCTCCCATTCAATTTTGCTGGATAGGTGATGCCTGGCTGTAAACCTAAATCTTTTGCTCTCTAGAATAGTATATACTGAGGGGGCAGAGCAAAGATGATGGAGAAGACACACATGAATTCTAAGCTTCTCTCATACCCTCACTACTAATTATTAAATTAAGCCTCAAGAATAGCACTTGACTGGTAAAATTCACAAAGATTGGAAATACAATATACCAGCTGAAGATAATCTGGAAGATCTCCAGAAAAGGTTTGTCCTGAGTGGTGGGAACAGACCAGTGCAAGCAGGGGATAGAACCAGAGGCTAGCATATAGAAAGGACCGGGAGGGAGTGGTCTTCCTGGCTGGAAGAGGACTCTACCATAGGTTGGCAGTTGCTCTGCTTTGGTTGCAAAGTAGTAGACCAGCAGAGAAATTAAAACCAAAGGTAGAGGTTATTCTAAAAAATACCAGAACCAAAGAGGAACTGGCTATACCCACCCAAAACTGGAAAGAGTGACTCAGCACAGACCACAACACAGTTGTGAAGCAGCATTCTGCAGCAAAAGGCTTTTGCTGAGGCAGTCACAAATCTGCCCAGCAGGGGGACACAGCCCAGGGCAGCCCATAAGCTGCACAGTGAGAGGCTCAGCCTGGGCCAATAGAATTTCCACAGCATGACTGTGCTTCTCAGGACAGAGACATTTCTGATGCATGTGGGGCTATTAGCAAAGCAACTGCTGATACATATAGCCCTACAGTGGGCTTTTGTCTGGAGTAGTTACACTTTCACTGTTCAGCCTCTAGCCCCAGGGCAGTCACTAATCTGCACAGCAGGGCTCTTCACAGAGCGCTTCCGCAGCTCAGCCTGTGATACCCAGACCTGAGTCACTTCTGGTGTAGAGCTTTTCCCAGAGCTCTTCTGCAGCCCAGCTGCTCTTTGCAGCCTGTTGGCAGGATAGCTACTGTCCACATACTTGTCCATGCTTTGCAGAAGAATCTGGTAACCTCCTTGCGCTGAAGACAGACCCTAAAGGCTTTTTTAAAAAAACGAGTAAAAAAGTCAAAAGGACCATCAGTAGCTTCTATACAAAAAGAGAGCAGGTTTTCAAACCCAAGGAGACTAATAACACAGTCTCCAGACAAAACACCCAAAGGGGATATAACCTGATACCCATCACACAAGGCTCTCCTAGAAGAAAGTATAAAAGCCTTTAAAAGAGAGCTAGAACAAAAATGGGGAAAGGAAAGAGAAGCTATGCAAGAGAGTAACAACTTCCTGAAATATGAATTGGAAAAGGTAAAGAACTCCCAGGAAAGTAGGATTTGTGAATTGGAAAAAGAAAATAACTCAGTTAAAAAAAATAGTGAAATGGAAAAAAATTCCATAGAACAAAACAAGTCATTTAAAAACTCAATTGGACATAGAAAAAGAACTAAAAAATGCTAATAAAGAAAATAACTCATTAGAAATCAGAACTGAACAAATAGAAATGAATGATTCATTGAGACATCAAGAATCAGTCAAGCAAAACCAAAAAAAGAATAAAAAATTAGAAAAAAAAAGTTAAATATCTACTTGGAAAAACAACAGACCTGAAAAATAGATCTAGGAGAGATAATCTAAGGATTATAGGACTTCCTGAAAATTAGAATGAAAACAAAAAGAGCCTAGATACTATTTTACAAAAAATCATCAAAGATAACAGCCCAGAAGTAATAGAATCGGAAGGTAAAATAACCACTGAAAGAATTCATCAAATACCTTCTGAAAAAGACCCTAAAATAAAAACTCCAAGGAACATTGTGGCTAAATTTCAGAACTATCAGACTAAGGAAAAACTATTAAAAGCAGCCAGAAAAAAAAAAATTCAAATACTGAGGAGCCACAATAAGGATCACTCAAGATCTAGCTGCTTCCACATTAAAGGATCAAAGAACCTGGAACCTGATGTTTCAAAAGGCAAAATAACTTAGAATGCAGCCAAGAATAAACTATTCAGCTAAGTTGAGCATATTCTTCCAGGGAAGAAGATGGGCATTTAATGAAATAGATGAATTCCATTTGTTTTTGAGGGAAAAAAAAAAACAGAACTAAACAAAAAATTTGATCTGCAACCATAGCACTCAAGAGATACAGAAAAAGGTAACAAGAACTATTGAGAATTGTATTTCTGTTATGGATTTACATAAAGAGTATATGTATAATTTGATTTTACTGATATAACATAAAAAGGAGGAAGTAGAAATGGAAAGGGGATAGTATCAGAAAAAAGGAAAAGGGGACATAAAAAGTGAGACACTACATTCCATGAAGAGGTAAAGGAAACATCATATATAAATTAATTTAGAGAGAGGGAGGAACATTGTGTGAATCTTACTCTCATTACAGTTGGCTGAAAGAGAAAATAATTGACATAATTTTTTACAGAGAAACTTTTCTCACCACATTAAAAAGTGGGAGAGGAAAAGGAAAAAGGAAAAGAGTAGTAAGGGAAAGGTACAAGAAAGGGGAAGGCATCCAAAAGGAGGTGGGAGGGATTCTAAAGAGTGAGAGCTGGGTAAAGCAAGTGGGGCTCATAAGTTTAATATGGAGAAAGGGAGTGGGGGGGGGGCAAAAAAAAGAAAAGCATAATCTGGGGATAATAAGATGGCAGGAAATACAGAATTAGTCATTTTAACTGTAAATGTGAATGGGATGAACTCTCTTATAAAGTGGAGGCAGATAGCAGACTGGATCAAAAGCCAGAGTCCTATAATATGTTGTTTACAGGAAACACATTTACAGCAGGGAGATACATATCGAGTAAAGGTAAAAGGCTGGAGTGGAATCTATTATGCTTCAGGTGAAGTCAAAAAAGCAGGGGTAGCCATCTTTATCTCAGATCAAGCAAAAGCAAAAATTGATCTGATCAAAAGAGATAAGGAAAGAAACTATATCTTGCTAAAGGGTAGGTAGCATAGACAATGAAGCAATATCAATTCTAAACATATATTCATTAAACTTCCTAAAGGAGAAGTTAAGAGAGTTGCAAGAAGAAATAAATAGAAAAAACTATAATAGTGGGAGATCTCAATCTTGCACTCTCAGAATTAGATAAATCAAACCACAAAGCAAAAAGAAAGAAATTAAAGGGGTAAATAGAATATTAGAAAAATTAGGTATGACTGATCATTGGATAAAACTGAATGGTGACAGAAAGGAGTATACTTTCTTCTCAGCAGTTCATGGATCCTATACAAAAATCGACCATATATTAGGACATAAAGACCTCAAAATGAAATACAGGAAGACAGAACTAGTAGATTCTTTCTTTTCAAACCATGATGCAATAAAAACTACATTCAACAAAAAGTTAGGGGAAAATGGACCAAAAAGTAATTGGAAACTAAATAATCTTATTTTAAAGAATGATTGGGTGAAACAGCAAATTATAGACACAATTAATAATTTCACTCAAGATAATGACAACAATGAGACATCATACCAAAATGTGTGGCATGCAGCCAAAGTGGTAATAAGGGGAAATTTTATATTTTTAGAGGCTTACTTGAATAAAATAAAGAGAAGATTGATGAATTGAGCTTGCAACTTAAAACGCTAGAAAAAGACCAAATTAAAAACCCCCAATCAAATACTAAACTTGAAATTCTAAAATTAAAAGGAGAAATTAATAATATTGAAAGTAAAAAAAATTGAATTAATAAATTAAACTAAGAGTTGGTTTTATGAAAAAACCAATAAAAATAGATAAACCTTTGGTAAATCTGATTAGAGAAAGGAAAAAGGAAAATCAAATTCTTAGTCTTAAAAATGAAAAGGGAGAACTTTCCACTAATGAAGAAGAAATTAGAGCAATAATAAAAATAATGAGTTACTTTGCCCAACTTTATGCCAATAATTTTGATAGCCTAAGTGAAATGAATGTTTACCTCCAAAAATATAGGCTGCCCAGATTAACAGAGGACGAAGTAAATTCCTTGAATAGTCCCATTTCAGAAAAAGAAATAGAAGAAACTATTAATTAATTCCCTAAGAAAAAATCTCCAGGACCAGATGGATTTCCAGTGAATTCTACTAAACATTCAAAGAACAATTAGTCCCAATGCTAAATAAACTCTTTGAAAAAAATAGGGAATGAAGGAGTCCTACCAAACTCCTTTTATGACAGAGACATGGTACTGATACCTAAACCAAGTAGGTTGAAAACAGAGAAAGAAAATTATAGACCAACCTTCCTAATGAACATTGATGCTAAAATCTTAAATAAGATATTAGCAAAGAGACTACAGAAAATCATCCCCTGTATAATACACAATGACCAAGTAGGATTTATAACAGGAATGCAAGTCTGGTTCAATATTAGGAAAACTATTAGGATAGTTGACTACATCAATAATAAAATTAACAAAAACCATATGATCATCTCAATAGATGCAGAAAAAGCATTTGATAAAATCCAAAATCCATTCCTATTAAAAACACTCGAGAGTATAGGAATAAATGGACTTTTCTTTAAATTAATCAGTAGCATCTATTTAAAATCATCAGTAAACATCATATGTAATGGGGATAAACTAGAACCATTCCCAATAATATCAGGAGTGAAACAAGGTTGCCAACTATCACCATTACTTTTCAATATTATAATAGATGTGCTAGCTTTGGCAATAAGAGTTGAGAAAGAGATTAAAGGAAGTACAGTAGGTAATGAGAAAACCAAATTATCACTCTTTGCAGATTATATGATGGTATACTTAGAGAACCCCAGAGATTCTACTAAAAAGCTATTAGAAATAATCCACACCTTTAGCAAAGTTGCAGGATACAAAATAAACCCACATAAGTCATCAGCATTCTTATATATCACTAACAAAATCCAACAGTTAGGGTTACAAAGAGAAATTCCATTTAAAGTAACTACTGATAGTACAAAATATTTAGGAATCTATCTGCCAAGGGACAATCAGAAACTATGTGAGCAAATGTACAAAACACTTTTGACACAAATAAAGTGAAATCTAAACAATTGGAAAAATATTAAATGCTTTTGGAGAGGGCAGGCAAATATAATAAAGATGACAATACTACCTAAACTAATCTATTTATTTAGCACTATATCAATCAGATTCCCAAAAAACTATTTCAATGATCTAGAAAAAAAAATAACAAAGTTCATATGGAAAAATAAAAGGTTAAGAATTTCAAGGGAATTAATGAAAAAGAAAATCAAATGAAGGTGGCCTAGCTGTTCCAGATCCAAAATTATATTATAAAGCAGTGGTTACCAGAACTATTTGGTATTGGATAAGAAATAGACTAGTTGATCAATGGAATAGGTTAGGTTCAAAGGACAAAACAGCCAATAACTTTAATAATCTAGTGTTTGACAAACTCAAAGACCCCAGTTTTGGGGGTAAGAACGCATTATTTGACAAAAATTGCTGGGAAAATTGGAAATTAGTATGACAGAAACTAGGCATTTACCCACACTTAACACCGTATACCAAGATATGGTCAAAATGGGTTCATGACCTAGGCATAAAGAATGAGATTATAAATAAATTGGAAGAGCATAGGATAGTTTATCTCTCAGACCTGTGGAAGAGGGAAGAATTTATGACCAAAGAAGAACTAGAGATTACTATTGACCACAAACTAGAAAATTTTGATTATATTAAATTGAAAAGTTTTTGTCCAAACAAATCTAATACAGACAAGATTAAAAGGGAAGCAATAAACTGGGAAAACATTTTTATAGTCAAAGGCTCTGATAAAGGCCTCATTTACAAAATATATAGACAATTGACTAATTCATAAGCAATCAAGCCATTCTCCAATAGATAAATGTCAAAGGATATGAAGACACAATTCTCAGATGAAGAAATTGAAACTATTTCTAACCATATGAAATGATGCTCCAAGTCATTATTAATCAGAGAAATGCAAATTAAGACAACTCTGAGATACCACTACATACCTGTCAAATTGGTTAGAATGACAGGAAAGATAATGCAGAATGTTGGAGGGAATGTGGGAAAACAGGGACACTTGACACATTATTGGTGGAATTGTGAACACATCCAGCCATTCTGGAGAGCGATTTGGATCTATGCTCAAAAAGTTATCAAAATGTGCATACCCTTTGATCCAGCAGTATTACTATTGGGCTTATATACCAAAGAGATTTTAAAGAAGGGAAAGGGACCTGTATGTGCAAGAATGTTTGTGGCAGCCTCTTTGTAATGGCCAGAAATTGAAAACTCAGTGGATAGCCATCAATTAGAGAATGGCTGAATAAATTGTGGCATATGAATATTATGGAATATTATTGTTTAGTAAGAAATGACCAGCAGGATGATTTCAGAAAGCCCTGGAGAGACTTACATGATTTGATGCTGAATGAAATGAGCAGGACCAGGAGATCATGATATATTTTGACAACAATATTATATGATGATCAATTCTGATGAATGTGGCCTTCTTCAACAATGAGATGAATTAAATCAATTCCAATGGAACAGTAATGAATTGAACCAGCTACACCCAGGGAAAGAACTCTGGGAGATGACTATGAACCACTACATAGAATTCCCAATACCTCTATTTTTGTCTGCCTGCATTTTTGATTTCCTTCATAGGCTAATTGTATAATATTTCAAAGTCAGATTCTTTTTATACAGCAAAATAACTGTATGGACATGTATTCATATATTGTATTTAACTTATACTCTAACATGTTTAACATGTATTGGTCAACCTGCCATCTTGGGGGAGGGGTGGGGAGAAGGAGGGGAAAAGTTGGAACAAAAGATTTTGCAATTGCAATGCTTAAAAATTACCCATGCATGTATTTTGTAAATAAAAAGCTATAATAAAAAATATATATATTATATATTAGATTGTATATCTAATACAATATTCTACTTTTACATAGAAGCTGCTAAATTGTGTATTATCCTGAAAAGACATAAATGAAACGAATTCTGTTTGTTTTTTTTTTCCCCTCCCTTTGACTGGTTGCAATATTTTCTTTGGAATTTGACTGTAACATTCTTGGGGTTTTTATTTGTTCACTCAACTCGTTGACTTCTTTTTCTCATCTTGACTCTGTCCTTTTCTAATATTTTAAAATTATCTCCTTCATCTTTTCTTATAGTCTAATAGTATCCAATCATTTTATATACCATAATATTTCATTTATTTCTGAAATCAAAGCCTGCCCCAAGTTCCCAATTTTTTGACATCACAAAATAGCTATTTTAAATACTTTTCTATCATTGAATGATTTTTTCTTTTACTTTTAAATGCATGGAATATAGATCTATTAGTAGTAGGTCAAAAGACATATAAATTGTTGTAGCCCTTTGGACAAAATTCTCCTTTGTTCTCCTGAGTTGTTGAATTTATTCCAAATTCCACCAACAATGCTATTTTTTCATACCCACTTCAGCTTTTGTTATTTTCCTTTTCTGTCAACGTTAGCCAATCTGATGAGAATGAAGGAATAGCTTATAATTGTTTAAATTTTCATTTCTATTATAACTAGTAGTTTGGAGAATTTATTTCATAGGACTATTGATAGCTTTGATTTTTTTCCTCTGAAAACTGCCTATTCCTATCTTAAGTTGCAAATTTACTCATAACTACCCTATGCTTTTCTAAGGTTCTTTAGATGACCTACATCTTTAACTCATCTGGGACTATAATACATTCTACAAATTTTATTATTAGATTATTCCATGTAACAGTGATGTGGTTATTGGCAGTACAAACAGTTGAGGTATGGAAATCCCCTTCTGGTCTGTCAGGTTCAACATGAAAGAATTCATGAACCTAATTATTAGCAGCAAAGAAGGAAATTTTATTGTTGGCCCTGAAGAACCCAGCTTTGCTAGGAAAAAATGACTTCCAAGTGACAAGGCCCTGGCAGAGAAATAAAGATAGGTTATCATTGAGAAGAAAATGTTTTCATAGCTGGCAGGGACCCTGGCAGGCTGCTATGCCAAGGAAAGAAAGAGAGGTTTCTTGACAAGGCATAGTACTGCTTTGGGCCTCTGCAAATTTTGAATTTGAAATTGCCTTTTTTTATAAGAGATCAATTGAAATAAATTCTTTTTTTTTTAAATAACTTTTTATTGACAGAACCCATGGCAGGGTAATTTTTTACAACATTATCCTTTGCACTCACTTCTGTTCCATTTTTTCCCCTCTCTCCTCCCACCCCCTCCCCAGATGGCAAGCAGTCTTTTACATGTTAAATAGGTTACAGTATATACTAGATACAATATATGTGTGCAGAACCAAACAGTTTTCTTGTTGCACAGGGAGAATTGGATTCAGAAGGTATAAATAACCCGGGAAGAAAAACAAAAATGCAAGCAGTTTATATTCATTTCCCAGTGTTCTTTCTTTGGGTGTAGCTGCTTCTGTCCATCCTTGATCAATTGAAACTGAATTAGCTCTCTTTATTGAAGAGATCCACTTCCACCGGAATACATCCTCAAACAATATCGTTGTTGAGGTATATAATGATCTCCTGGTTCTGCTCATTTCACTTAGCATCAGTTCATATAAGTCTCGCCAGTCCTCTCTGTATTCATCCTACTGATCATTTCTTATGGAACAATAATATTCCATATCATTCATATACCACAATTTACTCAACCATTCTCCAATTGATGGACATCCATTCATTTTCTAGCTTCTAGCCACTACAAACAGGGCTGCCACAAACATTTTGGCACATACAGGTCCCTTTCTCTTCTTTAGTATCTCTTTGGGGTATAAGCCCAGTAGAAACACTGCTGGATCAAAGGATATGCACAGTTTGATAACTTTTTGAGCATAGTTTCAAATTGCTCTCCAGAATGGCTGGATGTGTTCACAATTCCACCAACAATGTATCAGTGTCCCTGTTTTCCCACATCCCCTCCAATATTCCGCATTATCTTTCCCTGTCATTCTAGCCAATCTGACAGGTGTGTAGTGGTATCTCAGAATTGTCTTAATTTGCATTTCTCTGATTAATAATGATTTGGAGCATATTTTCATATGGCTATAAATAGTTTTAATTTCTTCATCTGAGAATTGTCTGTTCATATCCTTTGACCATTTATCAATTGGAGAATGGCTTGATTTCTTATAAATTAGAGTCAATTCTCTATATATTTTGTAAATGAGGCCTTTATCAGAACCTTTGACTGTAAAAAATGTTTTCCCAGTTTATTATTTTCCTTCTAATCTTGTCTGCATTTGTTTTGTTTGTACAAAAACTTTCAATTGAACTAAATTCCTTCAATGTTGTCACTGCCCTCAGGCCTAGATTTTCGATTGAATGAGACCACTTAAGTTCTAGCTATGTAGGAGTGCTCCTGGACTATATTTTAAACTCAATAGTGGGTACAGCTTGTCTCACCAAGATAAGAGAATGAAGCCACTTCATCTTGATTCTCTGAGGTGGGCCTCTGCCAGAGGAGTTTCCAAGAGTTCAAAGACAGTTTCTCATGAGTTCTTCCCATGGTTTCTTCCCCAAAGTCAAAGGACAGTTTCAGGGTTCCCCCTTTCAAGCAGTCACCCCGAAATTCTTTGGGGTAAAGGTCTATTTTTCCTTTACTTCAAGCTGACAAGGATAGCAGAAATGTCCCTGAAATCTTTGGGGATTCATGCTAAGAGGGGAAGACAACAGCAGGGCTTCTTAAGGGTGTTGGTTGTTCCAGTCATCCCATGATCTGCAAGCTGTAAATTCATAACCTGAAGCTTAGAGAAAACAAATCTCAGGGGCAGATTAAAAGTGGGGTATCAACCAAGGTTAAGATGGTGACATTTAGGCATGGGGCCTTTTGCAAAAAATGCATTGGGTCACATCTGTGGGGTAACTTAAGAATGCTGGTAGCCCATCCAACAATGCTGAATAACTGCCACTGCCCACAGAGCTCCTTAGCTGAAAGGAGTTAAGGAGTTAATTATGCTGGCAGGGGCATAGAATGCTAATCAAAAAGTAGGAGAAAAAATGCTAGGAACAAAATGTTCTCATCTTTGGAGTGAGAAAAAGTTAGGGAGAAATGTGAAAGTGAGGGAAAAAAAGGAGCCAAGTCCATTCCACCCTCCTTTCTCCAGAGTGCTCACAGGAGAATTCTGAAATATCTTAGAAGTAAAAGCAGGACTTTATCTTTCTGCAAGGAGTTTAGGCAGGTTTAGCAAGTGCCATGATGCCTTCAGTACTTTCTCAGTTCTGCAGAGAAAAATCTTAACAAAACCAAAAACAGTTTGGAACTCTCTGCAAGAGAGTGTAAAGTCTATGTGCCAATCTTCACCTGGGTATGTGGGAACTGGCTTCAGGAGAGAGGGAGGTTTAACAGCTCCCTCAGTATTTACTTGGGCACAAACTGGGTAAGCCTGATGAAACCAGATAGAAGGGGAAATGATGTGCTCCCTTTCTTCTGCAATGTTTTTTTTTTTTTTTTTTTTTTTTTTTTAATCTGTGAAATATATGAAGTGCCATAAGAATCAGGGATTTGAGGGATTAAAAGTGCCATAGTCAGGGGTAAATGGACAGTATCTTTAGCAGCTGAATCTGCAAGCCTGTTTCCCTTGTACTGAAGGGACTCTCCCTTCTGATATATTTTACAAAATATTACTGAAAACTCCCTGGCTGAACAGCTTGCAATATCTGTAGAATTTCTCCTGCATGTTTAATAGAAGAATTATTTGCTGTCAACAGACCCCTTTCTTTTCAGATAGCCCCATGAGGATGCAAAATATGAAAAGCATATTTGGAGTCTGTATAAATATTGACTGTCATTCTCTCCCCCAGTTCCAAAGTTCTGGTTAGTTCCAAAGTAGTTCCAAAGCCTTCCAAGGAGGCAATGGCTTAGCCTCCAGGGTGCTATTAAGAGTCACCATAGAATAACCTGCCTTTCTTTCCCAATTTTCAGGGAGCAGAGTAGCAGGGTCAAGAGTGTGACATACCTAGAGAGTCAGATCAGGTAGGAGACTCTAATATCTATTAAGCTTCCAACCAAACCACTGATGTCCTTTGGCTTCTAAAGTGCTCTGAACTCTGGAGGAAAACCTCTAATAGCCTTCCCAAAGTTAGTTTTTAGGCTTCTTCAATTAAAAGGGCCCTGGCAGCTACTGCTCTAAAGCAGGATGGCCATCTCATGGGAAACTGAGTCCAGTTTTAAGAGATAGATGACTGGTCTGGTCTGGGCATGGACCTCTCTATCAAGACTGCAAATCAAGATAAGACTGCCAGTAAGCTTCTCAAGATCTTCTAACTTTCTAACTAAAAGTTCTTGCATGAAAACTTTTTCTGGATGTCTGAAAAGAGAAAACCAGGTCCCTAATCTCACCATTAAATTGTACCACAACAAGGCAACAGGAAACAAGCATTTAAATGACAGGTTACCAAGCAGAGGCAGAGAAGATGTCTCAAGACAGATCCCCCAACTCTTTGGGGGGAGGGGCAGAGGAGACTAGAGGGCCAGAGCAAGAGTAAAGCAACAGCCCCTTCCCATAACAAATTTACCTACCACCAGGTGCTAGTGGGATGAGGGAGAGCTTGAACAAGCCCCAGTCTCCTGCAGGAGGGCAGGGATTGGTGAACAGATCAATCCCTGCAGGCAATCTCCCCTTCAGTGCTTTTCCTGCTTGAACTGAGGATAAGGACTGTGGAGTTTAAAGCAGAGACCTTTGTGGTTCCCACAAATGGCAGCAAAGAATAGGGACTTTTCTCCAAATTTCTCTTTAATTCAGTGACCTCTCTCCTTCACTAAAGCTTGATTCCTATCATTAAAGACTTGAGGGACCAAATCTGGCTTCTGCATCTTCTTCCATATATCTGGGACAGATTAATTAACATCTCCTCAAGACAGATCAAGGAGGGCATTGGCTCACCTTGGACCCTTCAAAAGTCTGGGTGGGGTCCTTAGAGTAATGGTCAGGTTTTTCTGCAGTCTGGAAGAGATTTGACATATCCTGAGAAGGAGAAAAAAGCTGGAACTCTCAGGGTTTAGTTCAGGTGAGAGAGATAGAGTTAAATTGTTGGATCATTTCCAAAATATATAGAGAATTGACTCTAATTTATCAGAAATCAAGACATTCTCCAATTGATAAATGGTCAAAGGATATGAACAGACAATTCTCAGATGAAGACATTGAAACTATTTCTAGCCATATGAAATGATGCTCCAAGTCATTATTAATCAGAGAAATGCAAATTAAGACAATTCTGAGATACTACTACATAACTGTCAGATTGGCTACAATGACAAAAAAGATAATTCAGAATGTTGGAAGGGATGTGGGAAAACCGGGACATTGATACATTGTTGGTGGAATTGTGAATACATCCAGCCATTCTGGAGAGCAATTCGGATCTATACTGAAAAAGTTATCAAACTGTGCATATCCTTTGATGCAGCAGTACTCTTGGGCTTATATCCCAAAGAGATTTTAAAGAAGGGAAAGGAAGCTGTATGTGCAAGACTGTTTGTGGCAGCCCTCTTTGTAGTGGCCAGAAACTGGAAACTGAGTGGATGCCTGTCAGTTAGAGAATGGCTGAATAAATTGTGGTATATGAATATTATGGAATATTATTGTTTGGTAAGAAATGACCAGCAGGATGATTTCAGAAAGCCCTGGAGAGACTTACATGAACTGATGCTGAGTGAAATGAGCAGGACCAGGAGATCATGATATACTTCAACAACAATATTATATGATGATCAATTCTGATGGATGTGGCCTTCTTCAATAATAAGATGAACCAAATCAATTCCAATAGATAATGAATTGAACCAGCTACACCCAGCAAAAGAATTCTTGGAAATGACTATGAACCACTACATAGAATTCCCAATCCTTCGATTTTGTCTGCCTGCATTTTTTATTTCCTTCACAGGTTAATTGTACACTATTTCAAAGTCCTATTCTTTTTGTACAGCAAAATAACTGTATGGACATGTATACATATATTGTATTTAACTTATACTTTAACATATTTAACATAGTCAACCTGCTATCTGGGGGAGGGGATGGGGGAAAGGAGGGGAAAAATCGGAACAAAAGGTTTTGCAATTGTCAATGCTGAAAAATTACGCATGCATATATCTTGTAAATAAAAAGCTATAATAATTTTTAAAAAAGATATTGCCGGCCTATTCTGCAAGGATTCAAAGTCCTCCTGATATGGACTGCATAGAAGTACAGAAAGGGGCTTCCTTGTCCCTAGAAGAGCTGGAAGGAGGGAGTTTGATTTCCTTCCAGCAAATTTAATCAGTATCCTATAATTCTATCTTAATTTAAACTTTCCAGTCTTGAGATCTTTCAGGCCTAATTTGTCTGTTTTTTAAGTGATAGCCTAAAGGAGAATTTTTAGGAATAGAGGAAGTAAACTATGCCATTTTTGCCAAGAAAGCCTTATTTTCCCCAATTCTATATCACCTTATCCTTCTCTAAATGTCAGTAGAGATGAAGGGATGACAAAATGCTTCCTGAGTAAGGGGGGCTTTTTATCAGAGAATGCAGGTGTTCTCAACAAAGTGTCCATAAGAGAATTTTGCTCGAGCCTGAGGCTCCAATGACTCAAATCTTCCCAGTCATTTAAGTGTCCACCTATAGAATAAAATAACAAGAAAATGCTTTAACTTGTCCAGATTTTTGGGGATCCTGGTCAGAGAACCAAAATGATGTGGTTAGTGGCAGTGTAGAGAGTTGAGGTGTGAGAATCCCCTTCTGGTCAGTGTAGGTTCAATGTGAAAGAATTCATAAACCCAAAATATTAGTAGCAAAAATGAAGTTTTATTGTTGGCACTGCAGAAGCCAACTTTGCCACAAATACTGACTCCCTCAATGGCAAATTCCTGGCAGAGAAATAGCAAAAGGTTTATTACTGAGAAGAAAATGTCTCTTCACAGAGGGCAGGGATCCTGGCAGGCCTCTATTTCAAGGAGAGAGACAGAGAGAGAGAGAGAGAGAGAGAGAGAGAGAGAGAGAGAGAGAGAAGAGAAAGAGAGAGAGAGAGAGAGAGAGAGAGAGAAGAGAGAGAGAGAGAGAGAGAGAGAGAGAGAGAGAGAGAGAGAAAGAGAGCGAGAGAGAGATTCCTTGACAAGGTATTCTCCTGCTTCTGGCCTCTGCAAGTTATGAGTTTAAAATTGCCATTTTTATAAGAGATCAATTGAAGGAAATTCCTTTAATGTTGTTACTGACTCCAGGCCTAGATTCCCAATTGAATGAAACCCCTTACATTCTAGCTAAGTAGGTGTGGTCCTGGACTAATTTTCAATTTAATAGCGAGTACAGCTAGTCTCATCAAGATTACAGAATGAAGCCACTTTATCTTTATTCTCTGAGGCAAGCCTCTCCAAGAGGAGAGTTTCTCAAGAGTTCTAGCAGAGTTTCTCAAGAGTTCACTCCATGGCTTCCCCTACAATATCATAAAGGACAGTTTCAGGGTTCCCCCCACTTCCCATATTAATGTTATGAAAGACTCAGAATAAAAGGCAAAGCCCATGAAAAAATGTAAAAAACAAAAGTGACAATATTATTCTTTAAGCTGCATACTCTATAATTCTTTTTTTGTTTTTGAATGTGGGTATCATTTTCCACCTTGAGTCCCTTTAAATTGTCTCACATTATGGCATGGTTAAAAATTACTGGCTCTACTTAGTAAAATGATGACTATTTAAAAGAAGCTTAACAGAATTATACACACACATATGTGTGTGTGTATATACACATTTTATATCATATACACACATTTAATTTACTTCTTTACTATAATTTCACACTTACTTGTAAAAAAATAGTTTTTGACAATTATCATTTTAAGATTTTGAACTCCATATTTTTTTCCCTCTTTCTTCTTCCTCCTTTCTCTCCAAGATAGCAAGCAATCTCATATAGATTGTAAATGTACAATGATGTTAAACATATTTCCATATTAATGTTATGACTCAGAACAAAAGGCAAAGCCCATGAAAAAATGTAAAAAACAAAAGTGACAATATTATTCTTTAAGCTGCATACTCTATAATTCTTTTTTTTTTTATTTTTTTGAATGTGGGTATCATTTTCCACCTTGAGTCCCTTTAAATTGTCTCACATTATGGCATGGTTAAAAATGACTAATTCTGTCACAGTTGATCAATATACAATGGTGCTATTAATGTCTACAATGTTATCATGGTTCTCACTTCACTTGGGATCAGTTTTTGTAAATCGAGGTTTTTCTAAAATCAACCTGCTCTTCATTTCTTATGGCAAAATAGTAATCCATTTGTTCAGTCATCTCCCAATTGATAGTAATACTCTTGATTTCAAAATTTTTATCACCACAAAAATAACTAATATTAATATTTTTGTACATGTAAGTTCCCCCCTTTTTATATTATATTATCTCTTTGTATCAGAGAGGATGTATCATTTGATTTCTTTTTGGATATAGCTCCAAATTGCTCTCCAGTATAGTTGGTACAATTCACAATTCTACCAACATTACATTAGTTTTCCAATTCTCCCACATCTCTAACATTTGTAATTTACTTTTTCTATTATATTAGCCAATCTGTGGTACATCAGAGTTGTTTTAATTTGCATTTCTCTAATCAAAAGTGATTTGAAGCATTTTTGGTAAGACTACAGATAGCTTTAATTTCTTCATCTGAAAACTGACTACATATCCTTTGGCAATTGGGGATAAATTGTATTCTTGCAAATTTGATTTACTTTTTTATATATTTTAGAAATTATGTCCTTATCAAAAACACTGATTGTAAAAAAAAAAAAAAAGTTTCCCAGGTTTTGCTTTCCTTCTAATCTTGTTTGTATTGTTTTTGTTTGTGCAAAAGCTTTTTTCTAAAATTAATGTAATCTCAATTATCCATTTTGCATACAATATTCTCTGTCTCTTTTTTGGTAAATTTTTTTTCTTTTCTATTGCTCTTACATGTAAACTATTTCCACTAATTTCCTTTTGATGTCACTCTTTTTTTTAAAATAACTTTTTATTGACAGAACCCATGCCAGGGTAATTTTTTACAACATTATCCCTTGCACTCACTTCTGTTCCGATTTTTCCCCCTCCCTTCCTCCACCCCCTCCCCCAGATGGCAAGCAGTCCTATACGTGTTAAATAGGTTACAGTATATCCTAGATACCGGAGGTAGAAATAACTTAGGAAGAAAAACCAAAACGCAAACAATTTACATTAATTTCCCAGTGTTTTTCTTTGGGTTTGCTGCTTCTGTCGATCCTTGAGCAATTGAAACTGAGAAATGACCAGCAGGATGAATACAAAGAGGATTGGTGAGACTTATATGAACTGATGCTAAGTGAAATGAGCAGAACCAGGAGATCATTATATACCTCAACAACAATACTGTATGAGGATGTATTCTGATGGAAGTGGATTTCTTCGACAAAGAGATCTAACTCAGTTTCAATTGATGTCACTCTTTATGTGCATATTATGTAGTCTTTTTGACCTTATCTTTGCATAGTATGTGATTAGTAGTATTTTTTTTTAACCCAAAGAAACAAACAACAGCAACAAAAAATTGGCTTCGTGGAGCAAAAAACAATTTTATTTTATTTTTTTAATAACTTTTTATTGATAGAACCCATGCCAGGTTAATTTTTTACAGCATTATCCCTTGCACTCACTTCTGTTCCGATTTTTCCCCTCCCTCCCTCCACCCACTTCCACCCAGATGGCAAACAGTCCTTTACATGTTGAATAGGTTACAGTATATCCTAGATACAATATATGTGTGCAGAACCAAACAGTTTTTTTGTTGCACAGGGAGAATTGGATTCAGAAGGTATAAATAATCCGGGAAGAAAAACAAAAATGCAAGCAGATTATATTTATTTCCCAGTGTTCTTTCTCAAAAAACAATTTTAACAAGTTGACCCTAATAGACTGACTTCTGGCCAAGATGGCGGAGAGGAGGCACACAACTGTGTAAGCTCTGTGGTTTCTCTCAGAATCTATTTCATTACAAGCCTCTGAATTAATGCTTGACTAAAAAAAAAACAAAACACACACACACACACACACACACACACACACACACAAATAGTTACCAAGAGAAGACATCTTTGAAATTTGCCAGGAAAGGTCTGTTTTTGCTCGAGGGCAGGAACAGTTTTAGATCAGGCACAGGAAGAGGGCAGGCAGTGGCAGTGAGAACCTAATAGGCAGCTCACAGCTGAGCAGACCGGAGCGGGGTGGGATGTGATCTTAGCCATCTCTGCGGGGAAGGCTTTGCTACAGGATTGGATACTTTGCCCTGGCAGCAAGCCAGTAGACTAGCAGAGAGGCTAAAAACACAGGGTGGTGGAGTGAAGAATACAACCCCAAACAGCTGAAGTCTCCCAGGATCTGGCCACCCCTCTCCCACAGTGTCTCAGGAAACTCTTGGAGTCTCAGAGCCCAGGTGCAGTACAGCCATCACAGTCCTGCTAGTGCCTCACTGCTGCCCCTGCAGTCTGCAGAGGAAGCTCGGTAACACCACCTAGCCCCTCCACCCAAAAAAGCAGATTCCATTTGGGGTTTTTTTTCGTTTTTTCTTTGCTAGTTTGTCTTTGATTCTTCTTTGACAAAATGAGCAAAAAATTGAAAAGGACCTTAACCATTGACAGCTTCTATATGGATAGAGAGCAGATTCTAAACCCTGAGGAGACTAAAAACAGACTGTCCCCAGATGAATTCCCAAAGGAGGAGATCATCTGTTCCTCAGCACAGATGAATCTCATAGAAGAAATTAAAAAGGCTCTGACAAGAGAGCTAGAAGAAAAATGGGAAAAGGAGAGGGAGGCTTGGCAAGAGAGTCTGGAGAAGTCATCCCACCTATTTAAAGACAGAGTGGATAAAGAAATCAAATCCTTGAAAAATAGGATCAGTGAACTGGAAACACAAAATAGTTCTCTAAAAAATAAAATTGGCAAAATGGAAAAAAAAATTCCAAAGAACAAAAGAACTCAATTGGACAATTAGAAAAAAGATATTAAAAATGTGAGTGAAGAAAATACTTCATTGAAAACAGAATCGAAAAATGGAATTGAATGACTGGAGGAGACAACAAGAATCAGTCAAGCAAGACCAAAAAAAATCAAACAATGGAAAAAAAATGTGAAATACCTTCTTGGGAAAATAACAGACCTGGAAAATAGATCCAGGAGAGACGATCTGAGAATTATTGGACTCCCAGAAAAATATGATGAAAAAAAGAGCCTGGACACTATTTTCCAGGAAATTATCTTTTTTTTTTTTTTTTTTTTAATAACTTTTTTATTGACAGAATCCATGCCAGGGTAATTTTTTACAGCATTATCCCTTGCACTCACTTCTGTTCTGATTTTTCCCCTCCCTCTCTCCACCTCCTCCCCTAGATGGCAAGTAATCCTATATATAGGATTATTATCCTATTATATTATCCTATAGTTAGTTATTATCCTATATATTATCCTATAGTTAGTAACCTAACTAATAAATAGGTTACAGTATATCCTAGATACAATATATGTGTGCAGAACTGAACAATTTTCTTGTTGCACAGAGAGAATTGGATTCAGAGGGTATAAATAACCCAGGAAGAAAATCAAAAATGCAAGCAGTTTATATTCATTTCCCAGTGTTCTTTCTTTGGGTGTAGCTGCTTCTGTCCATCTTTGATAATTGAAACTGAATTAACTTTCTTTCTTGAAGAGATCCACTTCCATCAGAATACATCCTCAAATAGTATCGTTGTTGAGGTATATAATGATCTCCTTGTTCTGCTCATTTCACTTAGCATCAATTCATGTAAGTCTCACCAATCCTCTCTGTATTCATCCTGCTGGTCATTCCTTATGGAACAATAATATTTCATAACGTTCATATACCACAATTTACTCAACCATCTCCAATTGATGGGCATCCTTTCATTTTCCAGCTTCTAGCCACTACAAACAGGGCTGCCACAAACATTTTGGCACATAGAAGTCCCTTTCCTTTCTTTAGTATCTCTTTGGGGTATAAGCTCAGTAGAAACACTGCTGGATCAAAGGGTATGCACAGTTTGATAACTTTTTGAGCATAGTTCCAAATTGCTCTCCAGAATGGCTAAATGTGTTCACAATTCCACCAATAATGTATCAGTGTCCCTTTTTCCCACATCCCCTCCAACATTCCACATTATCTTTCCCTGTCATTCTAGCCAATCTGATAGGTGTGTAGTGGTATCTCAGAGTTGTCTTAATTTGCATTTCTCTGATTAATAATGATTTGGAGCATATTTTCATATTTCTATAAATAGTTTCAATTTCTTCATCTGAGAATTGCCTGTTCATATCCTTTGACCATTTATCAATTGGAGAATGGCTTGATTTCTTATAAATTAGAGTCAATTCTCTATATATTTTGGAAATGAGGGCTTTATCAGAACCTTTGATGGTAAAAATATTTTCCCAATTTATTGATTCCCTTCTAATCTTGTCTGCATTTGTTTTGTTTGTACAAACACTTTTCAATTTGATATAATCAAAATTTTCTACTTTGTGGTCAATAGTGATCTCTAGTTCTTTTTTGGTCATAAATTCCTCCCTCTTCCACAGGTCTGAAAGGTAAACTATCCTATGCTCTTCCCATTTATTTATAATTTCATTCTTTATGCCTAGGTCATGAACCCATTTGGACCTTATCTTGGCGTACGGTGTTAAGTGTGGGTCAATGCCTAGTTTCTGCCATACTAATTTCCAATTTTCCCAGAAATTTTTGTCAAAAAATGAATTCTTATCCCCAAAACTGGGATCTTTGCAAATTCTGTTTCCCTTCACTTCTTGGGAGTTTTTTATTTTTTCTAATTCACATTTTAGGTAGTTGTTGCTCTTTGCATAGCTTCTCTTTCCTTTCCCCATTTTTCTTCTAGTTCTCTTTTAAGGTTTTTAATAGTCTCTTCTAGGAGAGCCTTTTGTATTAGGGACCAACAATTGTCTGGAGACTCTCTGCTATTAGTTCCTTCAGGGTTGAAAAGCTGTTCTCTTTCTGTATAGAAACTATCAATCATTCTTTTGATTTTTTTACTCATTTTGTTAAAGCCTGTAAGTTCTGTCTTCAGAGCCAGGAGGTTACCAGCTTCCTCTGCAGAGCAATGAAAGGTGTATGGATGGGTAGCTGTCCTGCCAGCCGGCTACAAAAAGCAGCGAGGTACTGGAGTGCTCTGGGAAAGAGCTCCCCATCTGGGAGTAACTCAGGTCGGCAGGGCAGAGCTGGAAAAGTGCCCTGCAAAAAACCCCAGCTGTGTGAGGTAACAACTGCCCTGGAGCTGTGGGTGTTAACAGTTGAGCAGTAAATGGATTTGCAGGGACTGGAAGTATCTGCCGGGAAGCATAGTCTGCTGTGGAAGTTCTATTATCCCAGGCTGAGCTCCACACTGTGCCGATTAGAGTCTGCCCAGGCTGTGTCCCACTGCAATGCAGATTTGTAACTGCCCCCGCAAAAGCCCAGAACTTCAGGATGTGGCTGCAGGGCTGCATTACACTCTGCCCGAGTCACTTCTTGTTTTGCGGGGTTTCAGCCAGATCTGGTTAGGTTCTGGCGTTTTTTAGAGTATCCTCTGTTTTAGGCTTTTATTTCTCTGCCAGTTTACTGCTTTGTAGTCAAGGCAGAGCAGTTAGCCTATAGCAGAGTCGTCTCTATAATTTCTCTAGCCACAGAGATCATCCCCGCCCCTGGTCTGCTCAGGATGCTAGCCTCTTGCTGCCTGTGCTAGTCTGTTTCTGGCCCCTCAGGACAAACCTTTCCTGGCAATCTTCCAGATTGACTTCGGCTGGTAAGTTGTAGTACTTCTAATCTTCATGAATTTAAGCAGTGAAGAGCTATTTTTGAGGCTGAATTATATAGTTGGTTATGAGGGGAATGAGAGGAGCTTAGAGAGTTGTGTGCCTTCTCTGCCATCTTGGCTCTGCCCCCTAAGTTCTGCCCCAGGAAATTATCATAGAGAACTGTCCAGAAGTTATAGAAAAAGAAGGTAAAATAGACATTGAAAGAATCCATCGATCACCTACTGAAAGGGACCCTAAAATCAAAACACCAAGAAAGATAGTGGCCAAATGCCAGAACCCTCAGACAAAGGAAAGAATACTGCAAGCACCTAGAAAAACCCAATTCAAATATACAGGAGTCACAATAAGGATTACCTAGGATCTAGCAGCATCCACATTAAAAGATCAAAGGGCCTGGAATAAAATATTCCAAAAGGCTAAGGAACTCGGTATGCAATCAAAAATAACTTACCCAGCCAGAATGCACATCTTTTTACAGGGAAGAAATTGGTCATTCAATGAAATAAGCGAATTTCACCTATTTTTGATGAAAAAAACAGAACTTAACAAAAAGTTTGACCTACAAATATAGAACTCAAGAGAAACCTAAAAAGGTAAAAAGAAATCTGGGGAACTATATTTCTGCTATAAAGATGTATAAAGAATACATGTATACCTTGTTCTAGAAACTAAAGGTGGAAAGGACATTGCACCAGAAAAAGGGTAAAGTGGGGGTATTACATCTCACGAAGAGGCAAAGGAAACCTATTATATCTGAGAGAAAGAATGGAGGGGGATGAATATAATGGGTATCTGACTGCCATCAGAATAGGCTTTAAGAGAAAAATTTTATACATATTCAATTTATGGTGAAACTTCTCCCACCTCATTGAAAAGTGGGAAGGGAATAGTGAAAAGGGAAGGAATAAGAGAAGGGAATACAGAAACTGTGAGGGGAAGGAGTAAGATAGGGGGAGGAACTCTAATGCTGGGGGAGGGATACTAAAGAGGGAGGGCTGTGAGAAGCAAGTGGTGCTCACAAGTTTAATACTGGGGAGGGAGGTAAGGGGGGAAGAAGCGAGAAAAGCATAAACAGGGGTTAACAAGATGGCAAGTAATACAGAATTGGTAATTTTAACCATAAATAATTGGAAACTAAATAATCTCATACTAAAGAATGATTGGGTGAAATAGCAAATCATAGATATAATTAATAACTTCACCCAAGAAAACGATAATAATGAGACATCATACCAAAATATATGGGATGCAGCCAAAGCGGTAATAAGGGGAAATTTCATATCTCTAGAGGCCTATTTGCATAAAATAGAGAAAGAGAAGGTCAATGAATTGGGCTTGCAACTAAAAATGCTAGAAAAGGAACAAATTAAAAACCCCCAGTCAAACACTAAGCTTTTCTCCTCTTTTCTCTCTGTCTCTCTGTCTCTCTGTCTTTCAATATCCTTTTCTCTGTGTGTCTATTTCTCTGTCCATTTATCTCTATCCATTTATATATTTTTTTCTTCCTTTCCCCCCCTTATAAGGGCCTCCGATTCAGATGGAATCTCTTCTCTTTCTTTTGGGAAAACTAAATAAGATTACTAATAAAATACAAATAAGATTAGCTCAACAAGCCTGCTGTGTTTTTAATCTAGAAAGCAATATTTAAGATAGTTATGCCCTATAGAGCGCTGAAACTCTTGAGTCGTTGCACTGAGGTCGGTTCAAGCACTTAGGGCTAATTAGACAATACTCTATAAACATATGCTTGGAAAATGGTCCTTCCCACTATCCTGTGCTGGCTCAATGATTGGTGTATACAGAGAATTGTAGGAGGGGCAAGGGGCTGGAATAAGACTAGCCAGAGTCACTTTTTATGGTGGATGAGGAAGAAGGCAATTGCAGAGATTCCACTCCCATCCTGTTCACTTCTACCCCTGAGGACTAAGAATAAAGACTAGGGACTTTTGTTTATCCTGACTCCACTTGATTCTGGAGTGTCTGGGGTGCTAGTGTGGTCATCACAATATCCCACTAATCTTAACAGTGAAAGCATTCCCCTCAACATTGTTGATCTCAATTAAAGACAAGCACACAGAATAATCACTCATTTTTTATGGAGAGAACTGGGCTTGAAATATGAATAAATAAATAAAGAACAGATTACCAGGGAAACAGGAGAGTTTGGATTTAAATTATTGTTTTCTTAATAAAGTAAGAAAGTATGAGAGATAGTGAACAACATAATGATAATCTTCATCTGCTTGGATTTGTTGCCACTAGAGCCATTAACAATTAGAGATTGAGCTTACTAATCTTTGGATTTATTTTACATATGAGTTTTTACTTTCTTGTTTGCTATACTAGACAAAGATTTTGGCAGTTCCAGGGTGGATGGATAAAAATAATGTTTCAAAAATCTACTTGTCTTCTGATCTCCTCCAACTCCATGTACAAAACTTCTTCAGTTCTAACGTATAATATTACCTGGCTTTTGAAATTGTGTGATATAATACCATTAAGATCATGGACTATAAAACTCAAGATCCTTGGCTAATCTTGGTATGTCTCCTTTTCTATCAGACAAATAATTGTTCCCTTACACTATTGGGTTCCTGAATAGGTGTAGGGTGATATGAGTAATGTAAGGACAAATCCTGTTACACTTTTAATGGATAAGATTTGTCAAAGCTAGTCTGCAGCATGCTACCTAATGGTGTCAGATCATGTCTCATTTTTTTTTTCTGGTTAAAAAAGAAAAAAAAAAGTATAGCTATATCTAATAAAGCTTTGCAATTTTATCTTAGAAATTAGACAAAATGAATTTAACAATGCCTTGTACAATAGTCTTATAAACAAAGTTTTAAATTTAAATGCTTAGGCATTTAATATTTAAATGATATATGTATTTAAGTCTTCTCAGTGAATAAGTTTGGTTAGAATTGCTATCTCTTTTCTCCAGGGGAACCAAAAACACAGAATATTTAACCATATAGTGTACTCAGGTTTAAAATCATAGCAATTTATTCCAAGTCTTTTCCACAGTGTGTTGAATATCTCTGCTTTGAGAATTGTGAGATTTTCAATAGCCTTTGAGGAATATATATTTTAAAATCCTAAATCCTAATGCATGAATATAATTTATAATTTATACAGAAAAAAGTATTTATCTCTTGGAATTTAAAAAAGAAAAAATTTCTTCCTTGAACATTTATCACATCAATATTTTCTTTAAAATAATGAGGTTGATTAAATTAGCATTTAAACATTCAACATTTTGAAGTTTCCCCCCCCAAGATAATAATGTATTTCCACCAGGATCAAATAGTGCTTTGACCATGCATATACGAGGATATTTTAATCTACCAAAGAAGGACATTGTGAACATATTTCTAAAAGGCAGGAAAATAATGACTGCCCACTTCTGCTACATGTTAGATTGCCCTTGTTATCACTCTTTTCTACTATTCAGACAATAGTTTTGAGAAATAAAATTTTCATGAGGTGATTTTGATGTTCAAAAAGAAAAAAAAATAAAAGGATTCTAGGATGACAATACCACATTCTGCAGAGTAAATTACTGAATTCCTTTATGAACGAAAGACCTCTTGGAAATGAAGAGCATTTTTGCATTATAATTGATAGTAGCTGCTTCTGATGCACTGTCATCTTTCTATCACTTTTCCTATGGGACAGAAAACTGCCACTTATAAAGAGCACATAGTTCTAATCTTGTTACTTTCTGAAATCAGAAAATTTACATCTGTACTTTCTTTGATCCTTGTAGGAATACAATTGCTCAATCATTATTATTGAGGTACTGAGCCTTGGCCAAAAAGATGTAGAATGCAGATATTTTTATTAAAGATTTTCTGTCAGCAGACTAAGATTCAGCACATTCCTTTTAATGAAAAAACTAAGAGTAGCTTTAATAGCCTAAAGACTTTTCCATTAGTGACTCCTGCAATTTCTAGTTCCCAAATCCTGAGACTGAAAGTCATTTAATATTCTTATTTTGTACTGTTGTCATATGTGATCATTTTTACTTGGGCATTCTAGAAAGCAGCTTTAAAATTTTCATACATTCGTATTCCTTTCATTTGAATTTTGAGCAAAAAATGTTACTTTTGGGAAAGGGTAACTGGAACTTTAAGTAGCTTCAAGTCTGGGACCCAGTCTTATCTAAAAAAATTAATTGATGTTTGGTGTGGAAAGTATTAAAAGACAGAAATCATCAGCTTTAGTAACTCAAAATTACCTGTCTGATTTCTGGATTTTCTATAAATCAGATCCTAAATGGATCTTGAAAGGATACTTCTTAATTGAGTTCCATTAGAATTATATGTGGAGACTCTACTTAGTCACCAGAAATGAAATAAAAAATAAAATGGATTTTTTCAGTGTCAAAAACTTGACAAGTTGAGTCCAAGAGAGTCTGAGCAGCAACAAAGGAATTTAGTCCAAAATACATCTTGCTTTTTTAATCAATAAGTTAAATAAATGTGGTTGACTAAAGGTTAGAATGATGAAAGAGTTGGCAGTTCATTGGTACTATGTTGTGAAAGACCTAATAGGCCTTTCTATCTCTGAAGGTCTCTGATTAGTAGACTAGTAGAACAATAAAATATGTCATGAAACCACATGACAGCTGAAGATCAGATTGTGGCAAAGTTCAATAGAAATTCCCAGTAGAATATGATTCAATAGAAAAAACAAATTGGTAGAAAATCATGGCTCACCAAAAATTTGATAACTGCTGAAGAGTAAGTAGCAGGAACAGATGCAGAAAAGAGGTGCAGCAGAAATACCAACTTAGTAGTATGTACTGGCTATATATATTATGTTAATTATTTATGTGTATCCTGGCAAGATCAGGTGCTCACATATGTGCCCCTCCAAGATTGTTCCTTGGAGAGGTACACATGTATGTGCATATATGTGTGTGTATATGTATGTGTGTATATATACACACATATATATTACATATACTATACACACATGTATATGTGCATATGCATGTACAAGTATACAGAACATATCTACAGATGTGTAGGTACATGCATACATATACATATATTTCTAGCACTAAGGATTGTTGTGAGGACAAAATGAGATGATATTTGTCACATCCTTTGCTAATTTTAAAGTGCTTCATAAATGCTAACTAGTATCACTAGGTCACAAGCTGTCGTTATTAGAGTTCTTTTACTATCCCAACAAGAAAACACATTAGTTCCAAAAAGAATAAAAAAAGACATAAAAATTAAGTAGCATAACAAAATTAGTATCTATCTGTCTGTCTATATATGAATGTGAGGGGGAGTTAGGTGGCAGGGGATAGAGCACTGGGAATTAGGAAGACTCATCTTCAGGAATTAAAATCCAGCATCAAACATTTTCTAGCTGCATGACACTAACCAAATCACTTAATTGTGTTTGCCTCAGTTTCCTCATCTGTAAAATGAACTGAAGAAGAAAAGGACAATTCACTTGAACATCTTTGCCAAGAAAATCCCAAATGGAATCTCAAAGTGTTGGGCAAATGACTAAACAAAAGCAATAATTAAAGGTATTTATACACACACACACACACACACACGCATGTATATCAATCAAGAAACATTTATTAAGTATCAATATGTGTCAGCTTTTGTACTAGTTCATGTCACTTTTTTTTCACTAGTGTTATATGTTCTGTTCCCACTTTAGATATCTCTGTGGAAGTATATCTTGGGCATGTATTTATGCATTGGGAGAAATATTTCTCATCACATCTTTTGTTATACTATTTAGTTTTAGATATCATTTTTGGAGCTAATATGTATCCAAATGGAAGGCTGGATTTTAAAGGAACTACAGTAATGAGGATTTGTGTACCCATGATATCAACTAGTATTTCTGTTAACACTTTAAAGTTCACAAAGTACACTGCAAATGTTTTTTTTTTCATTTTATTTTTACAGCACTTCTCAATCATATGTGCTATTATTGTTACATTTTTACAGTTGAGAAAACTGAGACAGACAGTGATTAACTGATTTATATGGCTCATAGCCGCCTGAGGTTGGATTTTAACAGAGTTCTTCTTAACTCCATATTTATGTCTCTATTCATTATACTAACTAGTTGTTTCATGTTTGCAGGTATTGTTGACTTACAGTGCAACATGAATCTTAGATGCTTTGCAGGGGATCCATATAAGAAGTTCTCAAGTTCAAAATCCAAATATCTGTACTCTGAGAACTGTTTTACTTTTATGGACTGGACAACAATTCTTCACAATAAAGTGTGGTGAATTTGTTCTTTAAATAAATTATTCAGTATTTGAAATAAAAACAAATAAATAAAAAATACAAAGGTATGTTTTATTCCTATTTGAGGCTAATTTATTTTCACTTCTTAGAAATGGCTTTAAATTTAATTCCAAAAGAGATATTTTAAAACAAAATATTTCAAGTAGTGGTGTACCATAGAGAATGCACAGATGTTCAATGTGGACACTTTAAGAGGAGATAAGGCAAATTTATATGCTTAAAATATCATATCTTGGTTAAATCACTTCCTTTTCAGTAATATTTTTCCATGCATTAAATAAAGGACTTGAATGAAATCAGTATTTCCCAACGTAAATTTGAATTTTCAAAAATTAAAATACTACATAACTATATTTTTAGGCAGCCTTATATATACTTCTTCACAACTTCATCTTAATAGGTAAGTTCATATTATCAAGGAGCTTGAAAAAAGTAAAAGAAAGCTGGTGGGGGTTGGGGGGAAAGCCAAGGTGATGGAGAGGAGACATCACTTTCTGTGACCTCCTCTAACTTCTCTCAAACCAATAGCAGATTAAGCCTCTAAACTGGTTTTGGAGTCAAAGAATCAACAAATATTTGGAGTACAAGACATTTCTTAAAGAAGATACCTTGGAAAAAATTCAGAAGACGTCTGTTTCAGATGGGCAGAAAGACAGTCAGTCAAGCTCAGACTGCAACAAAGGGACACTGAAGCAAGAAGCTGGGGTGGGGAGTCAAAGCATTGCAGCTTCCACCCACCTGGGAAACTTATGCAAACCTCTTAAACTACTCTGTCCTGCTAGCAAGCAGGTAGTTTGGCAATTTTGCTGCAAAAGTAAAACACTGAGCCCCGGAAGAATGCCAGACCTAGCCACAATTAACTAGCACAGGTAGTCAATCAGCAGAATTGCCCCAGGGCAAACTAAGGCAGCTGTCTCTCCTTTCTGTTAAGAACAGAACCCACAAAAAAGATGAGCAACAACAAAAAAAAAAAAAAATGAACTCTCAATACAGATAGATAGCTTTTATGGAGAAAGAGAAGAGACCTTAAATCCTGAGGTTCCTAAAGGCAAAGCAACTCCTTATGAAGCCCCAAAGGGATATAAGCTAGTCCTTATTTCACAAGACTTCCTTAGAAGATTGCATAAAGTATTTCAAAAGAAAGTGAGGAGAAAAATGGGAAAAGGAAATGAGATAATTGAAATAAGGAATGGAAAAAGCATATAATGCCCTACAAAATAGATATGAAAAAGATACCAATTCATTGAAAAACAAAATTTATGAAATGGAAAAAATGCAATGAACAAAACAATTCAATTGGTCAAATACAAAAGGAACTAAAAAAGGTAATTGAAGAAAATACTACACAAAAATTAAAATTGAACAAATGGGAGTGAATGGATCAATAAGACTTTAAGAATCAAACAAAAGCAAAAAGAAAAAAAAATAGAAGAAAATATGAAATACTGCCTAGGGCAAATAATTGACTTGGAAAATACATCTAGGAGAGACAAACTAAGGATTATTGGACTGCCTGAAGGCACGAGAAAAAAAAAAAGAACCATACATTATCTTACAAGAAATCATAAAGGAAACCTGCCCTGTTATCTCAGAATCAGAAGGCAAAATAACCATTAAAAGACTTACCCAATCACCTCCTGAAGGAGACCCCAAAATTAAATCCCCAAGGAATATTATGGCTAAATTTCAGAACTATCTCACCAAGGAAAAGATATTGCAAGCAGCCAGAAAGAAACAATTTAAATACCAAGGAGCCACAATTAGGATTACCCAAGAATTAACAGCTTCCAACTTGAAGGATTGAAAGGCAAAAGAACCTGGATTACAGCCAAGAATAAACTATCCAGCTAAAATTAGCATTAGCTTCCAGGGAAGAAGATGGACATTCAATGATATAGGTGAATTTCACCTATTTCTATTGAAAAGACCAGAACTGAACCAAAAAAAAAAAAAATGATCTCCAAACACAGACCTCAGGAGAAACAAAAAAACTAAAAAGGAAAGAACTCTTGAGAACTATATTACTGTTATGGTTATACTTAGAGAGTGTGGGTATAATTTGATTTTATTCTGATAATATAAAAAAGAAACTAGCAGTGGAAAGGGCATCATACTGGAAAAAGACGAAAAATGAGGTGAAATAAGGATAATTTTATCACATAAAGAGGCAAAGAAAACCTATTATAATTGAGGGAAAAAAGGGAGAGGGATGAGCATTGTATGAATCTTATTCTTATCAGATTTAGCTCAAAAAGAGAATATCAGACATATTTCATTTCATAGAAAAACTTGTCTCATCTCATAGAGAAGTGGGAGGTAAAGGGGAAGAAGAAAGGCAAAGATTAATAGAAGGGAAACAGAAGTATTAGGGGAGAGGTATATAAAAGGAGGGGCTTTAAAGAGGAAGGACTATTTGAAGGAGGTGGTTATAAAAAGCAAAATGCTGGGGAGGAGGGAAGGGAATAAGGAAAGAGAAAAGCATAACTTAGGTTAAATAAGATATTAGGAAATACAGAATTAATAATTTTAACTGTGAATGTGAATGGGATGAACTCTCCCATGCAATGGAAGCAGATAGAAGATTGGATTAAAAAGCAGAATCCTAGAGTATGCTGTTTATAAGAAACACATTTCACACATCATGATACATGTGAAAGTAAAGAACTGGAGCAGAATCTATTAGGCTTCAGATGAAGTTAAAAAAAAAAAAAAAAAAAAAAAAAAAAAAGCAGAGTAGCAACCCTGATCTCAGATCAAGTAAAAACAAAAATAAATCTAATTAAAAGAGATAAGAAAGGAAGCTATATTTTACTAAATGGTACCATAGATAATGAAGCAATATCAATACTAAACATGCACTAAGTGATATACCATTCAAATTCTTATGGGAGAAGTTAAGACAGATGCAAGAAGTAGACAGCAAAACTATACTAGTGGGGTATCTCAACCTTGCTTTCTAAGAACTAGATAAATGGAACCACAAAATAAATAAGAAAGGAGTTAAGGGGGCAAACAAAATGTTAGAAAAGTTAGGTATGATAGATCTTTGGAGAAAATTGAATGGAGACAGGAGTTTACGGTTTTTCTGAGCAGTTCATGGACACTATACAAAAAATTTGAACATGTGATAAGGCACAAAAACCTCAAAATCAAATGCAGAAAGGCAGAAATAATAAATGCATTTTTTCAGGTCATGATGCAATAAAAATTGTATTCAATAAAGGGCCAGGGGAATAGACCAAAAAGAAATTGGAAATGAAATAATCTCATCCTTAAGAATGAATGGGTAAAACAATAAAACATAGAGACAATGAGCAACTTCATCCAAGAGAATAACAATAATAAGATAACATCCCAAAATTTATGTGATACAGCCCAAGTGATTATAAGGGGAAATTTTATACTTCTAGATGCTTACTTGCATAAAATAATGACAAGGTCAATGAATCAGGCTTACAATATAAGAAGCTAGAAAAAATAACAAATTAAAAACCCTCGATTAAATATCAATTTTGAAATTTTGAAGATAAAAGGGGAGGTTAATAAAATCAAAAATAAGAAAACTATTGAATTAATAAATAAAACTAAGTGTTGGTTTTATTAAAAAATGGCAAAATAGATATCTTTATTTAATTTGACTAGAAAAGGGAAAGAAGAAAATTAAATTGTTAGTCTCAAAAATGAAAAAGGAGAACTTTGCACCAATGAAGAGGAAATTAGAGTAATGATTATGGGTTATGTTGCCCAACTATATGGCAATAAATTTGATAATCTAAATGAAATGGAGGAATATCTACAAAAATATAGTTTACTCAGGTTAATAGAAGAGGAAATAAATTATTTAAATTGTCCCATTGTAGAAAATGAAATAGAATAAGCCATTAATCAACTCCTTAAGAAAAAATCTCCAGGATCAGATGGATTTACATGTGAATTCTACCAAACATTTGAAGAACAATTAATTCCAATACTATAAGCAAACTATTTGAAGAAACTGGGGAAAAAAGGAGTCCTACCAAATTCCTTTTATGACACTGTTATGGTGCTGATATCTAAATCAGGCAGAGTAAAAACAGAGAAAGAAAATTATAGACCAATTTCCCTAATGAATATTGATGCAAGAAAATATTAGCAAAGAGGTTACAAAAAGTCATTCCCAGGATAATACAACACAACCAAGTAGGATTTATACCAGGAATGCAGGGCTGGTTTAATATTAAGAAAACTATTATTTTAATTGTCTAATAGTAATTGTCAACTATATCAATATCCAATCAATGGATTGGATCATATGATCAACACATATGATTATCTCAATAGATGTAGAAAAATAATTTGATAAAATCCAACATCCATTCCTATTAAAAACACTGGAAAGTATGAGGAATAATTGGATTTTTTCATAAAATGATCAGTAGCATCTATTTAAAACCATCAGCAAGTCTTATATGTAATAGAGATAAATTAGAACCATTTCCAATAACTTCAGAAATGAAATAAGGCTACCCACTATCCCCATTACTATTCAATATTGTATTAGAAATGTTAGTTTTGGTAATAAAATAAGAAGAGGAGATGAAGGGATTTAGAGTAGGTCATGAGGAAACCAAATTATCATTCTTTGCAGATTATACAATGGTATACTTAGAGAACCTTAGAGAATCAACTAAAAAACTACTAAAAACAATTCACAACTTTAACAAACTTGCAGGATACAAAATAAATCCACATAATCCATCAGTATTTTTATACATTGCTAACAAAGTCTAGTAGTAAGAAATACAAAAAGAAATATCATTCAAAATAACTGTTGATAGGAAAAAAATATTTTGGAATCTATCTCCCAATGGAAAGTCATAAACTATATAAACATTACTGCAAAATACTTTCCACACAAAGAAACTCAGATCTAGTTAGTTGGAAAAATATCAAGTACTTATGAGTAGGCCAAAAGTATATAATAAAAATGGCAATACTACATAAATTAATCTACATATGCAATACTATGTCAATCAAACTGCCCAAAATTATTTTCCGTATCAAGAAAAATAATAAAGTTCATCTAGAAGAAAGAAGTCAAGAATTTAAAGGGAATCAATGAAAAAATTCTAATGAAGATGGCCTACTTGTGCTAGATTTGAAATTATATTATAAAACAGAAGTTATCAAAACCATTTGGTACTGGCTAAGAAATAAGGTAGTCAATCATGGAAGGTTAGGATCACAGGACAAAATAGTCATTAACTATAGCAATCTAGTGTTTGACAAACCCAAAGACCCTGGATTTTGGAATAAGAACTCCCTTTTTGACAAAAACTGCTGGGAAAATTGGAATCTAGTATGGCAGAAACTAGGCAGTGATCCACACCTAACACCACATATGAAGATAAGATCTAAATGGGTTCATGATTTAGACATAATGAGTGATGTTATCAGCAAATTGGAATATAGGACAGTTTACCTTTCCCAATCTGTGAAGAAGCAAGAAATTTGTGTCCTAAAAAGACCTGAAACTCATAATTGAACACAAGATAGATAATTTTGATTATATTAAGTTTTAAAAGTGCTGTACAAACAAAACTAATTCAGACAAGATCAGAAGAGAAGCAATAAATTGGGAAACAATTTTTACATTTAAGTGTTCTGATAAAGGCCTCATTTTTAAAATATAGAGAGAATTGACTTCAGTCCATTCTCCCAGTTGATAAATAATCAAGAATATGAACAGATAATTTTCAGATGAAGAAATTAAAGCTATTTCTATTTGGGCGGAGCCAAGATGGAAGAAAGGACACATATGTCTAGCTAAGCTCTCCATTACCCTCATGTTACTTTTTTATGAAAGGCTTCAGAATTAATGCTCAGCTGTCAAAACCCATGAATATTGGGAGCACAATACATTACCAACAGAAAATAATTTTGAAATTCACCAGCAAAGGTCTGTTTTTATTTGTGGGTGTCGACAAATAGGCCAGGTACAGCTTCAGGGAAATAGACAGTGAGAGCATGGGAAACAGCTCACGCTGAGCAGTCCAAAAGGGGTGTGAGGGGTGGTCTCAGCAGGCAAAAAATTCTGCGGGGAGAACTTTACCACAGTATAGACTATTTTGCTCTGGCAGCAAGCCAGCTATAAACTCAGGGGGTAAAGACTATAACCCCCAAACACTAGAGTCTCTCGGGACCTGGCCACACCCCATCCAGCACTGTGAGGGACTCAGCACTATTTCAGCATGCAACCACTGATGCCAGTGCAGATGCTGACCACACCTGTCAGATTTGCTAAGATGACTAGAAAAAATAATGATGAATGTTGGAGGGGATGTGGGAAAACTGGGACACTGGTGCATTGTTGATGGAGTTGTGAACGAATCCAACCATTCTGGAGAGCAATCTGGAATTATGCCCAAAAAGTTATCAAACTGTTCATACCCTTTGATCCAGCAGTGCTACTACTGGGCTTATAGCCCAAGAGATACTAAAGAAAGGAAAGGGACCTGTATGTGCCAAAATACTTGTGGCAGCCCTCTTTGTAGTGGCTAGAAACTGGAAAATGAATGGATGCCCATCAATTGGAGAATGGATGGGTAAATTGTGGTATATGAATGTTATGGATTATTATTGTTCTGTAAGAAATGACCAGCAGGATGAATACAGAGAGGCTTGGAGAGACTTAGATGAACTGATGCTAAGCGAAATGAGCAGAACCAGGAGATCATTATACACTTCAACAACGACACTATATGAGGATGTATTCTGATGGAAGTGGATTTCTTTGACAAAGAGATCTAACTCAGATTCAATTGATCAATAATGGATAGAAGCAGCTACACCCAAAGAAAGAACACTGGGAAATGAATACAAACTGTTTGCATTTTTGTTTTTCTTCTTGGGTTATTTCTACCTTCTGAATCCAATTGTAATAATTTTGTATATTGTTTTCTTGGCTTTGTTTAATTAAATCTACTTCCACTCATGTAAGTTCTTCTATATTTCTATAGTCATCATGCCTAGCATTTCTTATAAGACAATAATATTCCACTATAATTACATACCAAAAATTATATATCCATTTCCTAACATAACATTTTCTTTCAAATTATTTCTCATCATAAATAAATAAATATGCTACTATGTTTAGGTATATATGAAGACTTTGAATTTCCTCTTGTCCTTTGTTCTTTATATTCTAAATAGTGGAATCCTTGATTCAAAAAATATAGAAATTTAGTAATTTTATTTTCCTCATTCCTTTCCCCCCAAAACATTGTATTGATTTGGAACTCCATAAGTAATGTGTTCCTATCTTAAAACACGTGTCCAAGAGTCATTATTCTATTATTTCCATCTTTGCCAATGCCCAGACCATGAAGTTAAATTTATGAATAGTTACATTTTGCATTTCTCTTGTGTTCTGTAATTTGGAGTAGTTTATCTTTTGGTCTTTATGAGATTTCAATTTTGCCTTTGATGACCCTGTTTCTATTGTTTTACAATTTATCATTTTACCATTATATTATTTACCACAATATATTTATGTTTTGATCAAAATCACGCCAACATTTATGTATATGTTATAAAACTTTACCTCACTTTCTGCTTTCTTTTCCATTTTGGTTTCATTGCTTTGTGTGAAACTTTTTTTTTAATGACTTTTTATTGACAGAATACATGCCAGGGTAATTTTTTTACAACATTATTCCTTGCACTCACTTCTGTTCTGATTTCCCCCTCCCTCCCTCCACCTCCTCCCCCAGATGGCAAGCAGTCCTATATATGTTATATAAGTCATGATATATCCTAGATACAATGTATGTGTGCAGAACCGAACAGTTCTCTTGTTGCACAGGGAGAATTGGAATCAGAAGGTAGAAATAATCTAGGAAGAAAAACAAAAATGCAAACAGTTTACATTCATTTCCCAGTGTTCTTTCTTTGGGTATAGCTCCTTCTGTCCATCATTGATCAATTGAAACTGAGTTAGATCTTCTCTTTGAGGAAGAAATACACATCTATCAGAATACATCCTCATACAATATTGTTGTTGAAGTATATAATGATCTCCTGGTTCTGCTCATTTCACTTAGCATTAGTTCATGTAAGTCTTGCCAGTCCTCTCTGTATTCATCCTGCTGGTCATTTCTTACAGAACAATAATATTCCATAATATTCATATACCATAATTTATCCATCCATTCTCCAATTGATGGGCATCCATTCATTTTCCAGTTTCTAGCCACTACAAAGAGGGCTGCCACAAACATTTTGGCACATACAGGTCCCTTTCCCTTCTTTAGTATCTCTTTGGGGTATAAGCCCAGTAGTAGCACTGCTGGATCAAAGCAAAGTTTGAAAGCTTTTTAGGCATAATTTCAGATTATTCTCCAGAATAGTTGGATTCACTCACAACTCCATCAACAATGTATCAGTGTCCCAGTTTTCCTGCATCCTCTCCAACATTCATCATTATTTTTTCTTGTCATCTTAGCCAATCTGACAGGTGGGTAGTGGTATCTCAGAGTTGTCTTAATTTGCATTTCTCTGATCAATAGTGATTTGGAACACTCTTTCATATGAGTGGAAATAGTATGTGAAACATTTTTAATTTAATATAATTAAAATTATCCATTTTACCTTAATAAAATTCCCAATTCCTTGTTAGATACTAGATTTTTTTTTTCCTTTTCCATGGATCTTAGAAGTAAACTATTCCATGCCCACCAAATTTTCTTATGATAACACCCTTTAGGTTTAAGTCACAAACCCAGTTTGACCTTATCTAGATGTATAGATAGTGAGATACTGATCAGATATATATATATAGGTATGTATGTATGTATGTATGTATATATATACACATATTGCGATTTCCCAGCAGTTTATGTCAATTAGTGAGATTCTGTCCCTAGAGTTTGGGTCTTTGGATTTATTAAATCATTATAGTAATATCATCAAACTATACACACACACACACATATGTATATTATATAATTATATATATACACATAAAATGTCATGAGATATGATGTGGCTAATTCTTTCTCCTCTATTTTCCCTCATTGATTCCCTTGATAGCCATGTTCTTGTTCTTCTAGATGAATTTTGTTATTATTTTTCCTAGCTTTATAAATGTTTTTTGTAGTTTGGTATGGAATGGAATGATAGATTAATTTAGGTAGAATTGTAAATTTTGTCACATTGGCTCAGTCTATCCATAAGCCATTAGTATTTGTTAGATTGTTTAGATAAAACTTCGTGTGCAAAGTACTTTGTAGTTGTGGTCATATAGTTCTTGGATGGTCTTGGCAAGGAGACTACCAAGTATTTTATATACTCTAAAATTATTTTAAATAGAATTTATCTATTTCTTGCTGCTAGACATTGTTGAAAATATATAGAATGATTAACATTTATGAGATTATTTTATAACTTGAAACTTTGCCAAAATAGTTAATTATTTCAACTAGTTTTTAAGTAGATACTTTAGCACTCTTAAAATGATGGACATCTTCCTCTATTTACAATTATTTGCCAGCTCAAAGGGGACTGAAATAAATACTTTTGTACACATGAATCATTTTCTGTTTTCTTTGAAGTCTTTGGAGTGTAGACCTAGTAGTAGTGTCACTGAATCAAGCAATTTACTTAGACATAGTTCCAAAGTGCTTGGTAAATAGCTTAGATCACTTCATAGTTGTACCAACAATACACCAGTACACCTGTTTTTTTCATAGCCCCTCCAGCATATGAGTTTCTTCCTATATAAACTTTTCAATTTTATGAATATGGACAGAACTTCTGCATTGTTTAACTATTACTTCTCAAATTATTAATTGCTAAGAACATTTATTCATGTAGTTATTGATACTTCAGATTTTCTCCATTGAAAAGTGCCTATTCAAGTTCTCTTTCATTTTTTTTTATTAAAGCTTTTTTAAAATTTCAAAATATATGCATGGACAATTTTTCACCATTAATTTACTCCCCCTTCCTCCAACCCCTTCCCCTAGATAGCTAGTAATCCAGTATATGTTAAACATGGTAAAATATGTTAAATCCAATATATGCATACACATTTATATAATTATTATGTTTCTTTTTCTTTTCTTATTGCTGTAATAGAAGTTCTAGTACGATATTGAATAATAATGGTGATAATTTGGGCATCATTTATTGACTTCTGATTTTATTGGGAAGTTTTCTAGCATATACCTCTCATAGAAAATGCTAACTGATGTCTTTAGAAAGATACTGTCTAACCTTTTTAAGAAAAGCTTCACTTATTTCTACATTCTCTAATATTTTTATAGAAAAGGGTGGCATATTTTTGTCAAATACTTTTTCTCTATCTATTGAGATAGTCATCTGTTTTTTATTGGTTTTTGTTACTTATATGGTTAATTATGCTGATATTTTTTCTAATATTTAATGAGTCCTGCATTCCCGTTATAAATCCCTCCTGGTCATAATTTATGTTTCCTGTGATATATTGCTACAATCTCCTTGTTAACATTTCATTTATTTTTTGCATCAATATTCATTAGAGAAATTTCTCTATAGAGAAATTTTTATTTTGCTGGTTTCACTCTTCCTCATTTAAGTACCAGCACCATAGTTGTGTCATATAAGAAATTTGGTAGAACTCCTTCATCAATTTTCTAAATGATTTTTATATAGTACTGAGATTAAGGATTTTTAAAATACTGGCTATTTCTATTTTTAATGGCATAATCTTTAATATTAATGTCAGTGATATATTTTCTTAATGAGAAATATCTACTTACTAACATTTCTCATATGTTTTGCTTCTTTTGAAATGTTAAAACTAGAATTTAAATAATCTTTTAAAATGAGTGATTCGCTTCAGATCTAGAATGTCCCAAAGTTACATAGAAAAAAGATCTATTCACAATGAGTTCATGACTCTCAGGAAATAATTAGCTTTTACTGTGAAGGGATTCAGTGATGATTCTTGTGAGGAATTAAATGGGATTTAATTCTCAAGCAGTGTGAGTTCTATTTAATTCAATGAGAATCATTAAAATCTAAGACAGGAATAAAATTGATCCAGGCCTCAGGTGTTGTATAATCTCAATATAATTAAGAAGTATTAGAACTATAACTCTAACACTCCAATCAGAAAAAAGGGATTGGAAGCCATGAGGCAAAATGTTACTATAAAAACTTTTAAGAATTTATAAAACTATTTTTAAATGAGATTGAAAGGTTGGTCATTTTTTAAATAAAATGGTTCCACTATTCATTCATCTCTTCAGACAATATCGGAAATTTTTAATTTAACTGTAGGCAGCATATTTTAAAAGGACGCTTATGAGCTGATTAGTCTCTAATGTAGAGTGACCAACAGTGGTGAAAAAACTGGAGATTATGACAAACAAATATTTAATGAAAAAATTTATAATGTTTATCTTGAATAATAGTACTTAAGATGACTATGATAAATATTTTAAGGTGTTGAAAATTGTCATATGAAATACATATTATGCAATCATTTCCACTCAGTGCAGAGCTTCAGGTAATGAATGACTATTCATTAATTATATTGTAGTAAAATTTTTATTTTCTATGAGTGTGGTTTCGACTTCATAGTCATGAAAAATACTCCAACTAGGGAATTCCTTTTTCCAATTCTTTCACTTATTCTCACTGGTCAACAATAAGGTACTGGGTGAATATATATTAAAAAATAGGATTGATATAAGAAAAAAATAAAACTTTATATTGGAGTTATACAAAAATGAAGTGCCTTGACTTTAGACATAAAATAGTACTTCTCAATATAAAAAGATGGATGGATGGTTCTCATATATATTATAAAATAGATTATTTTTCTACCACATGTTGGACAATATAGTCAAAATGTTTTGAGGCTGATGGGTGGCAGTGTGAATAGAGACTAAAGTTGTAATCAGGGAAAAAAAACATCAATTTGAATTATGCATAATATGTATCCTAAATGTATTATGTTCAGCAAATAATTACTTCTCTCAGTTTTGGATTCTTCATTAGTAAAATGGGGATAATAACTCCAACTTTATACTGTTCTTGTGAGGATCAAATGAATTAACTTATATAAAAAAAAAACTTTGCAAACTTTATACAATAATTATAAATGATGATTGTTAATGTTACGATCTCTGACATATCCTTTACTATAAGATTCTGTGATTCTGACAGATTTGTATGATATTACCTATATAAACTTGTTATGAGCCAAAACTTGAAACAAGGTGATAACTCAATGGAATTGATGGAAACAATGCTTGTGTGTTTGGGTTTGCACCTTTAAGAGTTTACACATTAGAGCTCACACATTGGAGTTCACAAGTAGGGGAGATACACAGTTAACTTTATAACTTTGTGAATTCACATCTTCCATAATCCCACTCTCAGAGGAAGAGTCAACCTTTAAGTTCACATCTCTAAAAGAGCATAAAAAGGAGGTGAGTTAGTGAAGTCAGTCAGTTTGGAAGATTTCCAGGAGTTGGGAAAGCTAATGGGGCCCAAGGAAAGAAACAGTTCTTGGAAGGAGAAAACAAACATTTGGATTTTATCAGCTGGCTGAATTTTGAAGTGATTATTACTTTGAACTGAAACTAAGGCTGCCTCCAGAAAACCTCTCTGAGAAACCTGCTCCCATAGAGAACCATTATATATTATATTATAAGAAAGAAGAACACCACATAAATTTATAATTTCAAAGCTAGAATGAAGCATAGAAAAAATCCAATCCAGCCAAGAATAAAAAAGTACAAATAAGTTATCCAAGATTGAACTCATTAAATGGGAAAAAAAAAAAAGGACTGGGAGGAAGTCTCAGACTTTTATGTTTCAGTCCATCTTATTTCATAAAAGGCAAATTGATCATTTTTAAACTGTTGGTTTTTATGAAATTTTCAACAATTTACTTTTCATTTATGTGGTAATTGAACACTATGATGAGAAAGATTTTTTCCCTTTTTTTCATTTTTTGCATAGTGCTTAGCATAAGACCAGTCATATAATAAGCATTTAATATATGTCAGTTGATAGTTATAACATGTTGGTTTTTTTATGAGGTGAGAATTCTTTTTTTTTATTATAAATTTTTATTGACAGAACATATGCCTAAGTAATTTTTTACAACATTATCCCTTGCACTCACTTCTGTTTTGACATTTCCCTTCCCTCCCTCCATGCCCTCCCCTAGATCACAAGCAGTCTTATACTTGTTAGATGTTATAGTATATACTAGATATAATATATGTGTGTAGAACTGAACAGTTCTTTTATTGCACAGGGAGAATTGGATTTGGTAGGTAAAAATAACCTGGGAAGAAAAACAAAAATGCAAACAGTTTACACTCATTTCCCAGTGTTTCTTCTCTGGGTGTAGCTGCTTCTGTCCATCATTGATCAAGTGATACTGAATTATATCCTCTCTTTGTCAAAGATACCCACTTCCATCAGAATACATCATCATACAATATCGTTGTTGAAGTGTATAATGATCTCCTGGTTCTGCTCATTTCACTTAGTATCAGTTCATGTAAGTCTCTCCAAGCCTCTCTGTATTCATCCTGCTGGTCATTTCTTACAGAAAAATAATATTCCATTACATTCATATACCACAATTTATCCAACCAGTCTCCAATTGATGGGCATCCATTCATTTTCCAGTTTCTAGCCACTACAAAAAGGGCTGCCACAAACATTTTGGCACATACAGGTCCCTTTCCTTCTTTAGTATCTCTTTGGGGTATAAACCCAGTAGTAGCACTGCTGGAACAATGGGTATGCACAGTTTGATAACTTTTTGGGCATAATTCCAGATTGCACTCAAGAATGGTTGGATTCGTTTACAATTCCATCAACAATGCATCATTATCCCAGTTTTCCTGCATACCCTCCAACATTCATCATTATTTTTTCTTGTCATCTTAGCCAATCTGACAGATGTATATTGGTATCTTAGAGTTGTATTAATTTGCATTTCTCTGATTAATAGTGATTTGGAACACTCTTTCATATGAGTGGAAATAGTTTCAATTTCATCATCTGAGAATTGTCTTTTCATATCCTTTGACCATTTATCAATTGAAGAATGGCTTGATTTCTTATAAATTAGAGTCAATTCTCTCTATATTTTAGAAATGAGTCCTTTATCAGAATTTTTAAGTGGAAAAATGTTTTCACAGTTTGTTGCTTCTGTTCTAATTTTGTTTGCATTAGTTTTGTTTGTACAAAGGCTTTTTAATTTGATGTAATCAAATTTTTCTATTTTGTGATCAATAATGATCTCTAGTTCTTCTTTGGTCCCAAATTCCTTCCTCCTTCACAAGTCTGAATGGTAAACTATCCTATGTTCCTCTAATTTATTTATGATCTCATTTTTTATGCCTAAATCATGGACCAATTTTGATCTTATCTTGGTATATGGTCCATTTTCCTCTGGCTTTTTATTGAATATAATTTTCATTGCCACGTGGTCTGAAAAGGATGCATTTACTATTTCTGCATTACTGCATTTGAGTTTGAGGTTTTTATATCCTAATATATGGTCAATTTTTATATAGGTTCCATGAACTGCTGAGAAGAAAGTATACTCCTTTCTGTCTCCATTTAGTTTTCTCCAAATATCTATCATATTTAACTTTTCTAGTATTCTATTTACCTCTTTGACTTCTTTCTTATTTATTTTGTGGTTTGATTTATCTAATTCTGAGAGTGCAAAGTTGAGATCTCCCACTATTATAGTTTTTCTGTCTATTTCTTCTTGCAGATCTCTTAATTTCTCTTTTCAGAATTTAGATGCTACACCACTTGGTGCATATATGTTCAATATTTCTATTGCTTCATTATCTATGCTACCCTTTAGCAAAATATAGTGCCCTTCCTTATCTCTTTTAATTAGATCAATTTTTGCTTTTGCTTGATTTGAGATCAGGATGGCTACCCCTGCTTTTTTTACTTCACCTGAAACATTTTAGATTCTGCTCCAACCTTTTTCCTTTACTCTGTATGTATCACCCTGCTACAGGTGTGTTTCCTGTAAACAACATATTGTAGGATTCTGGCTTTTAATCCAGTCTGCTAACAGCTTCCTCTTTATGGGGGAGTTTACCCCATTCACATTTATGGTTAGAATTACGAATTCTGTATTACTTGCCATCTTGTTAACCCCTGTTTATGCTTTTCTCCCTTCTTTCACCCTTACCCCCCTCCCCAGTATTAAGCTTGTGAGCACCACTTACTTTTCACAACCCTTCCTTTTAAGTATGTCTCCCCCCCACCGTACAGTCCCTCCCCCTATCTTACCCCTTTTCCTCACAATTTCTGTATTCCCTTCCATTTAGCTTACTTCTTTCCTTTTTACTTTTCTCTTCCCACTTTTCAATGAGGTCAGAGAAGTTTCACCATAAATCAAATATTTTTAATATTATTCTTTTTAAGCCAATTCTGATGGCAGTAAGATAAACACTATGTTCATCCCCCTCCTTTCTCTCAGATATAATAAGTTTACTTTCCCTCTTTGTGGAATGTAGTACCCCCACTTTACTCTTTTCTGGGTATAATTTCCTTTCCATCTCTAGTTTCTAGAACAGAGTATACATGTATACTTTATAGCAGAAATATAGTTCCCAAGATTTCTTTTTACCTTTTTAGGTTTCTATTGAGTTCTGTATTTGTAGATCAAACTTTTTGTTTAGTTCCTTTTTTTTATTAAAAATAGATGAAATTCACTTATTTCATTGAATGTCCATCTTCTTCCCTGAAAAAAAGATGCTCATTTTGCCTGGGTAAGTTATTTTTGGTTGCATACCAAGTTCCTTAGCCTTTTGTATTATCATATTACAGGCCTTTTGATCCTTTAATGTGGACATTTCTAGATCCTGAGTAATGCTTATTTTGGCTCCTTTATATTTGAATTGATTTTTTTCTAGCAGCTTGCAGTATTTTTTTTCCTTCATAAGATAGTTCTGGATTTTGGCCACTATATTTCTTGGTGTTTTTATTTTAGAGTTCCTTTCAGTAAGTGATCGATGAATTCTTTCACTTTCTATTTTACCCTCTGTTTCTATAACTTTGGGGCAGTTCTCTTTGATAATTTCCTGAAAAATAGTGTCCAGGCTCTTTTTTTCATCATATTTTTCAGGGAGTCCAATAATTCTCAGATTGTCTCCCCTAGATCTATTTTCCAGGTCTGTTGTTTTCCCAAGAAGATATTTGACATTTTTTCCCATTGTTTCATTTTTTTAGTTTTGCTTGACTGATTCTTGGCCTCTCCTCAAGTCATTTAATTCCATTTGCTCGATTCTGATTTTCAATGAAGTATTTTCTTCACTTGTTTTATTTCTTTTTCTAATTATCCAATTGAGTTTTTAAATGAGTTGTTTTGTTCTATGCATTTTTTTTTTCATTTCACCCATTTTATTTTTTAGAGAGCTATTTTCTTTTTCTAACTCACTAATTCTGTTTTTCAAGGATTTTGTTTTTTTATCCACTCTATTTTTAAATGAGTGGGATGACTTATCCAGACTCTTTTGCCAAGCTTCCCTTTCCTTTTCCCATTTTTCTTCTAGCTTTCTTGTGAAAGCTTTTTTAAATTTCTTCTATGAGTGTCTTATGTGTTGAGGACTAAATCATATCCCCCTTTGGGGATTCATCTGGAGACAGTCTGTTTTTAGTCTCCTCAGGGTTTAAAGTCTGCTCTATATCCTTATAGAAGCTATCAATAGGTAAAGTGCACTTTAATTTTTTGCTCATTTTGTCAGTCAAAGAAAATAACAAGAAAAACAAATGGTCCACTTTTTTTTTTTTGGGGGGGGGAGGGGAGGGCTGGATAGTATTACCGAGCTTCCTCTAAAAACTGCAGGGGGCAGCAGTAAGGCACTAGCAGGACAGCAATGGCTATGCTGTGTCTGTGCTCTAAGACTGAGAGCATGCTGAGACACTGTGGGTGGATGTGGCCAGGTCCTGAGAGACCCTAGCTTTTGGGGGGTTATAGTATTCATCCCCTGTGTTTTTAGCTTCTCTGCTTATCTACTGGCTTGCTGCAAGGCAAAGTAGCCAACACTATGTTAAAGCTCTCTCCTTAGAAACAGTAGAGATCACACCCCATCCCACTCTGGTCTGCTCCGCTGTGAGCTGCTTGCCTTACTGTGTCTGCTGTCCTTTAGCTGCCTGTCTTCAGTTTGTGCCCAATCTATCCATCCCCATCCATGAGCAAAAACAGACCTTTTCTGGCAAATTTAGACGATATCTTCTCTTGGTAATTGTGGTGAGTTCAAATGTTGGGTTCTTGTTCTTCTTTAAAATATTATAAAAGTTCTCTCTGGGTGCCTTCCCTGAAATCAGGATTTTGTCGGTCCCTGTTTGGGCACCAAAATGCGGTGAGCTTTTTCTTCTCAAAACTAAGCCAGGTGATAAAAGTTCAGATCTTTTATTATCTCCAATATAGCCTGGCTAGCTCAGTCGGTAGAACATGGGACTCTTAATCCCAGGGTCGTGGGTTCATGCCCCACGTTGGGCACCAAAAATGTTGGAGTTCAAATGTTGGGTTCTTGTTCTTCTTTAAAATATAAAAGTTCTCTCTGGATGCCTTCCCTGGAATCAGGATTTTGTCGGTCCATGTTCGGGAGCCAAAATGTGGTGAGTTCAAATGTTGGGTTCTTGTTCTTCTTTAAAATATTATAAAAGTTCTCTCTGGGTGCCTTCCCTGGAATCAGGATTTTGTCGGTCCCTGTTCGGGTGCCAAAATATGTAGATCTTCTTCTTCTCAAAACACAGCCAGGTTTAGCATAGAGCCCTCCAAATGTCTCCACATCCAAAGGTTCTGTCCTTCAGCCTCTGCCTCTGCTTTCTTCCACCTCCAACCAGCACAGAGATGGAATGAATCTCTTGTCTCCTTCACTTGGGGCTCAGCTAGCTTTCTGGTGAGTCTTTCAGACCAACTTGGTCTCAGTGGGGGAAGTGCAGGAGCCCAGCCACCAACTACAGTGGTGTGAGATGAAGATGAATCTGGTTGTCCGCTGAACTCTCCACTCATAGCTTCTTCCTCTGAAAACCCTTTCTTATGCCACCAGCCAGCCAAGTGGAAAATATTCCTTCTTGCCTCGCCTCGGAGAGAGGGCTTCTGGCGTAATTCCGCTGAAATCTTGACTTGTAGCTTCTTCACTCTGAAGAACTTCTTTGACTGGCCCATTGAAGCTCTATTTATGCTCCTTCAAGAGAGGTATTGTGGGTTTTCTCCCATAGTGCTCTCTGGCCCAAAGAGCTTCAAGGGAGGTGTGAACTCATAAAGTTACAAAGTTTACTTTGTGAAACTCCCATACTTGTGAACTCCAATGAGTAAAGGTGAGAACACAAGCCTTGTATTAATTAGTTCTACTTAGTACCTTGTTTCAGGTTCTGCCCAAAACATCTTCTTGTAAGATTAGATCAACTCTAATTAGTTAGCAGTTTGTAAGGATTCCAACAGGTAATTATTTGTGGTTTTTTTTTTTTCAGTCAAGCACTAATTTCAAGGCTTGTCATGAGAATAAATTATTTGAGAGAAAACATGGAGCTTAAGAAATGTGTGAATCCTCTCCCTCATATTGGCCCAAAGTCGAGGTGAGAATTGACATGTTACTTTCTTATAAGTGAATGATTAAAGTTTCAAAGGATAGATGCCATCAACTCAAATTCTCTAAATCTAATTTCTAATATTCCCCCATTCTAATTTTTAATTACTTCCTAAAATGTACTTTCCTCTGATCAATAAAAAAATATTAACCACCCACAGTACAAAAGTGATTGATTCTTCCTACATTTTTTGGTTTCTATATTTTTTTTCATTTTTCCTAAAGTACAATCATATCTTATTAAAGTCATGTCTTTTATGCATGCACAATTCTGTCAACATTTCAACTCCTATATGCATTGTTACTATTTTTGTTCTTCCTTCCTTCCTTCCTTCCTTCCTTATTTCCTTCCTTCCTTCCTTCCTTCCTTCCTTCCTTCCTTCCTTCCTTCCTTCCTTCCTTCCTTCCTCCCTCCCTCCCTCTCTCTCTCTTTCTCTCTCTCTCTCTCTCTCTTTCTTTCTTTCTTTCTTCCTTTCCATTGCATCACCTAACTGCTTTAATCCAATAAATATTCTATGACAGTGTTATGTTAATCTGAGAAGGGAAAACAATTCAATCAAAGTGTTCACCAGCTATTTCTTGAGTACCTGCAAGACCCCTGGGTTTTGTGAGAATTAATCACTGGTGTTTCTTAGTAAGATCTAGTGAAAAATAAACACATATTTAGTACTATAAAACATCATGGCTAGAACACAGTCCCATTGCAATACATTTAATGAAATTTGAAATAAAAAGAAAATAGTTTCAAGTCCAGTATTCTACATGAGTCTTCAAAGAATGGAATTCACACAGACAATAGTATGTGTACTAAGCTAACTCCTACTACTAATAAAGAAAATAACTGTATTTAACATTTTCAAAAGTTATTTCTATGACAAAATATATTGAGCTTAATTTAACAGCTTATTAACTGCATTTGGGTTTTCTTTAATATCTAATGATTTCTCTTATAAACATCCCTGATAAAGTGATTATCTGTAGAAAAATGGAGATTTTATATATATATATATATATATATATATATGTATATATATATACATATATATGTATATATATATACATATATATACATTTGTGTATTTATATATGAACATTCACATGCACATACACACACACACACATACACACATGAAATTCAGTTCAGAAAGCACTTATTGTTCCAAGGTCTTTTTTCCATGGTTGGTTCCATAGTAACATTTAATAAGAATATATGAAATTCTCACAAACATCACCTGAATGAAAATCTTGTTATTATTTTATATTGATGTATATCTATATATATACATACACACACACATATATATAATAGAATAATTATATTCTATATTTCATTATCTGTACAATGGGAATTTATATGTATTACTTATCTCTTGAAAATCTCATATACATATATAATACAGACATACATGTGTATATATGTGTGTGTATGTGTTAATGAGTAGATAGATAAATAGATGGCTTCATGGCATATATATATATATATATATATATATATATATATATATATATAGAGAGAGAGAGAGAGAGAGAGAGAGAGAGAGAGAGAGAGAGAGAGAGAGATCCATGTATGTATGCCTTTTACAAATATCTCATTTAATAATATAACAGTTTGGAGTGATTGATTCTATGGATATGATGATCCAATTTATAAAAACAGTGAAGTCCAGAGAAACTGGGATTTACCTGACAATATTGCTAATATGTGTCAGAACTTGAATTTGGCCTATTTATCTTAAAATTTAGTGCTCTACCAGAAACAATTAACAACTTTAGCAAAGTTGCAAAGTACAAAGTAAATCTACATAAATCATCCAAATTTGTATCTATTACCAACAAAGTCTAGCAGCAAAAGATAGAAAAAGAAATACCATTTAATATAACTATAGACAGTATAAACTATTTAGAATTCTACCTGTTGAGACAAGCCCATGAATTACATGAATGCATTTACAATATACTTTTTTTTTAACCAAAATTAAGTCAGATTTACAAATTGCAAAAATATCAACCAGCCATTCAATCAAATATCAATTAATTAATCATTGGTAGACCAAGCTTAGATAATAAAAATCACAATTGTACCTAAATTAATCTATTTATTTAGTGCCATATGAATTGAACTGTCAAAATTATTTTATAAAGCTAGAAAAAAAAAAAGAATGACAAAATCATCTGGAAGAACCAAAGGTCAAGAGTATCAAGGGAAATTTTTTTAAAAAGTGCAAAGACAGTCGGCCTAAATATGCCAGACCTAAAACTGTATTATAAAGTGGCAGCCATCTAAACCAATTAGTGAAGGATACAATGAAGGAAATACAGCAAAGGATCAGTGGAATAGTTTGGGTATACAAGATACAGTAGTTAATAACTATAATATTCTACTGTTTGATAAACTGATATACTCCAGTTACTAGAATAAGAACTCATTATTTGACAGAAAATGTTTGCAAAAGAGGAAAACAGTATGGCAGAAATAGAGTATAGATGAACACCTCAACCTTATACTAAGATAAGGATGAAATTTAGATATGAAGTGTGATATTATCAGAAAATTAGGAAAGCAAGGGGTAGTATAACTGTCAGATTTTTGGAGAAAGGAGGAATTTATGACTAAGCAAGACATGGGGAACATTTTTATCAGCAAAATGGGATAAATTTGATTATTTTAATTTAAAAGTTTTCATATAAACAAAATCCATACAACCAAGAAAAGAAGGGACTCAGAAAGCTAGGAAATCATTTTTACAGTCAATATTTCAGATAAAAGTGTAATTTCTAAAATATATAGACAACTGGCTCAAAGTGATCAGAATCCACGCCATTACCCAAATGAGAAATATTCAAAGGATATGAACAGACAATTTTCAGATGATAAAATTAAAGCCATCTTTTATATTATGAAACATACTCCAAAGCACTATTGATTAGAGAAATGCAAATTAAAACAACTCTGAGGTATCCTGTCATACTTGTCAGATGCATTATGATGATAGTAAAAGATAATGATAAATGTTTGAGGGGATGGAGGAAAACTGGGATGCTCTTGTATTGCTAGTGTGCTTGTTAACTGATCCAGCTATTCTGGAAAGCAATTTTAAAATAGCCTAAAGGCTATAAAACTGTGCATACCTTTTGATACAGCAATGTCACTACTGGGTCTTTATCCCAATGGGATCATAAAAGAGCTAAAAGGACCCACATTTAAAAAGAAAATGTTTGTGGCAGCTCTTTTTGTGGAGGTAATGAATACCAAATTGAGTGGAAGCTCATCAATTCGAGAATGGCTAAATAAGATGTGATATCTTAATTTAATGGGATATGGTTATGTATCTATAATAATGAACTGGCTGACTTCAGAAAAGCCTGGAAAGATGCGAACTGATACAGAGTAAAGTGAGCAGAATCAGGAGAACATTATCCAGAATAATTGTTAAGGACCATGCCTAGATGAAGGGACAGGTCATTTCTTTGAGAGCCTCCACAGCTTTGAATCATAACACTTCAAGGAGTTATAAAGCAGCCTTCACAGATGTTCCTTGTGGGCTGGGAATGAAATAAATTGGAGGCAAGAGGAAAGAGAAGAGAGTTCAGAGAATGCAACTGTCTCTCAGTGTGACCTTTGGCTTATATTCATTCCCACAATCACTAATCAATGCTCCTTGCTTAACAAATGGCAGAAAACTTATTGTGCATCAAAGGTTGAAGTGGCCTCAATACTCCCTCTCAGCAGAATCCCATATCCTTGCAAAAATGAAAATATGTTTTAAATGATTGCATATATATATATGTATATAATATACATATATATATGCATGTGTGTATATATCTATATCTATCACCTATCTATCTATCTATCTATCTATCTATCTATCTATCTATCTATTTCTTCTTGTCTTGGGAAGATGGAAGGGAATAAAGCAAAGGAGAAAAATTGGAACTCAACTTTCTTACAAAATGGATGTTGAAAACTATCTTTAAATATTTTTGAGGGAAATATAAAATACTATTAGATGAAACAAAAACAATTCTCATGTTATTTTCATTTTATCATGACCTGCAGAAAGAGGCCATATTATGTTCACTATTTGTATTAATGACTAGGATTTCATAGAAAACTTGCTTATGAAAAATATAATTGGGGGTGGAGCCAAGATGGTGGAGAAGGCACAAATGACTTTCTAATCTCTTCTCATACCCTCATTACCAATTTTTAAAATAAGCCTCAACAATTGCACTTGACTGGTAAAATTCACCAAGATTGGAAGTACAACAACTTACCAGTCTAAAATAATCTGGAAGAGCATGAGAAAAGGTTTGTCCTGAGGGGCGGGAACAGACAAGCACAGGCAGGGATAGAACCCAGAGTGAAGGTGGCTTCTGTGATTGGAAGGTTTACAGAGAGCTCTCTGCCATAGCCTAACTGCTTTGCTTTGGTTGATGAGTAGTCAATCAGCAGAGAAATTAGAGCCTAGGGAACAGGGTACTCTGAAGGAAGCCAGAGCCTAATAGGATCTGGTTGTGCCCACTTAGGATCAAAAGTGACAGAACAGACCATAATACAGTTCTGCAGTGGCATTCTGCAGCAGGGGCTTTCGCAAGGAGGGGTTGGGGGAGACAGTCATAAATTTGTACAGCAGGGGGCATAGCTCAGTACAGCACCTAATCTGCACAGTGTGGGGCTCGGCCTAGGGGAGTGGAATTTCCCCAGCCCAACTACACTCCCCAGGTAGAGATACTTCTGGTGCCATGAGGGTTAGGGTAACTGCTAATATTCAAAGCTGGTTTTGGGGGGAGGGACAGTGATACTTTCACTGTTTAGCCTCTAGCCCCAAGGCAGGTGCTAATCCTCACAGTGGGGCTCCTCAAAGAGCACTTCTGCAGCTTGGCCCTGTGATACCCAGGCCTAGTCCCTTCTAGTGTGGAACTTTTCCCAGTGGGGCACCTTGAAGGGCACTTCTGAAGCTTGGCTCTGTGATACCCAGGCCTAGTCCCTTCCAGTGTGGAACTTTCCGCAGAGCACTCCTGCAGCTCAGCAGCTTCTTATAGCCCACTGACAGGAGAGCTACTGTCCATATAGCTATCCCTGTTCTGCAGAGGAAGCTGGTAACCCTCCTTGCCCTGAAGGCAGACCCTAAAGGTTTTAAAAAATGAGTAAAAAAATCAAAAGGACAACCAATAGCTTTTACACACACACACACACACACACACACACACACACACACACACACACACACACACACACACACACACACACACACACACACAAAAAAAAAAAAAAAACAGGTTTTCAATCCCAAGGAGACTAATAGCAGACAGTCTCCATTACACAATACCCCAAAAGAGGATGTAACCCAGTTCCCAATACAGAAGGCTCTCCTAGAAGGAACTATAAAAAAAATCTTACATGAGAATGAGAAGAAAAATGGGGGAAGGAAAGAGAAGCTATGCAAAAGAGCAACAAATTCTTGAAATGTGAATTAGAAAGGTAAAAAACTCCCAGGAAGTTCAGGGAAACAGAATTTGTGAATTGGAAAAGGTAAAGAACTCCCAGGAAAGCAGGATTTGTGAATTGGATAAGATAAAAAACTCCCAAGAAAGTAAAATTTGTGAATTGGAAAAGATAAAGAACTCCCAAGAAAATAGGATTTGTGAATTGGAAAAAGAAAATAACTCAGTAAAAAAAAAAAAATAAAAAATAAAAAAAAAAAAATTAATGCAGTGGGGAAAAAAAATTCCATAGAGCAAAACAACTCATTTAAAAACTCAATTGGACATATTCAAAAAGAAGTAAAAAAAGCTAATGAAGAAACTAACTCATTAGAAATCAGAACTGAACATATAGAAATGAATGATTCATTGAGACATCAAGAATCAGACAAGCAAAATCAAAAAAATGAAAAACTAGGAAAAAATGTTAAATATCTACTTGGAAAAACAACAGACCTGGACAATAGCTCTTGGAGAGATTATCTGAGGATCATTGGACTTCCCTAAAATTATGATTAAAAAAAGAGCCTAAATACTATTTTACAGGAAATCATCACAGAGAACTGTCCAGATGTAAAGGAATCAGAAGGTAAAATAGGTATTGAAAGAATTCATCAAACACCTTCTGAAAATGACCCTAAAATAAAAACTCCAAGGAATATTGTGGCAAAATTTCAGAACTGTCAAACTAAGGGCAAAAAAAATATGACAAGCAGCCAGGAAAAAAATAAATCAAATACCAAGGTGCCACAATAAGGATCATTCAAGATTTAGCTGTTTCCACATTAAAGGATATAAGGGGCTGGAATTTGATATTCCAAAAGGCAAAAGAACTTGGAATGCAGTCAAGAATAAACTATTCAGCTAAGCTTAGCATTTTCTTCCATGGAAGAAGATGGACATATAATGAAACAGATGAATTCCATTTGTTTCTAAGGAAAAAAAAAATAAGATTTAAACAAAAAATTTGAACTCCATCCGTAGAACTCAAGAGAAACAGAAAAAGGTAAAAAGAACTTTTGAGAACTGTATTTTTTGTTGTAGATATACATAAAGAGAACGTGTATAATTTGATTTTACTGATATAACATAAAAAGGGAAGTAGAAATGGAAAAGGGATAGTGTCAGAAAAAGGGGAAAGGGGAGATAAAAAAAGGGAAACTACATCACACTAAGATGCAAAGGAAACATCATGTCTGAGGGAATTTACAGAGGGGGAGGAACATTGTGTGAATCTTACCCTCATCAGAGTTGGCTCAAAGAGAAAATAACTGACATATTTGTTTTACAGAGAAACTTCTCTCACCCCATTAAAAAGTGGCAGAGAAAAGGGGAAAAGGAAAAGAGTAATAAGGGAAGAGCACAAGAATGGAGAAAAGATTCAAAGGGGTAAGGGAGGGATTCTAAAGAGGGAGAGCTGCATGTCACAAGTAGTGCCCATACGTTTAATACTGGGAAAGGGGGTAAGGAGGGGCAAGAAAAAGAAAGGCATACTTTGGGGATAATAAGATGGCAGGATACAGAATTAGTAATTTTAACCATAAATGTGAATGGCATGCATTCTCCCATAAAGCAGAGGTGGATAGCAGACTGTATCAAAAGTCAGAACTCTACAATATGTTGTTTACAGGAAACATATTTAAAACAGGGAGATACATACAGAGTAAAGATAAAAGGCTGGAGCAGAATCTATTATGCTTCAGGTGAAGTTAAAAAAAAAAAAAAGCAGGGATAACCATCCTTATCTCAGATCAAGCAAAAACAAAAACTGATCTAATCAAAAGAGATAAGGAAGGAAACTATATCTTGCTAAATGGTAGGTAGCATAGACAACGAAGCAATATCAATACTAAACCTATATGCACCAAGTGGTTTAGCACCTAATTCCTAAAGGAGAAGTTAAGAGAGTTACAAGAAGAAATAGATAAAGTTAGTGGCTGTTTTGTCCTTTGAACCTAATGTATTCCACTGATCAACTAGTCTATTTCTTAACCAATAGCAAATGGTTTTGGTAACTGCTGCTTTATAATATACTTTTAGATCTGGTACAGCTAGGCTACCTTCATTTGATTTGTTTTTCATTAATTCCCTTGAAATTCTTGACCTTTTGTTTTTCCATATGAACTTTCTCATTATTTTGTCTGGTTAGATTTGACTTTATTTCTGTGGAAATAGTTTTGTAGTTTTGGTCATATAGTTTCTGATTTTCCTTTGGCAGATAGAGTCCTAAATATTTTATACTGTCAGTAGTTACCTTAAATGGAGTTTCTCTTTGTAACTCTAACTGTAGGATTTTGTTAGTGATATATAAGAATGCTGATGACTGATGAGGGTTTATTTTGTATCCTGCAACTTTGCTAAGGGGGTGGATTATTTCTAATTGCTTAAATTGCCAAAATAGTCTCATTTCAGAAAAAGAAATAGAACAAGCTATTAATCAAATCCCTAAGAAAAAAATCCCCAGACCACTTGGATTTACATGTGAATTCTACCACACATTTAAAGAACAATTAGTTTCAATGCTATATAAATTATTTAAGAAAATAGGAAATGAAGGAGTCCTACAAAATTCTTTTTATGACACAGACATGGTACTGATACCTAAACCAGGTCAGTTGAAAACAGAGAAAGAAAATTATAGACCAATCTCACTAATGAATATTGATGCTAAAATCTTAATTAAGATATTAGCAAAATGACTACAGAAAATCACCCCCAGGTTAATACACCGTGATCAAGTAGGATTTATACCAGGAATGCAGAGATGGTTCAATATTAGGAAAACTATTAATGTCATTGATCATATTAATAATCAAATTAACAAAAACCATATGATCATCTCAATAGATGCAGAAAAAGCATTTGATAAAATTCAACATCTGTTCCTATTAAAAACATTTGAGAGTAGAGGAATAAATGGACTTTTCCTTAAAATAAACAGTAGCATCTATTTAAAACCATAAGTAAGCATCATATGTAATGGGGACAAACTGCAACCATTCACAATAAATCAGGAGTGAAACAAGGTTGCCCGCTATCACCATTACTATTCAATATTGTATTATAAATGCTAGCTTTGGCAATAAGAATTGAAAAAGAGATTAAAGGAATTACAGAAGGTAATGATAAAACCAAATTATCACTCTTTGCAGATTATATGATGGTATACTTAAAGAACCCCAGAGATTCTACTTAAAAGTTATTAGAAATAATCCACAACTTTAGCAAAGTTGCAGGATACAAAATAAACCCACATAAGTCATCAGCATTCTTATATATCACTAACAAAATCCAACAGTTAGGGTTACAAAGAGAAATTCCATTTAAAGTAACTACTGATAGTACAAAATATTTAGGAATCTATCTGCCAAGGGAAAATCAGAAACTATATGAGCAAATGTACAAAACACTTTTGACACAAATAAAGTAAAATCTAACAATTGGAAAAATATTAAATGCTTTTGGAGAGGGCAAGCAAATATAATAAAGATACTACCTAAACTAATCTATTTATTTAGCACTATATCAATCAGACTTCCAAAAAACTATTTTTAATGACCTAGAAAAAATAACAACAAAGTTCATATGGAAAAACAAAATGTTAAGAATTTCAAGGGAATTAATGAAAAAGAAAATCAAATGAAGGTGGCCTAGCTGTTCCTGATCCAAAATTATATTATAAAGCAGTGGTTACCAGAACTATTTGGTGTTGGATAAGAAATAGATTAGTTGATCAGTGGAATAGGTTAGGTTCAAAGGACAAAACAGCCAATAACTTTAATAATCTAGTGTTTGATAAACCCAAAGATCCCAGCTTTTGGGATAAGAACTCATTGTTTGACAAAATTTGCTAGGAAAATTGGAAATTAACATGGCAAAAACTAGTCATTGACCCACACTTAACACCATACACCAAGATAAGGTCAAAATGGGTTCATGATCTAGGCATAATGAATGAGATTATAAGTAAATTAGAAGAATATAGTATAGTTTATCTCTCAGACCTGTGGAAGAGGCAGGAATTTATGACCAAAGAGGAACCAGAGGTCATTATTTATCATAATGTTTATTATAGATAATGTCTATTATATCAAATAGAAAATGTTTATTATATCAAATTGAAAAGTTACTGTATAAACCAAACTAAGGCAAACAAGATTAGAAGGGAAGCAATAAACTGGGAAAACATTTTTATAGTCAAAGGTTCTGATAAAGGCCTCATTTCCAAAATATACAGAGAATTGACTCTAATTTATAAAAAAATCAAGCCTTTCTCCAATTGATAAGTGGTTAAAGGATTTGAAGAGATAATTCTCAGATGAAGAAAATGAAACTATTTCTAGCCATATGAAAAGATGCTCCAAGTCATTATTAAACAGAGAAATGCAAATTAAGACAACTCTCAGATACCACTACATACCTGTCAGATTGGTTAGAATAACAGGGGATGATAATGCGGAATGTTTGAGGGGATGTGAGAAAACAGGGACACTAATACATTATTGGTGGATTTGTGAATATATCCAACCATTCTGGAGAATCATTTGGAACTTTGCTCAAAAAGTTATCAAACTGTGCATACCTTTTGATCCAGCAATATTACTATTGGGCTTATATCCCAAAGAGATTTTAAAGAAGGGAAAGGGACCTGTGTGTGCAAAAATGTTTGTGGCAGCCCTCTTTGTAGTGGCCACAAACTGGAAACTCAGTGGATGTCCGTCAATTGGAGAATGGCTGAATAAATTCTGGTATATGAATATTATGGAATATTATTGTTCTATAAGAAATGACCAGCCGGATGATTTCAGAAAGGCCTGGAGAGACTTACATGAACTGATGCTGAATGAAATGAGCAGGACCAGGAGATCATGATATAATTTAACAATAATACTATATGATGATCAATTCTGATGGACGTGGCTTCCTTCAACAATGAGATGAACCAAATCAATTCCAATGGAGCAGTAATGAATTGAACTAGCTACACCCAGGGAAAGAACTCTGGGAGATGACTATGAAGCACTACATAGAATCCCCAATCCCTCTATTTTTGTCTGCCTGCATTTTTGATTTCCTTCACAGGCTAATTGCACAATATTTCAAAGTCCTATTCTTTCTGTACAGCAAAATAACAGTATGGACATGTATACACATATTGTATTTAACTTATACTCTAACATATTTAATATGTATTGGTCAATCTGCTATCTGGGGAAAGGGGTGGAGGGAAGGAGGAGAAAAGTTGGAACAAAAGATTTTGCAATTGCAATGCTGAAAAATGACTCATGTATATATCTTGTAAATAAAAAGCTATAATAAAAAAAAAGAAAAACATAATTGACATATACCTTAGATATATTGCTAATATGATTAGTGATAGATTCTCAATTTGTTTATCTCAATAGTCTCGAGTATTATCCTTAAAGTAATTAATCATGGATAAATTTAAGTTCAACCAACTTTTAAGCATTAATTAAGTACTTATTAATATGGTCCTGGATGATTAGATGTTGTTGTCAAAGAAAGACTGAAGTATTGCTCTGAGGAAAACAAGGAAAGGCACTGATCAGGATCAGTTTAGTCTTGTAATTCCATCTTTCTGTGTCCACCCAAGAAATCCAAGTTGTGTCAAACCTTGAGACCCATACTCTGTGGAGATCATGGGTACCCCAGCTGTGCTCTCTCAGAAATCCCAGTCATATTCCTGAAGTTATTTTTCCCCATAAATTTGCTTATATTCCACACTGTCTTTTCTCAACCCCTATGATCAGTGCACTCTGACTTGTGGTGTCTTTCCTGTTACCCACTCTCCATGCCACATGGAGTCTTGCTTCTTCCCACCATGCTTCTTGATAACTCTCCTCATTTTCCCATTATGGCTTTTAGTGGTTTTTCCCCTTAAACCTAACTAACTCTTTTAGGGTGCTAAATTTCTTGTAGGATTTAGCCTGTCAACTAGGGGCATATCCTAATTTCTTTATGTATTTCTTTTCTCTTGGCTATGTGAGTTTCGCTAGGGAACTTGTCTTTTGTCCATTAATTACTAAAACCCATATCTTGCTAACTATATGCTCTCTCATTCCATTTTTATATTTACCAATCCTGGTGTTTATTGCACCTCTTCCTTTCATCTGTAATCTCTTATCCTAAAGAGCTCAAACTTTTGGCAAAGAAAATGGCCATTATAAATTCTGAACATAATTGAACCTGAATATTTGATGCTCTCCTACAGCACATATATAGACTATATAAAATATATAGTCTATATATATATAATATATATATATATATATATATATATATAGTCTATATATATAATATATATAGTCTATATATATATATATATATATATATATATATATAAAATATATAGTCTATATATATATATAGACTATATATATATATAATAGCACATGACCAGGAACACAACTCAGTGGCATAGTACTAGAACTTTGAGGTTCACACTTTGTATTGATCAACATTTTGTGAGTATGATTGTTTAGTTACATGTTGCAAATATAGTCACATGATTACCTAAATATTAGTGGGTCTTCTTTTGATTATGTTATCTACAGAATCATTACATTAAATATTTTGCTAAATGCAAGATGTGCTTTGTCAAGGTCAGGATTTTGAGAGGAGATATGCTAGAGAAAATGTACTCCAGACCTTCTCATTTGATTGACAAAGAAATTAAAATGGAAATGAATAGCCGGTCTCCATCACCTAAAAGAAATAAGTCTAAAAACCTGCTTGTTTGATTCTTAGTGCAATTTTCTTTTTATTATACACATGGAATTGATCTCTCAACTTGCTGGAAACTCTGGGGGGAAACACATTAAGCTCACTCATGGAATTTCCATGAATTACAGAGAATTATATATGTTTAATTTATATTCATTTATATTCCAAGAGAATACAAATTTCTTGTGGAAAAATAGTAAATTTTTGTTTTGTATATCCAGTTCCTTACTATATGTATGTATTAAACACTTAATAGAAGCTTATTATATTTGTTAGAAAAGAAAAATACCCTATCCAAAGATTTTTTTCAGTTGATTAAAATCAATTGAATGTGTGTATTTGCTTTTTTATGCTTTTTAAAAATAATTTTGAGATATTTTTCCAAACAGTGTTAAATATTATATAGTTCTGTTTAATTCAAGGGAGTAAACTTTCCTTATATTTGTATAATCACCACAAGATGATAGTTTAAATTAAAGATATAGATATATATGACAGAATTAGCATCTCTGATGAATCAGTTAGCAAACATTTATCAATTCTCTTCGTCTGCCAGGAAACTATATTTGCTGTGAGAAATATGAGCACATACAATTGAAACAATATTTATTTTTAAAGATCTTATACTCTATTAGGAGAGCCAGTATGTACAAATATAAGTATGTAAAGATTAAATGTGTGCAGAATAAATACAAAATTAAAGTATTAGATACAATTTTTAAGGAGGGTACTAGACTTTATTGTGGGAAGGAGATTAGGAATGGTTTTGTGTAGAGTTAGAATTATATGAGGTGAAAGGAACATGGAATATGGTTACTGCAAATGTCAGGAGACAGGACATAGACTATTACCTGTGTGGGAACAGAGACAATTTGGTTTAGGCCATAGAGGGTAAAAAGTTGTTGAAAAGAATATTTTTTGGGAAAAAATTATGTGAATGACTTAAAAAGACAAACAGAGAAATGTGTATTTTATCCTTGAGGCTATAGGGAAGCATTGAATTTAATTAAGGAAATAAATGACATACATGGTGAAATATAACCTAAGAAATAAATTTACTTCTGTAAAAGGGGATTAAGGTACAGAAGGTATATGTGACAGGGATACTAATTAGAAATCCATTGTCATAGTCTAGATATAAAGTGATTAATTACTTGATATGTTATGGCTTCAAAGTGACTATGAATCTATTTTTCTCAATAAATAACTTTTAAATCTTTATTAACTAAAATATTTTATTCCAATCTCTTTTACTATTAATACTTCTAAAACAAGTTTCTTTCTTTCCTATTTTTTTTAATACATTGTGTTATAGTTTATGTGTGGAATTCATAAATATCTGTGCAGACTCCAGAATGTAAGCTACATGTTACATTTTAAAACAAATTCTTTTTATTTGATGTCTAAATCCCCTTATCTTTTGCCTCTTATAGGAATACAATGTTATATATAGATGTATGCATGTGTGGGCATCTATTTTTACCTTTTGAATTGTAAATTGGCATAATAATTCTTCAAAAAGTAAGTACTGAGTCATAGGATAAAGCATCTGATAATCAGTTATTTTCTTGTCTTTAATAAAATTTTCATCTTTCTAAGTGTCCTTTGTTTCTATAACAAAATTCAATGTGTTCTTTTTTCATTCCATACCATGAATTACCTTCTAACCAATGTCCACACATTCTCATTCTCATTTATGTCCACTCACATATGTAAATTCACATAGCTGGGGGCTCCTTATCTATCTTGAATCAATAAACTCTAACGGATAGGGTACCTCCATCTTGTAGACTTGTAGGATATTTCTTTCAGACTTTGTTGCAACCATAGATATAAGTGTGATTTCATTTATCTTTTAAGGATTTCTATATTGAATATTAGAATAGGGAAAACAGCAATTCCATTCATTGCTGGGAGGAAATCAGGGCAAATGTAGCCAACTTCACTTATTTGCATGGTCCCAAATTAGTAACCAGGGGCATGATGGAAGTTGGAAAGGATTTTCATTTTCTATCCCTAACTCAAGGAGTAGATTGGATTCAAAAAGTAGCAGCTGAAGCATAAGAAAGCCATTTTATAATGCCAAATTAATGCCGGAGGACTTTTCTAGCTGACTATCTGGCTAGCTGGCTACAACTGTGGATGTGCATCACAAAAGACCTGATGTATACACCCATAGCCTTGAGCCTGAGAGATGACATACCTTACCAGCTAGCCAAAAGAAATAATAGTAGATGACACAACAGTGGAGAGAGCAGAGCACTCCAGAGTCAGCTTTAAGAGAGGGGGCAGAGAAGACAAAAACAAGCAAGAAAATTAAAAAGGAAAGCAAAACAGAATAAAACCTTATACCTCAATAATATTAATAGATCAATATAAAAACACAATAGCTTTGGAGCAAATCAAGCCAAAAGGGAAACTAAGGTTTTCAATCACAAACAATACTTTTTGTGTCTAAATATATTTACATAGTTAGATATGTTGCTTATGTTTAGGGGTAGAGGTAAGATGGTAGGATAAAGCCAGGTAGCTGCTCAAGCTCTCCCAATTTAGCTTGAAAACTATATGAAACCAGGAATATTCAGTCTCACTGGAGTGAAAAGGATGTTCAGCCCAACTCAAATAGATTTTGGGAAAGCTGATGAGAGTGTTATAATCACAGTGAATCATCAACACCCTCAGTCCTGGCTAAGTAGAGGAACAAAGAGGGGAACAGCCTCCAGTCCCAATTCTAAAGGCAAACTATGGGAAACTAACCTGATTCCTGAAAAGGATAGGCAACGCTACCCCCTGAAATAAAACAAGGGACCTCAGTGTTCAAAAGCAAGATCAGAACTGCACAGGAATATTGGAACAGTGTCCCCTTTATTTCAGGAGCAGAGATCAACCATAAAAGTGGTTAAAAAAAAAAGGAAATACCAAAAGAAAATGAGCAAGAAACAGAAAAATAAATTAAACACTTATTGATCTAGCTGAAGTCCATGACAAAAAAAAGAGCCTGGATAGCACTGTTCAAGAGATCCTTAAAGAAAACTGCCCCCCCAAATTAGGCATAGACCCACACCTATCACCTTATACCAAGATAAGATCAAAATACATTCATGATCTAGACATAAAGAATGTTATAAACATATTAGAAGAACATAGAATAGTTTATCTCTCAGATTTGTGGGGAAGGAATTTGTGATCAAAGAAGAACTAGGGATCATTATCGATCACAGAATAGCTAATTTTGATTGTATTAAGTTAAAAAGTTATTGTACAAACAAAACTAATTCAAACAAGATTAGAAAGGAAGCTATAAACTGGGAAAACATTTTTACATCCAAAGGATCTGAAAAAGACCTCATTTTTAAAATATATAAAGAATTGACTCAAATTTATAATTGTTAAAGCCATTCTCCAATTGATAAATGAACAAAGGATATGAACAGACAAATTTCAGATGAAGAAATTGAAACTATTTGTATTCACATGAAAAAGTGCTCCAAATCACTATTTATCAGAAAAATGCAAATTAAGACAACTCTGAGATACTACTACAACCTATCAGATTGGCTAAGATGACAGGAAAAGATAATGATAAATGTTGGAAGGGATGTGGGAAAACTGGGACACTGATACATTGTTGGTGGAACTAGGAATGGATCAAATCATTCTGTAGAATAGTTTGGAACTATGCTCAAAAAGTTATCAAACTTCACATATCCTTTGATCCAGCAGTGTTTCTACTGGGATTATATTTGAAAGAGATCTTAAAGGAGGGAAAAAGACTCACATGTGAAAAAATATTTGTGGCACCCCTCTTTGTAGTGGCATGAAACTGGAAACTGAGTGTATACCCATTAACTGGAGAATGGCTGAATAAGTTATAGTATGTGAATGTTATGAAATATTATTCTTTTGTAAGAAATGACCAACAGAATGATTTCAGATCGTCCTGGAGAGACTTACATGAACTGATGCTAAGTGAAATGAGCAGAACCAGGAGATCATTACACATGGAAACAACAAGACTATAGATGATCAATTCTGATGGGTGTGGCTCTCTTCAACAATGAGAGGATTCAAACCAGTTCCACTTTTTCAGTGATGAAGAGAGCCATCTACACCAATCATGGGAACAGAGTGTGGAACACAACATAGCATTCTCACTCTTGTTATTTGTATGCATTTCATTTTCTTTTTCAGTTTTTATTTTCCTTCCTTCTTGATCTGATTTTTCTTGTGCAACAAGATAACTTTGGTTTGTGTGTGTATACATACATACATATACATATATATACATACATATATATACATATACATATACATATATATATATATATATATATATAGTATACACACATACACACACACATGTATTGGATTTAACATGTATTTCATCATATTTAAAATATATTGAACTACCTGCCAGGTAGGGAAGAGGGTGGGAGGAAGGAGGGGAAAATTTGGAACAAAAGGTTTTGCAAGGATCAATGCTGGAAAAATTACCCATGCATATGCTTTGTAAATAAAAATGATAAATCAATAAACAAACAAAGAAATACATAAAATAAATAAATAAATGGCTGAATAAATAAATAAATAGAAGATTTGAGAATAAATAAATAAATAAATAAAAGTGCCCCAATGTCCCAGAATCAGAAGGGGAAATATTCATAGAAAAAATCTATCAATCATCTTCAGAAAGAGATCCCACAAGGGAAACCCCACAGAATATTGCTGCAAAAATTCAGAATACAGGCTCAAGGAAAAAATGCTGCAAGCTGCTGGACAAAAAACATTTCAAATATTAGAGCAATAGTCAGGCTTACCCAGACCCTGGCAACTTCTACAATAAAGCATAAAAAGCCTTAAATACCATATTCCTATAGGCAAAGGACCTAGAGTTACAACCAAGAATGAATTACCCAAATAACTCAGCATCATCTTTCTGGGGAGGCAAGGGATCTTTAATAAAGAAAAAGATTTTCCAACTTTTTTATTGGAAAAAAACAGACTTAACAGAAAATTTAATTTAAAAACAGAACTCAAGAGAATGTCTTGAAAGGTAAATTGGTGAAAAGATATATATTATTTAAAATTTAAACCACTTACATCCCTAGATGGTAAAAGGATGTGTGTAACTCTTGAGAGTTCTCAAGAGTTACTGCGACAGTCACATGGGAGCATCACATAGACAGAGGGTGTGATTGTGAATGGATTCTTATGTGATAATATCAAATAAAAAGACAGTAAAGATTGGGAAGACATCTTCAGTCAAAGAAGAAGAAAGGGGAGATATAATGGAACAATTTAGGGCACAAGAAGAGGCACAAAATACATAACAATCAAGAGAAAGAAGCAGGGAGAGGAGAATTTTCTAAAACTTGAAATAGTAAGAATATTAAATGTGGATGCACTAAATGCTAGAGCAGCCAAATTACTGGAAAAGATTTCAAGCCAATAAGAGGATGAAATAGACAACAAAAGTATACTGGTGGGGAAATTCAGAATGAGACAAATCTAACCATAAAATAAATAAGAAAGAATCTAGGGAGATTAATAGAATTCTAGAAAACCTAGATATGATAGAACTCTGGAGAAAACTGAAAAGAGATAGAGAAGAATGCACCATGTTCTAGGCAGTATATGGTACCTACACAAAAATTGTTCATATATGGGGCCATAAAATCTCACAATCAAATGCAGAAAGGAATAATTAATAAATGCTTCCTTTTCAGACTACAATTCAATAAAATTATATTCAATACAGAGCCAGGGAAAGATGGACTAAAAATCAATTTTAAATTAAACAACCTAATTATAAGAAATGAGTCAAACAACATTGAATTCAAGATAGTAACAATAATGATTACATACCAAAACCTATGGGATGCAGCCAAACCAGTACTCAGGGGAAGTTTTATATATCTAAATAGCTACATGAATAAAGTATAGAAAAAAGAGTTCAATAAATTGAGCATGCTTCTAAAAAAGTTAGAAAAAGAGCAAACTAAATCTTTCAATTAAATACCCAATTAGAAATTCTGAAACTCAAAAGAGTTTAACAAAATTGAAACTGAGAAAACTCTTTGCACTAATAAATAAAACTAAGAGTAAGTTTTATGAAAAAGCAACAAAATAGATAAACCTTTGGTTAATTTGATTAGAAAAAGGAAAGAAAAAAATCACCAGCATCAAAAATTAAAAGGGTAAACTTACAACCAATGGGGAAAAAACCAATAATTTGAAGCTATTTTCTTAATATTTATGGCAGTAAGTTTGATGATCTAACCAAAATGTATGACTATTTACAAAAAAATATATAAATTTCCCAATTAACAGAAGAGGAAAAAAATTACTAACATAGTCTGATTAAAAAAAAATAGAAATTGAGTAAGTCATTAATGAATTCCCTAAGAAAAAAAATTCCTGGGGTCAGATTAATTCACAAGTGAATTCTAGCAAATATTTAAGGAAAAAAATAATTCCAATAATATGGAAACTATTTGGAAAAATAGGTAAAGATGGAATCCTTCCAAATTTCTTCTATGGCACAAATATGTTGCTAATACCAGAAAGAGCCAAAACAGAAAAAGATAAATTACAGATCAATCTCCCTAATGAATATTGATGCACAAATTTAAAATAAAACATTAGCAAAGAGATTACAGCAATGTGTCAGCAGAATAATACACACTATGAGCAAGTGGGATTTATACAACATGCTCTGCTGGTTCAATATCAAAAAATATTAAAATAATTGATCATATCAATACAAAATCAGCAGAAATCATATGATAATCTTTATAGATGCAGAAAAAGCTTTTGACAAAATATATCACACGTTCCTACTAAAAACGCTAGAGAGCATTAGGGATAAAGGTAGCTTTCCTTAAAATATTAAGCAGTTTCTATCTAAAACCTACAGGAAGCATTATTTGTAATGGACAAAAGCTTATTGCTTTCCCAATTAGATCAGTGGTGAAACAAAGATGACCATTATCACTACTATTATTCAACATTGCATTAGCAATGTTGGCTTTAACATTAAGAAAATATAAAGAAATTAAAGGAATTAAAATAAGCAATGAGGAAATGAAATTATCACTCTTTGCAGATGATAGGATGATATACTTAAAGAACCCTAGAAAATCATCCAAAAACCTACTGGAAACACTGCACAGCTTTAGCAAAGTTGCAGAATATAAAATAAATGTACGCAGATCATCAGCTTTTCTATATATTATTGACAAAGCTAATCTGCAAGAGATAAAAAGAAAAATTTCATTTAAAATAATTTTAGACAAAGTAAAATATTTGGGAGAGGTCTAACTCCCAAGACAAACCCAGTAACTACATGAACAGAATTACAAAACACTTACACAAATAAAGCCAGATCAAAACAATTGGAAAATTAACAATTGTTCATGGCTAGACTGAACAAATATCATAAAAATGACAATTCTGTCTAAATTGGTTTACTTGTTCAGTGTCATATCAATAATACTGCAAAAAATTATAGAACTAGGAATAATGATTTCTTGACTATTCAAATACTGAGCATAAAGTATTTATATAAACCATAAGAAAGGATTTGTCCAAGACCCTCATAACTAATAGTAAGAAGAGTCTCCAAAGATGAGTGCCTTTTGAAGTTCTATATGCCATCAAGTAGCTCAGAATTTGCTTTGAAGCAGATATAAACCACACTGTCCTCAGTGCTGCTGATTTTCTTCATGTCTAGTTTAGTTCACTCTTGGTTACATCAAAGGATTTTTAGTATGTGAAACAGCCCTGCATCTTAGCCAATCCTTACATAGTTATTCTTGGTTACTTGAATAATCAGAGGCTCAAGCAACCAAGGTAGTTAAAATATCCATTTTCTTTTCTTTTCTGAGCTTCAGATATTTATTTTTTCTCAGTAGTTTTTTTTAAAGTGCAGGTAGAGATGTAGAGATCGTTTTCAACATTGAATTTTGTAAGAATTCCAATGTAATTTTGTAAGATTGTTCCAAAATTTTCTCCTTCCCTTCTCTTGCCTCCCCAAGACAACAAGGCATCTGATATAGGTTAAATATTTGCAATTCTTATCAACATATTTCCATATTATCATAGTATGCAAGAAAATTGGACAAAGAGGGAAAAAATAACAAGAGGAAGAATACAAACACCAAAGATAAAATACCAAAATATCAGCATTTTGCACATAGCAGATCTATATTCACAGGTGGAATCTGATTCAGCTAATTCTAGTCTTGGATTCATGATATGAAAAATTAAAAAAAAAAATGAAGTGCTTTTCCTTGCTTGGACTGCTGCGGATGGCTGTGATGTCTTTACCAAGCTTGCTAATTCATATCCAGTTAGTGGTGCCTCATGTTGCTTCCTTCCCTTCCCTTCTAAATGTACAAAATACTTTTTCATGGACCTCTCCTTTGGAAAATCCATGCTGTCCTGAACTTGATGGCCTCAGTTTGGAAAACTCTTTATTTTGAATAAAGACATATTTCTTTTCTTTTTAGAAATGTATTTTTTTTTGGTTTATTTCAGGACTTCACAGCTTATGTAAAACATCATTTATGCTTAAAATTTGAATAAATTAGATTTTGATTTGCTAAAAATAAAAGTCACTCTGCACATATATAGCATGCATATTCATATAAGTGGTCATAAATGTTAACACACACATTGTTGTTGAATCATTCTAGTTGTATGTGACTCTTTAGTAATTCATTTGGAGTTATAGAAATCTTTTGTTTCAAGGGGTTCCAAAAATGATTTTTATTATTCAAATAGCATGAGCTATAATGAGTCAAAAGTTGGCAAGAAAAATCTCTTCATGTCTTCAATTAATCCTAAACCTGGTCTCCTCCAGCACTATCCTCTATCACTTTATCACTTAATTGTCTTTGTCTCTTCTTTGTCTTCTTTTTGTCTATTAGTACTTTCACTCTGACAATATACATATATATATATATATATATATATATATATATATATATATATATATATATATATATATATATATATATATGCTTTACTCTTCTCCTAAAACAACAGCAGCTTTGAAAAAGGCAGCAAAGTTAAAGTATCATCATCTAATGTCTTCTGCTAACATTCTAAAGGACAATCTAAATCCACTCATTTAAAATCGTATAATCTTCCAATTAACAATTCTATTCAGATAATTTATGATACTGTGATCTTTCCTGGAACTCTAGTTTCTAATTCCTTAGAATCTCTTAGAATAGGGTATAAGACAATAACATCATGAATTCATGAGAAAATATTTCCAAAAATTCCACACAAATAGAATTACTTTGGATTATTATGAAGACATTTCATTTGATTATTTTTTTCTCCTGTCAATGTAATAAGGTATGCAGCCATACCTTAAAGGATATTTTAGGAATAGCAACAGAGAAAACTGATTTGTCTTTGCTTTCTATTCTGTCTGAAAGCAACTTTTAGCATAAGAGTGAAGCTAATGTTCTTGTTAGGGACTTTTAGAAGAATAACTGACTTGCAGTTGTTAAAGATCTTATATCAGTGACTGCAATAACAAGCCATTCAGATAGTTATCCCTCTAGTTTAGGTTCAGATTATTTGCCCAAGAATTTAGTGTTTGTGTCTTTACCAGACTTTCAGATGCCCAGCTTGGGAAGTTTCTGTGACTTTTTATTGTGAATAGGATAAAATATCAGTTCCATATTCTGACATTTTTGCCTATGTAATCTGGATACCCTGATTTTTCCTAGCTTTATTTCATTTTATTAAATGAGACTATATTGGCAATTTGATCATCCTAAATTCTTGCTGTTTTGTTTTAACTTCTATGACAGGTTGTTCCTGAATTCTATAATTTGTTCATTCTGGAAATATTTCTCTGAAAATGTTTATTTGACCCTAAGAATAACAAGAAAAATGATGGCACTGCTTCTTTGGTTGGAGGTGGAAGGGGAGGCTTCAGTTTAAAGGAAGGGTAAGATGTACAAAAATAAATGTGATATAAAGGAAAAGTAGTAGTTCAAGCAAAAACATCACAAAATTTTGATAATTGATCATGTCACTCTTCTGCTCGAGGAACAAGAGAGTTTCCATCAATAAAGTTCAAATCCATTTGTCTAGCATTTAAATCCTTCCATACTTACTTCTAGTATTACCAAAGCTTTCTCTTTTACTACCCCCCCCCCACTTCTTACAGTTTAGTCAAATTGAATTAATCACCATTTGTTGTAGTCAATCTCCATTTAATTACCTCTGTGCTTTAGTTCATGATATTACCATGATATTATTCATGATATTGTATATTTGGGTTGTTCTCCACAAGTCTGTTTAATATATACTCATTTTTTTAAACCACACTCAAAGACCATCTTCCCTTTGCAGCTTTCTCTCTTTCTCTTGTTTGAAATAACATTCAACCAGAATCTCACATAAAGCTTTTTTTTTAATTTCCCAATTTTAATATTAATTAATGATTCTATCATGTACTATGACAATATCCATGGCAGGACTTTCTTATGAGCTTTCTAGAACCTCTATTAGGGTAATACAATCTCAGACATAGATATAACTAAGAGAAGAAGGAAGGAACACAACAGTTCATGACTTCATAATAAATATAAAAATAACAATTTGTAGTCAGTGTTTGTGCTTTATGAGATTATAAATTCAAAAGTGGAAGAATTATGCCTTATGTAAAACTTCTGTTTTCTCTGGACAATCTTGGTTTCCCACACTCAGCAGACATCTCATAACATTTAATTGAAGCACAGTGGGTTGCATTAAAGGATTAGTTATGTTTTCATTATAGCATATTTCCGAGAGAATACATTTCAGGTAACGTAATTTTAAATCGTTTTGAGAACACTAATGAACAACAAATTACTATTATGATTCATTTCTCTTCTTATACACCAAAAAATATTAAATTATTAAATATAAATTATAATAAAATATAAAAATGTAATAAGAAAGCAACATAATTTAAAGTTATAACATAATAGAAATTCCCTTTGCTATTTTTTTTAATTTGGAAAGAATGCTCAATGTTATCATTAATGATACAATTTCTTTGCTTTCTAAAGAAAAGGGGCTAATTCTCTAATTGATAAAGTCAAAGGATATGAACAGACAATTTTCAGATGAAATAAAATCATTTTAGTTACATGATAAAATGTCCTAAATCACTATTAATCAGAGAAATGCAAATTAAAACATTTTTAAGGTACAAATACACAGGCTTTTAGATTGGCTAAGATGACAGAAAATATAATGATGAATGTTGAAGGGGATGTGGAAAAACCGTGACACTAATACATTGTTGGTTGAATTGTTAACGGATCGAACCATTCTTTTTTTTTTTTTTTTTAATTTAATGATTACTTTATAATGACAACGTTATCCCTTGCACTCGTTTCTTTTCCGATTTTTTTTTCCCCCTCCCTCCCTCCACCCCCTCCCCTAGATGGCAAGCAGTCCTTTATATGTTGGATATGTTGCCGTATATCCTAGATACAATATATGTTTGCAGAACCGAACAGTTCTCTTGTTGCATAGGGAGAATTGGATTCAGAAGGTATAAATAACCTGGGAAGAAAAACTAAAATGCAGATAGTTCACATTTGTTGGATCGAACCATTCTTGAGAGCAGTTTGGAACTATGTCCAAAGAGTGAGCAAACTGTTCATACCCTTTGAACCAGCAGTGTTTCTACTGGGCTTATATTCAAAAACATCTTGAAAGACGGAAAGGAACCATATGTGCAAAAATGTTTGTGGCAGCTTTTTGTAGCGGCAAGAAACTGGAAGCTGAGTGGATGCCAATCAGCTGGAGAATGGCTGAGTAAATTATGATATATGAATGTTGTGAAAATAATATTTCATAAATACTCATAAAATATAAGAAATGATCAGCAGGATAATTTCAAAGAGGCCTGGACAGATTTACATCAATTGATGCTAAGTGAAATGAGCAGAAACAGGAGATGATTGTACATAGCAACAAGATTTTATGATGACCAATTCTGATGAATGTGGCTCTTTTCAACAATGAGATGATTCGAGCCAGTTCCAATGATCTTGTGAAGAACAGATCCATCTACACTCAGAGAGAGGACTGTGGGAAATAAGTGTGCATCACAACATAGCATTTTCACTTTTTTGTTGTTGTTTGCTTGGATTTTATTTTATCTCTTTTATTTTAATTTTTGATTTGTTTTTTTTTTCTTTTGGAACAAGGTTGTTGTATAAATATGTATGCATATTTTGGATTTAACACATATTGGATTACTTGCCATCCAGGGGAGTGGGTGAGGGAAAATTGGAACACAAGGTTTTGCAAGAGTTAATAAAAAAATTATCCATGCATATGCATTTTTTAATTAAAAAAAGTCTTAATTTAAAATAAAAGAATGTTTTCATGATTTGGTAATCTACTTTTACTCAGATTTGAAAATCCATCAAAAGAGACTGACCAAGTAGCAAAACACTTTTGAGGAGGGACAGAATGAAAGAAGAGAGAATAAATGGCAAGAAATACAATTAACAGTAGTAATTATTAAAAAAAAAATCTAACTTAGTTTTTCAAATGGAATATTATTATTTTCTGGGAAATAATGAACGAGAGACTCTCAAGGAAAAAAAACTGAAAAGTTTTTCATTAGGAAAGTGAAATATGTTGTATAAAAATAATAGAAATGTTCTATAATGACCAGGTGTAAATGACTTTGTTATTTTCTGTGATATAATCATTCACAATTACTTTAAAGGGCTTATGATGAAAAACCCTATTCATACCCAGAGTATGAATTGATCAGATCTGAATATAGATTGAAGTATTCTCTATTTCTGTATCTCTCTTTATTTTTAACATAATTTTTCTTGAGGGTTTTTATTTTCATTATCCTGGGAGATCTATATTTTCTTTCATTACTTGACTTTCATGGCAATGTTTTACAAGCTTCATATGTGGTTTTAAAATTGTGGTTCAGGATAAAGGCGAGAACTTAGAATTCAAAAATTTTTAAATCAAATAAAAATGTTTTTAATGTAACTGGGGAAATATTAATTAAAAAAGAGAAAATGACCATTTTATGCTCCCTGCCCCTTTGGAGAACTATGAGGTCTTTCTCTAATAAGTCAGATTCATCAATGAGGGTGTGACGTGATGCTCCCATATCACAGAACTGATTGAATATTGAAAGCTAAAATATCATATTGTGTCTAATCTGACTTATCTGTATGGTAGGAATAGTTAAATTGACTCCATTTCTTTCATGGTATGTTTAGCATCATAATATTTAACAGATTATCTAGTCAAAAGTCTTTTGTTCTAGAAATGTGGGAAAATTAAGTCTAAAGCACAAGTGAATTTTTATAAGTTACACAGATGATTATAATAGTGAAAATTTCCAGTGAATAGAAAGAAAATTTTCTTTTGCCATCTAGCTCTTTTTGAAACTTCTACATTATCATGATTTAATTATGGTATATTTTCCAATGACTTTGCACTCAAATATTAAAGTATATGTTACAAAGCAGAAGTCATTATTTTCCTGTTACATTTCCTTATTTTTAGTGATTAAAATCTGATATTATTTATATTAATTATTTGTTCCAAATAGTATTTTTGAGATCATACATTATCCACTGATGGGGGATATATTTTACATTCCCATAAACATTTAGAAGGAATATAGATAAACTCCATTCAAAGGCAAAGTCAGTCAAAGATGACTATTGACTAAATTCTGTTGGTAATTAAAATTTGTTGTTGTTATTGTTGTTGTTGTTGTTGTTTTGGGTAGAAAAGAAGATATCAGTCAGAATGAAACAATAGATGGACAGTCCAAACAGCACATTGGTATTTCCAAAGAAGTTAGGCAGGAGTGGGGGGAAATGAGGAAGCAATGACTAACCAACGAATTAAACTATATATGTCAATTATCTTACGTGAATCACTTTTTAAAATTTTTTTGACGGCCGTCTTTTTCTCCGCGCCTTCGCGGAGTGGTAGCGGGTCCGAGGCCCTGGGTAGGCGGTCGTGCTGCTCACAGCCTCTATGAGGGGCTCTAGAGCTTCAAGGCCCGGAGCTATGCGGTAGGACGTCCGCGTCTGAGGCCCGCGCTCCTGCAGGAGCAACCACTAAGGAAGAATGCAGAAATCAGAAAGTCATGGAAGCTTGTAGATGAGAAACCGAGTAACAGGCACCTGTGAACAAAGAACGTCATCTGGTTCCCAAGTAAAACACAGATCGGTAATACACCAAAATAAGGCATCCTCCACCAATTCTATAAATTTTGCAAAGAAGCCTCACCATCGGCCAAATGATAAACTTAATCCTAAAACTATTGACCCATTCAGTGATCAGCCACGTGCCTCTTCTGCTTTTGCTGCTATTTACTCCAAAGGAGGTATCCCTTGCAGGTTGGTACATGGCTCAGTAAAACACAGATTACAGTGGGACTGCCTTCCTGAAACTCTTCCATTTGATCTTCTTCTTATTACTTTAGCAGAGGGTTTGAGAGAGACTAAACATCCATATACATTTGTATCAAAAGAAGGTTTTAAAGAATTACTTTTGGTACAAGGTGCTACTGAAAAAGCCGTGCCCTTGCTACCGAGACTGATTCCTGTCTTGAAGGCTGCTCTGACTCATTCAGATGGTGAAGTGTTTGAAAGGGGGTTGAATGCTTTAGTACAGTTGAGTAGTATTGTCGGGCCTTCTCTAAATGATCATCTGAAGCATTTGCTTACAAGTCTTTCCAAAAGACTAATGGATAAGAAATTCAAAGAGCCAATCACCAGTGCTTTACAAAAGCTAGAACACCATGGTGGAGGTGGCAGTCTGATGATTATCAAAGCTAAAATTCCAACCTATTGTTCCATCTCCTCTTAAACCAAAGGAATAAAACGATTTGATTAAATGGTGAGAGATATCAGAAGCATGTGATGAACATCATAGGATCCCATTTGAATAAGTTCCTTTTCTTAATCACAGCTCCTGATATATTTACATGATAAAAATTAGTACACAGAACTGATTCCATTGAATCACAGTAAATTCACATTTATCAGCTTGGGAAAATGGAAAATAATGGAAAACTATTGAAAGGACTTTTATAGTGCAATTTATGGGGTTTATCAGTTTTTTTTTTCCCTTGCTACATTGGTTTGTATTAAGAACCAGAGTTTTGTTTACAGTTTCAGATTTGATATTTATATTTTAGTTAGCATATCAATCACTTAAGTGATTGTACTAGTTTTTCATAATGACTCTGTCATACTTTGATAGGTCTAAAAATCCTACAAAGTCATAGAAATTATAAGAATTAAACTGGTAACTCACTGATAAATTATTGCTTATAAACAGGTATTTTTATAATATGGAATGCTTGGTGAAAACATCCAGAATGTGACTTTTTATTAGTGTAAATTTCTACATGTTAAGGTGTAAATTATTATTTTACAACTTGCTAAAACTATAGATGAGTTTAGATGTTGTAACAAGTAAATATTATTTTATATTTCCTTACCTTAAAGAAATATGACTTGTGGAATGGAATATTTAAGAATTCAACTCTTGAAATTCCAGATTGTATTCACAAAACTTTTAGTGTTAACTTGTTAACTCTTTTCCCCTTAAAATGACTTAATAAATATGTTGTAATTCTTAAAAAAAAATAAAATTTTTTTGACTATAAAGACATAGATACAGAAATTAGAAAGCCATTACTCTCAAGGAGCTTACATTTTGCTTTATGTATAAAACATTTTCACATTTAAATAAATATATATACATATATATTTAAACTAAATATATCACATATTACCATAGTGGCGAAAGCCAATCAAGAAAATCAAACAAAATATTATTTATAGCAGATTTTTGGGAAGCATGAGTAATAATAATAAAATATTTTAGTGCATATCAAAAGAGAGAGAACCTCTCCTCTAATGCTGAAAATACATTAAAATTCTGTATCAAGTGGCAATATTCCACCTTTCTTATCCATAAGCATCCATTTGACCCAGCAAAATGATAGTGAATAAATATATAAGATTTGAAGTTAGTTAACCTGAGTTCATGCCATGGCACTCCTACTTGAGACCTATAATACAAGAGACAAGGCTTTTATCCCCTGAGCTTTTATTTTCTTAGCTCATATGAAATTAAAAATTGGTGTACATAATTTTGGAGGTACCTTCCAGTTCTTATTTTATGATTCTGTCAACATCTCTTCACCTTCAATTTTCCCTTCTACTGTACAGCAGCAATGTAACCTATGATCATAAAGAAAATAAAGATACCCAATGATACATTACTCTTGCAGGGAGGGAAAGTACATTTACTCCTACAGAAACCCACAAGGGATTTTTTTTTTTGTCATGGTTTATGGATGTCTGTCCTTCAACATTTATGTAGAAGAACTCAATTAAATTGTATTCTTTTTACACTAAAATTTTAAATCCCAAATAAATGTTATGCAGCATATCTAGGAAAATAAACACATTTTAAATTTTTTATAAAGATTAGATTAAAGGGAGTAGGTAAAAAGAATTAATATGAGTCTTGGATTTAGAATCTAATACCTCATTTCAAAAAATCAGTTTCAGCTACTTTCTGTCTATGGGAAAATCATTTCACACTTCTAGGTTTCAGTTTTCTTGTTTTTAAGAGGATGTCGTTAGAATAAGTGTTTTCTAAAATATATTCCATATTTAAATCCTAATCATCATACAAACACATGAAAGAATATTTATTTAAAATTTGCTATATGTGAAACCTTATAAATAATAATGAAGATCTAAATAAAAAAGTGTGATAATATCTTATTTGAGGAATTTACATTGTTTTTTAGGAAAACAACTTCAACAGGGAATAGTGAGTAGGGAGAGGTATTTTGCCTACCAAGTCAGGGAGAAAAGAGATTGTCTAGATTCTAAAATGATGCCCAAAGCTGAGAAGGAAGTGTCTGTGGACTACCAGATATAGAAGATGATGTAAATGTGTCCTCACTAGTTAGGACAATATAAATTCTACAACAGGAGTTTCAAAGCTGAGTTCATTGTGGTGGAGATGTCAAGTATATAGTTGGAGGTATAGGTATAGAACATAGGAGATCTGTAAATTTGGGAGTCATTTATTAGTAACAATTTTGAATTATACCAAAAGGAACATGTGAGCTATCACTGTTATAATTACTAGCAAACAATATTAGCTTTCTCAAGTTTTTATTAATTAGCTCTTCTGAGAAGAGAAAACAAAACAAAACACAAATCAAGAGAGATATGATTTTCATTCATCTTCTAATATTCAGTCAATGCCAACTTCAGTTCTCAACCAGGATAGGAGAACAGTAAACAGGGGTAGCATTCATTCTTCTGTCAACTTGACCAGGTACTTTTTAATAGATCCATTTCATGGTTCATTGTTTTTGTCATAACAAGAACATGTGCCATAAGAAATTTGAATCTATTTATGTTTGTATTATTCTGCACCTGTTAAAAGTTTTTTTTTTTTTTTTTTTGCATTCAGCATTTCTATGATTCATCAGTTAATTCATTTACTCATATAACAGCATCTGTTCCAAAGAGTCTATTCCTGAAATGCAATGAATATGATCGCTCCAGGTGCTTCTCATCTACCTATCCTGGAAACATCAATTACCTGATAAAATAGCAAGGATGATAAAGTTATTTCCACTGAGTTTATGTTTTAGCAGATGGCAGCCTGAGGTCATATGAAGAAGAAATTGGTCAAGATGAATATTCAAATCATAATCTGCCAGACCACATCATCTGCCAACATCTACCTCAAGGACCCATAAATGATTGTTCTATCAAAATAGTACTTACCTAAATATCGTCATTTAAGGATTTTTGTTTACTTTGCAAAGTTTAATTAGATATACAGAGAATAGTCATTGTCATTGTAACTACTACTACTATCAATAACAATAATAATCTTCAGGAATTGAAAAACACTTTGTGTTTTAATTCATTTTATTATATCTTTACAGCTATTGTCATATTTTGTACAGTTTAGATATTCTATATCAGTGGGGTTTTATTCTTTATTTTCTTGTCTTAATCCTGAAATCTACTGCATAAGTCACAAATCAATAATTTAATTGACATGGAGAATTTTTATATATTGTGATCTAGTTCAGATGGATCTGAATCGGTCCCTGTTCGGGCGCCAAAATGTGGTGATCTTTTTCTTCTCAAAAAGCAGCCAGGTGATAAAAGTTCAGATCTTTTATTATCTCCAATATAGCCCGGTTAGCTTAGAGGCCTATCTCTCTGCTTGGTTCCAAGAGCTCTTGCCGCTTTGTCCTTTGCTTCTGCCTCTGCTTTCTTCAGCTCTCCAGAGCCAGCACCAAGATGAATCTGTCTTGCCTTGAAGAGAGGGCTTCTGGCGTAATTCTGCTGAAATCCCGACTTGTAGCGTCTTCACTCTGAAGAACTTCCTTGACTGGCCCATTGAAGCTCTATTTATGCTCCCAAAGAGCTTCAAGGGAGGTGTGAACTCATTGAACTCCAATGAGTAAAGGTGTGAACACAAGCCTTGTATTAATTAGTTCTACTTAGTACCTTGTTTCAGGTTCTGCCCAAAACATCTTCTTGTAAGATTAGATCAACTCTAATTAGTTAGCAGTTAGTAAGGATTCCAACATTCATATGAAAAAAAAAAAATTCCTCTAACATTGCCACCATTTCAACACCTTTGTAAATTATAGACTCTAATATTTAACTTTTATACTAAAAGGCTGAAATCTATAAATAGTATGTGTTAGAGATCTGACTTGAACCCAGGTCTGCTCAGACTTAAGAATAGTTTGATATACAATAACCGTCATTAATTCTTCATCTATCCCCAAAATTCACATATTAGAGAACATTAACTAATTATATAGAGTCTTAGATGCATATGCACTGATTGGCTCTTGAAAAAAAAAAGTTGAGGCTAAGACCATTTCCAGATAATTTCTCTCAGGTGTGCCTTTTCTGCCTCCTCCTTCCTGTGTCTTTCCCATCTATCTATGTTTTAGGTCTCATGTTCTATTTAAAGTGGAAATATGAAATGTTGTATAATGTATCCCTTTAAGTTGGACGCTACCAAAATGTCAGAGTAACAGAAACAATAATGAGTTCCCCCACAAAAACAAATAAAAAATATTCAAAAAAGATTCTCAGATCATCAATCAAATAGAAAACTGATTGGGAAATGCAAGGAAAAAAAAATTAGTGTGGCATTTGCCTGGCCAAGGTCATCAAAGAGAGATGGATGAAGAGGTCTATTGACATTAGTGATGGGGCATCTGGCCAGGAATGTATCTCTCTCTCTCTATTATTTTTTAAATTTAATTTATTTTTTTAAATAACTTTTTTATTGACAGAACCCATGCCAGGGTAATTTTTTACAACACTATCCCTTGCACTTACTTCTGTTCCAATTTTTCCCCTCTCTCCTTTCACCCCCTCCCACAAATGGCAAACTGTCCTATACATGTTAAATATGTCACAGTATATCTTAGATACAGAAGGTAGAAATAATCTGGGAAGAAAAACAAAAATGCAAACAGTTTACATTCATTTCCCAGTGTTCTTTCTTTGGGTATAGCTGCTTCTGTCCATCATTGATCAATTGAAACTGAGTTAGATCTTCTCTTTGAGGAAGAAATACATATCCATCAGAATACATCCTCATAGAGTATGATTGTTGAAGTATATAATGATCTCCTGGTTTTGCTCATTTCACTTAACATCAGTTCATGTAAGTCTCTCCAAGTCTCTCTGTATTCATCCTGCTGGTCATTTCTTACAGAACAATAATATTCCATTACATTCATATACCACAATTTACCCAACCATTCTACAATTGATGGGCATCCATTCATTTTCCAGTTTCTAGCCACTACAAAGAGGGTTGCCACAAACATTTTGGTACATACAGATCCCTTTCCCTTCTTTAGTATCTCTTTGGGATATAAACCCAGTAGTAGTACTGCTGGATCAAAGGGTATGCACAGTTTGATAATTTTTTGGGCATAATTCCAGATTACTCTCCAGAATGATTGGATTTGTTCACAACTCCGCCAACAATGCATCATTGTCCCAGTTTTCCCGCATCCCCTCCAACATTCTTTTTTTCCCCCTGTCATCTTAGCCAATTTGACAGGTGTATAGTGGTATCTCAGTGTTGTCTTAATTTGCATTTCTCTGATTAATAGTGATTTGGAATACCCTGTTCATATAAGTGGAAATAGTTTCAATTTCATCATCTGAAAATTGTCTGTTCATATTCTTTGACCATTTATCAATTGGAGAATGGCTTGATTTCTTATAAATTAGAGTCAGTTCTCTATATATTTTGCAAATGAGGCCTTCATCAGAACCTTTAACTGTGAAGATGTTTTCCCAGTTTGTTGTTTCCCTTGTAATCTTGTTTGCATTAGTTTTGTTTGTACAAAGTCTTTTTAATTTGATGTAATCAAAATTTTCTATTTTGTGATCAGTAATGGTCTCTAGTTCATCTTTGGTCACAAATTCCTTCCTCCTCCACAAGATTGAGAGGTAAAGTATCCTATGTTCCTCTAATTTATTTATAATCTCGTTCTTTATGCCTAAATCATGGACCCATTTTGATCTTATCTCGATATACGGTGTTAAGTATGGGCCCATGCCTAATTTCTGCCATAGTAATTTCCAGTTATCACCAGGAATGTATCTCAAAGTAACACTCTAGTGCGTGGGAAAGTCTGAACATCAAGGCAAGAAAATTTCCCAGAGATACAGTTCTGTCATTTATTAAAGTATTAGTTTGTCTTCCTTCCAGAAAATCTCTCTATTCCACCTGAAAGACAGCACAGTATAGTGAGAAAAAAAAATCTAGCTCTGGAATAAGAGCAATAAGAATAAGAATAAGAATAAAGCTTTAAATACATCTTTAATATTTACTCTATGGAAACAATTTTAAATCCTCAAAGTTGTTTTCCTTTACAATGAGATATATATACATATATATGTATATATATATAATATATGTATATATATTATATATATATACATGTGTATATATATATATAAAATAGTATAATGCTGAGGCAATTGGGGTTAAGTGACTTGACCCAAGGTCACACAGCTAGAATGTGTTAATATTTTTAATCAAATTTGGTTTCTATGATTTTTCTCACTTAGATATTCCTATTGCTCCTATTCATCTAGAATCATGATTGCTGCCACTTCTCTTAAAAAAAAAAATTCCTTATGCATATTTAAGTTTCCACCAGTTCCTCATCTTAACCAGAATATATTTAGGAAGAGTTTGCTACATGTAACTAATTGTCATGATATTGTTAATACACAAAGGGAAAATATTGTATTTGTAGATATAAATTAAACTCAGATGGGAAGATATTAATATTTGAGAATGGCAGGAGAAAGAAAAATCTCCTGCAGAAATCGATACTCAAGCTTTTAGGGGAATTTCTTTCAGCAAGTGATTGGTAGTTCTTTTTAAATTTTTTCTTTAATTTATAAAATATATTGAATTTTATAATTTATGGAAAAAGCTTACCTCATTTTTGTTCTACTTTCTTCTTTTGTCTTTTTTTTTTGTTCTAATAGTTTCTGTTACCTCATAAAACTATTCTGTTTTGTTTCCTCTATTACAGTTTTCAGGAATAACTATTTCCTTCTATAACTGCCAATTTTTCTAAGAAGTGTTTTGTTTCTTCTAGGAATTCTTGAATTTCTTGTTTCAAAGAAATTCTTTCTCTCTGCTCTTTTTTTCAGGGTCTGAGTTTGTATTTTTGGTTTGTTACAATTCATTGCATTTATTCATTTGATACATAATTTTGTTTTCTCTTACACGCATCTTCAGTATGTAGATTGAGGCATCATTTCAGGATTATGCTTTCACACCACCAAAACTTTTGTATCTATTAAGTATTTATTATTATTTATAAATTCTTCTACTACTAATTCCTTTCTGATTGAGCAGTTGGTACTGGCACTCCTTAGTTTCTCATCAGTCCTAGTCATCCAACACAGTTGAAGGTATCAGGTCTCTCTCTTTTTTTAACCTTGCTTAATTCCCAATCATGAATTGGCTTCATCTCTCATTCATTTAAAGATTTTTGAGTAGAGGATATGATAATGAGGAATGAATTTTAGGAACATTAATTTGTAAGCAGAAAAATGTAAATATCATTTCCCTTCCTTGTAGATAAAAGTTCACAGTATTTGTAATAAGCTATTTTAAAAATTGATATGATGGAAATATTCAGCTTCAAATACTCAGAGCCCATGTATTCTTTCTAAAAATTTGCATAACTATTTTTGTATTGTAGCTTATGGGCCCAAAAACATAATTAGAGGTAATTTAAAAGCATGCATTATGGATAATTTTTGTGATACTACAATCTAGGACAATGAAAATGTCATATTTTTAGCTTTTAATGAATTTTCTTTGTATGGGTGAGTGGGTGAAAAGCTATAGAACACCTGGAGGGGCAGCATGTATTGCAATTTCAAGGACAAAATCCTAGAACAGATGTGATATGAATAGATAAGGAGCTGAATGAATAAATCAGTGAATCACAAACTATTGGCTATATCAAAAGATTTCAAACAGATGCAGGATGAGACAAACAATAGATTCTGATCTCTGTCATTTGGGCTGAAATTGTGTGAATTGTAGATAACATTTCATATTCTTATTAAAAAGAGTTGTAGAAAAAATTCATCTTGAGATATCTATTTTCAGCAACTAGTTTATAGCTATGGATGCTCATCAATATCACTGATTGTGAGAATTTTATCAATTAAACTTCTTGTCAGATGACCAAATAAACAGAAACTAATTTTATAAGCTGTATAAAATAACATGTTTTAGACTATATACATATAGTCTAAAACATGTTATTTTATATATATATATATATATATCACCATAAAATTTGAGCTATCAAGGACCCAGTGAAAATCAATTCTAAATGCCTACTTTAAGAGTAGAGGAAAGTGAGAATCTCAGAAATGAAGTGAACTTCTGAAGGCCATCCAAAAAGTAAAGTATCAAGCTAATATTCAAACCAAGGGAATCTGGCTCTAAATCTAATATGTTATCCCTTAGATATTGAGCACGTAATTGAAAAATATGTTGATTGTCCTGACACTTGTTGAGGCCAGATAATAGCATATTAGTTTGAGTATTTGCACCTCAAAAATAAGTAAATATCACAAATCAGAATTGGTTTATTGTTTTGTTTATTGTATAGAGCAGAGATATCAAACTCTTCATTGTGCAGCATGGTCTGGCAGGAACCAGATTAAATTGTCATTGGGAAATTATTAACAAAATAAATAAAAATACAATATAGTATGTATGGTTTTGTAAGTCAAATATTTGACCTGCAGATATCAGTTTCTAATTTAGTTTGTTGCCATTGGTCTAGATTTTTTTAAAAAGTGGCAATAAAGTAACATAAACTTTAAAAAGCGCATTCATGTATCAGTGCATTTTATTTTCTGAGAACTAAGTTGGTAAACACTTTCCAGCAACCCTTGACTATTATACAATGGCAAGAATAGAGATAGACTACAGCATATTACTAGCAATGAAATGGAAAGGGAGTAAAAAAGAGAACAAAAATTTCAGGCACAATGCTTGGCATATAGTAAAACTTATGAAATGTTTCTTGAAGACATCAAGAAATTAAAAAAAAAACTGGGAAAAGAGATGGATAAATATCAATAAATAGCCCATATATTGTACCAAAATCCTTGCATTATTTAAATAAATTATGGAACCCCTCTAGCACATAATATTGAATTTTTTTTTCATGGATATAGCCATAACTACTTTTATATCCCCAGAAAATGAATAAACTTGTATAGGATCTGGTTTCAATTTACACAGGTGAATAAGGAATGATACCTATCTTTTTATGAGGAAAAGCCTTATAGAAAGCCTAAATATTAGTATTAAATTGCTATAAAAACTACTATGGCTGTTGATCATATAATCATTTACTTGGAACATTAAAGTTGCACAGTGGATAGAGCACTGTGCCTGAATTGTGGAAAACCAGACATTTATTAGCTATATGTTCCTGAGCAAGTCATATAACACTGATTGACAAAAACAAATAACAAATAAAAATCATCTCTTCCTTCTACATGATCACTTTCCTGAAACCCCTAATTGCCAGTTTCTTCCTTTCCTAAATTTTGTTTTAAATTGTATTTATTTTTGTGTTACTGTTGTTGTTTCCCCTCTTTGACCATCTTTATATTACTATGATTAATAGTTAGCAAAGAAAACAAGTTCAAATCCTGCCTTGGAGGCCCTCTTTTTATGATCACTGGAAAGTCAATTAACCTGAAATTATTCTAAGTAATTGTCTAAGATTATGTTTTGAACAGTAGGTGACAATATGCCTTGGTAGGAATTCCCTTAAAATAAATACTCTTCAAGAAACTCACAGTCTAATAGGAAGTATGCAAATAGTTGTGCATAAAAAAAGATATATACAAGATAAATTGTGCATAATCAACAGGTGGAAGACACTTGGATTAAATTTGCTCAGAAGATTCTTCTTATAGAAAGTAGGATTTTAGCTGAAGCATTAAGGAAGTCATAGAATCAAAGAGACAGAAATGAGGATAGACTGAAACGGAAACTTTAATTAAGGAAATCAAGCAGCAGGCTATGACAATAAACTAGAGGTAAGATGATGAGAAACTGAAGCAGGATGATGGCAATGCTGATGGAGGAAAAAAAATAATTGGAATTAAGAAATATTGTAGCTGTAAAATCAATAGGCCTTGCTAACAGATTGGATCTGGATAAGGGGAAAGGTCAGAAAGAATGAGACATCAAAAATAATTCATAGAATTTGCTATTGGATGATTTAGAAAATGATAGAGAATATTAATTGGGTCTGGAAGGGGAAAGGTTGGGGAAATTATGTTGGAGTCCTATTCCTTGAGAAGAGAGATTGTTTCACATGTTCTTCTTTGAGTCCCTGATTAAATGATTAAATGATTTGTAACACATATTTATACTGTTTCTGCTTTTTCTCACCATTTTATTTTTAAATATTTCAGTTGTTTGAGTTTCAAATTCTTGCCCTCCTTTATATGTCCTTCCACACCCACTGGGAAAAAAAAAGGAATATGGTGACAATTCTTCTGTAAGAAAACAAATCATTTCCCAATTGATAAATGATCAAAAGATATAAACACATAATTTTAAGATGATGAAATTAAATCTATCTATAGTCATATTAAAAAATTATCTAAGACATTATTGATTAGAGAAATGCAAATTGAAACAACTCTGAAGTACTAATCTCACATCTCTCAATTTGGCTAAGATGATGAGAAAATCTAATGATAAATATTGGCGGGGATGTGTGAAAACTGAAACATTACTGCATTATTGGGTGGAGTTGTGATAGACACTATTTTTCAAGAAATCATCAAAGAGAATTGCTCTGAGAGACCCAAAAATTAAAACTCCAAGAAATATCATGGCTAAATTTCAGAACCATCAAAACAAGAGAAAAATATGACAATCAGGCAGAAAAAAATTAAATACTGGGGAACCACAATAAGGATTACCCAGGATCTAGCATATTTCACATTAAAAGATAAAAAGTCCTGGAATCTGATATTCCAAAAGGCAAACTTGGAATGCAGCCAATAATAAATTATCCTGCTAAACTAAGTATTTTTCTCCCCAGGGAAGAAGATGGGCATCCAATGAAACAGGTGAATGCAATTTATTTCTGATGAAAAAATCAGAACGAAACAAACAAACAAAAAAGACCTCCAAATATAGGACTTAAGAGAAGCATAAAAAAGTAAAAAGGACTCTTGAGAACTATATTTCTTTTGTGGGTATACACAGGGATTGCATACATAATTTGATTTTTCTTTTATAATATAAAAAGGGAACTAGAGAAACTGGAAATTGAATGGATGCCCATCAATTGGAGAATGACTAAGTAAATTTTGGTATATGAATGTTATGGAATATTATTGTTCTGTAAGAAATGACCAGCAGGTGCATACCCTTTGATCCAGCAGTGTTTCTACTGGGCTTATACCCCAAAGAGATACTAAAGAAAGGAAAGGGACCTGTATATGCCAAAATGTTTGTGGCAGCCCTGTTTGTAGTGGCTAGAAGCTGGAAAATGAAAGGATGTCCATCAATTGGAGAATGGTTGAGTAAATTGTGGTATATGAACGTTATGGAATATTATTGTTCTGTAAGGAACGACCAGCAGGATGAATACAGAGAGGACTGGCGAGACTTACATGAACTGATACTGAGTGAAATGAGCAGAACCAGGAGATCATTATATACCTCAACAATGATACTGTTTGAGGATGTATTCTGATGGAAGTGGACCTCTTCGATAAAGAGAGCCTTAATTGATCAAAGATGGACAGAAGCAGCTACACCCAGAGAAAGAACACTGGAAATGAATATAAACTGCTTGCGTTTATGTTTTTCCTCCCGGGTTATTTATACCTTCTGAATCCAATTCTCCCTGTGCAACAAGAAAACTGTTTGGTTCTGCACACATATATTATATCTAGGATATACTGCAACCCATTCAACATGTAAAGGACTCTTGCCATCTCGGGGAAGGGGTGGAGGGAGGGAGGGGTAAAATCGGAACAGAAATGAATGCAAGGGATAATGCTGTAAAAATTACCCTGGCATGCGTTCTATCAATAAAAAATTATTATTAAAAAAAAAAAAAAAAGAAATGACCAGCAGGATGAACACAGAGAGACTTGGAGAGACTTACATAAACTGATGCTAAGTGAAATGAGCAGAACCAGGAGATTATTATACACTTCAACAACAATACTATATGAAAATCAATTCTGATGGAAGTGGCTGTCTGGCAATGAGAGGATCCAAATCAGTTACAATTGATCAGTGATGAACAGAGCCAGCTACACTTGACTGGCGTGAAGTGAAGACTGAGAAATGATTGTGGACCACAACATAGCCTTTGCACTCATTCTGTTGTTGTTTGCTTGCATTTTTGTTTTTCTTCCCAGGTTATTTTTTATCTTCTTCCTAAATCCAATTTTTTTTTGTATAACAAGATAACTATATAAACAAACAAACAAACAGATGAATGAATGAATAATAAATAGATAAATGAATAAATAAGCAAACAAATAAATAAGTAAATAAATGAATGAATGAATAATAAATAATAAGCATATATTATATTTAACATATGCTTTAACATGTTTAACATGTATGGGACTGCCTGCCATCTAGGGGAGAGGGGTAGGGGAAAGAAGGGGAAATGTTGGAACAAAAGTGTTTGCAAGAGTCAATGTTGAAAAATTACCCATGCTTATGGTTTATCAGCAAAAAGCTCCAAGAAAAAAGTGGGATAAAAAGGAACTAGAGCTGGAAAGGGGAATGTAGCAGAAAAAGGAAAAAAAATGGAGGTAAAATGAGGGAAATTATATCTTTCCAAGAGGCAAAGGAAACCTAATGTATTTGAGAAAAGAAAGGAGGGGGATGAACAATGTATGAATCTTACTCTCATCAGATTTGGCTCAAAGAGAAAATATTATACATATTTGGTTTACAGAGAAACTTCTCTCACCTTATTGAAAGGGGGGAGAGGAAAAGTGAAAAGGGAAGGGGCAGGCTAAATAGAAGAGAAAACAGAAATAGTAGGGGAAAGATATAAAAAAGGGGGAGGGACTTTTAAGCAGGAGGGATTCTAAAGGAGCAAGTGGTGCTCATAAGTTAAATACTAGGGAGGAGGGAAAGGGGAAAAGGAAAGAGAAAAGTATAATCTGGGGATAATAAGAAGTCAGAAAATATAGAATTAGTAGTTGTAACCATAAATATGAATGGGCTGAACTCTCCCATAAAGCAGAAGTGAAGAACAGATTGAATTAAAAGCTAGAATCTTGCAATATGTTAATTAAAGAAATACATTTAAAGCAGAGTGATACATACAGAGTAAAGGTAAAAGGCTACAGCAGAATCTATTATGCTTCAGATAAGGTATATGTAAAAAAAAAAAAGCAGGCGTAGCCATCTTCAGATCAAGCAAAAGCAAAACTTGACCTAATTAAAAGTGTTAAGAAAGGAAACTATGTCTTGCTAAAGGATAGCATATATAATGAAGCAATATCAGTACAAATATAGATGAACCAAGTGGTATAGCATGGAAATTTTGTGCTATATCAATCCAACTCCCAAGAATTTCAAGGGAATTAATAAAAAAAGAAAATGAATGAAGGTGGCCTAGCTGTACCAGATCTAAAAAGCAGCAGATATCAAAACCATTTGGTACTGGCTAAGTAATATACTAGTTGATCAGTGGAATAGGTTAGGTTCACTGGACAAAATAATCAAAAACCATAGAAATCTAGTGTTTGACAAATCCCCAAACAACTAGCTTTTGGGACAAGAATTCACTATTTGACAAAAACTGCTGAGAGAACTGAAAACTAATATGGAAGAAATTAGGCATTGACCCACACTTAACACCATATACCAAGTTAAGATTCATGATCTAGACAAAATGGGTTCATGATCTAGACATAAAGAATGCTATTATAAATAAATTGGAATATAGGATAATTTACTTCTCAGACATGTAGAGGAGAAAGGAATTTGTAACCAAAGCAGAATTACATGGACTTCATCTAAGTCTCTCCAGGCCTCTCTGAAATCATAATTTATTCAGTCATTCTCCAATTGGTGGACATCCATTCAGTTTCTAGTTTCTTGCCACTACAAAAAGGTTAGCCACAAACATTTTTGCACATGTGGGTACCTTTCACTGCTTTAAGATCTCTTTGGGATATAAGCCCAATAGAAAGACTGCTGGGTAAAAGGATATGCACAGTTTGGTAAGTTTTTGCATATAGTCCCAAATTGCTCTCCAGAATGATTAGATCCGTTCACAATTTCACCAACTATATCAGTGTCCCAATTTTCCCACATCCCCTATACCACAATAGTTGATAGTTTTTTCTATAGTTTCATCTTAAAGAATTACCTTGGATTGTTGAGATATCATTAGACTCTCTGAGGGTCACTTAGTCATTATGATACAGAAGTAAAATTTGTACCTTGGTCTTCCTGTCTGCCACAATGACTATCTATTTCAAGATTGCCACCACTGTGTTTCAAGGAACTTAACAGAAGCTTATCTTTTCCAATAATGATACCACCCTTGACACTGTTATAGTAACATTAATTTACATAGCAGGAAACTTGTAAATTATGCTAGCACAAAAAAAAAAAAAATCCTTGCCTTAAGAAATGTGTAAAGCTATTTTATTGTATGAAATCCTGGAGGTTAATAACTCAGAGGATCTTTTCAAAGATTAAGAAATTTAGCAGTTTGACACATGAGTAATCTGATTTATAACATTTGGGGTTTCAGATCACACCACAAGAAAGAATATAAACAAAAAATCTAAATGACTTATAGCAAGTGGGCATAGATTAAAGGGAAGGAGTTCATATTAAGAGGCAATGAAAACTGCCTTTATCCTACCAAAGAAATAATGCAGTCTTGACCGTTTTGTGCATAATTTCTTTTTACAGGAAGAACAAAGTCTTCCTAACAATAATGGCATCATCCACATAAGAAACTCACATAAGAAACTTCATACAATCTGAAGCAATATGGATGACCTTGGGCAAACAGCTTCCCATTTATTGGCCTCAGTTTCTTTATCTGTAAAATGGAGAAAGGGTATAAACTCTCTTACAACTCTGGATCCTATTAAGAAAACAGCACTGGCATTGAACTTCTTGCATAAAATTCAATTTCTCATTAAAAATTAGTGATGGTAATGATAATAATATTGGCACAAGACACAAACACACACAAATTGGACCCAGATGAGAAGCTTGAGAAAGACCAAGGTTGTGAAAGTAACTCTGAATTTAGAATTATAAAATTCAAGTTCAAGTACTGATTGCCTTAAGTCACCTCATGAACTTTGGAGAACTACACTGAATTTGGGGGTTTCAATCTGCTCATCTATAAAATGAAGTGCTTGCACTAGGTGACTTCTAAGTCTCCATTCACCTTAAAATCAATGTAGCTATGATCTGTACGATATCTTCCAAACCTATGTTTATGATTCTGGAACAGGCTACCTACTTTTTTTCAAACAAAGCTCTAGACTCTTCCATTTGTAATATGCTGCAATATATTGAGAACTAAAGTATTTGTAGGTTAGAGGTAAGAAAGTAGAAAGTAAGGGAGGTAGTAAGGAGATTATAGGTGGAATTTAAGAAAAAAAAGTTGGAGACTCTGATTTTCCTAGTGAATAAGTTTGAAGATTTCTCTGCTTTCAGTCCTTCTCACTCAATTTCAATACATTAGACATGGTATTAGGAATTTTATTGTTCACAGTCCTCTCTACACAAAAGTGATTAATCCCTGCTACTTGAAAAAAAATGGATTGGGACTCCAGATTCCTAACTAATTGATTTTTAGGATTATGCATTAGAATAGTTCCTCATTGATCATAAACTGACCAAAAAAAACCTCACAATTTCCTCAAAACCAGAAGAAATAATAGTGTAATATCAACATTATAAAATCAATTTTGAAGACTTTTATAAATTGAAAAACATGAAATAAGTAAAATGAAAATACCAATATATACAATAATTGCAACATTATAGAAATGAAAAATTTAAATAAAATCTATGAAAGCTATAACCACTATAGTCAGTATAATAACCATCTAAAATTATATTTAATGAAGAAACATATTATAGATATCCTGATAATGGTGACAAATTTATGGCATGTAAAGAGACATATATACACACACATATACACATATACATGCACATACATACATATAACCATACAAGTATTTGTGTGCATATGAATACATGTATTTTTAGATTTGTATAAGATAGTTAGGTAATGTATTGGATAGAATGCTGTCAGTAATAACAAAACCTAATCTTCCTGAATTTAAATCTGATCTTAGACATTTACTACCTTGGTGATCCTTGACAAGTCATTTAACTCTGCCTCACTTTTCCAATCTTTAAAATGAGCTAGAGAAAGAAAAGTTAAATCATTTCAGCATCTTTACCAAGAAAACCTCAAATACACAGTCAGACATCAACTCTGAAGTACCACTACACACCTCTCAGATTGACTAAGATGACAGGATAAATTAATGGTGAATATTGGAGGGGCTATAGGAAAACTAGGACACTAATACATTGTTGGTGGAACTATGAATTGATTCAACCATTCTGGAGAGCAATTTGAAACTATGCTCAAAAAGTTATCAAACTGTGCATACTCTGATCCATCAGTGTTTGTATTGGGCTAATATTTCAAAGAGATCTTAAAGGAGGGAAAGGGACCCCCATTGGCAAAAATATTTGTGGCAGCTCTTTTTGTAGCAGCAAGAAACTGGAAACTGAGTGGATGCCATCAGTTGGAGAATGGCTGAATAAGTTATGGCATATATTTTTTTTTTAAGTTTCTCACATTGGAAATTGTTTATTTACTAAGGTATAATAATCAGAATAGAAACACAAACATCTCTTCCAATGAAGTTTGAATCTATTGTCATATTGAGTTGACAAAGGCTCTTATGAATAAAATTCAGGTTCTGCTATAATCTATATTAAATTGTGTTAGGGTGATCCAACCTAGCCTAGTGATAACTACTTGCCATAAGACTAGCAGCCTAGTTTTAGAAAAGTCTTGAGTGGGCCAGCCACAGTCATGGAATTTCAGCCAAATCAACTCTTTAAAAACAACATTCTTCAGGTTATAAACTCCATTTATGGAGGAAATAACCATATTCAAAATCAGGTCCTTGGAACAGAATCACCATTTGCAATAGAATCTCCCACTGGACTAAAGGTAGCACCCATTTAAAATGTGATAAATTAGGCAGGCTGAGGTAAGGCAAAATATGGAATTAAGTGTTTATTTACAGGACACTGCAAGACAGGAAATTCCACATAGAAATGAGAACCCTATTGAGGACAGAGGTTTCATACAGTATGTACACAGTACAAATTGTTCAAGTATGCATTAGTGCTACATTAAAAGTCACATTTAAAAAAAAGATCTTAGTGGAGAGACAGTAAGACAATTATACCAACAACAAGGCATACAAAACTTGGAAGGTTTGACTGTAAAATATGGTATCTAATTGTGGTGAGCTTTTTCTTCTCAAAACTCAGCCAGGTGATAAAAGTTCAGATCTTTTATTATCTCCAATATAGCCCGGTTAGCTTAGAGGCCTATCTCTCTGCTTGGTTCCAAGAACTCTCTCCGAATGTCTTTAAATCCAAAGGTCTGGTCCTTCAGCCTCTGCCTCTGCTTTCTTCAGCCTCCAGCCAGCTCTACTCTTCATGTCATTCCAGCGAAATCTCGACTTGTAGCTTCTTCACTCTGAAGGACTTCTTTGACTGGCCCATTGAAGCTCTATTTATGCTAGTGCTTTCTGGCCCAAAGAGCTTCAAGGGAGGTATGAACTCATTGAACTCCAATGAGTAAAGGTGTGAACACAAGCCTTGTATTAATTAGTTCTACTTAGTACCTTGTTTCAGGTTCTACCCAAAACATCTTCTTGTAAGATTAGATCAACTCTAATTAGTTAGCAGTTAGTAAGGATTCCAACATCTAATGTTAAAGAATATTATTGTTCTATAAGAAATGATCAGCAGGATGGTGTCAGAGAGGCCTGGGGAGACTCACATGAACTGATGCTAAATGAAGTGAGAACTAGGAAACCTTGTAAACAGTAACAACAAGATTATATAATGATCAATTTTGATTTGACACTTCTCAACAATGAGATGATTAAGAACAGTTGTAATGATCTAGATTCAGAAAGCAGATCGTGGGAACAGAATGTGGATCAAAACATAGCATTTTCACTTACTTTGTCTAGATAAGTAGACTCTCAAATATTTTATATTATCTACAGTTATTTTGGAAATACCCGGGAGAGAGAAAATACAAGACAGCCTGTCTCTACTGACATTTCATCTGTTTTCTGTTAGTTTGGTTATTGACAGTCAATTATGCTAATAGTTTCCCTAATATTGAACCAGTGCTGCATTCCTGGTATAAATCATAATGTATTATCCTGGGAATTACTTATTGTAATCTCTTTGCTAATATTTTATTTAAGATTTTTTGCATCACTATTCATTAGGGCAATTGGGCTATAATGTTCTTTCTCTGTTTTGACCTTATCTGGTTTAGGTATCTGTGTCATATCTGTGTCATACAAGGAATTTGGTAAGACTCCTTTGTAATGTTCTCTGTGAGCAGGTTTCTTGGGGGGGCTTTTGGAGGAAGCCTTAGTTTCAGTTCAGAGTAATAATCACCTCAACTGCAGCCAGGAGTTAAAGCCCGGTCCTTTATTGTCTCTTCCAAAATAGTCCAGTTAGGGGACTTCCGGTTAAGATGGCGGAGAGGAGGCTCACAGTTGCATAAGCTCCGCGCTTTCTCTCACTATCCACTTCATTACAAGCCTCTGAATCAATGCTTGACTGAAAAAAACCCACAAATAGTTACCAAGAGAAGCCATCCTTGAGATCCGCCAAGAAAGGTCTGTCTTTACTGGAGGGCTGGGGCGGTTTTAGATCGGGCGCAGGCGGCGGGCAGCGGCAGTGAGGGCACAGGAGCAGACTGGAGAGGGGGTGGGGAGTGATCGCAGCCGTCTCTGCGGGGAGAGCTTCGCTACAGGTTTGGAACCTGCAGAAAGTCAGCAGCCCAGCAGAGAAGCTAAAAACACCTGGGCTGAAGAATACAACCGCAAACAGCTGGAGTCTCTCAGGACCTGGCCGCCCCCCCCTTCCCTCCCTCAGTGACTCAGCACGCTTTGGGATCTCAGAGCGCAGGCGCAGCACAGTCCTGCTAGTGCCTCACTGCTGCCCCCTGCAGTCTGTAGAGGAAGCTCGATAACACACCCAGCCCCCTCCCCCCCAAAGAAAGATTCCAGGTTTTCTGTTTTTCTTTGGTAGTTTGTCTCTGATTAATAGACAGAATGAGCAAGAAGCTGAAGAGGACTTTAACCCTTGACAGCTTCTATACAGATAGAGAGCAGACTCTAAATCCTGAGGAGACTAAAAACAGGCAGTCCCCAGGTGATTCCCCAAAGGAGGAGATCGTCTGTTCCTCAGCACAGATGAACCTCATAGAAGTGATTAAAAAGGCTCTCACAAGGGAGCTAGAAGAAAAATGGGAAAGCAGAGTGAGGCTTGGCAAAAGGAGAGGGAGGCTTGGGAAAAGGAGAGGGAGGCTTGGCAAAAGAGCCTGGAGAAAGTTAAAGAGAGAGTGGATAAAGAAGTAAAATCCTTGAAAAATAGGATTAGTGAACTGGAAACAGAAAACAGCTCTCTAAAAAACAAAATTGGCGAAATGGAAAAAAATTCCACAGAACAAAAGAACTCAATTGGACAATTAGAAAAAGATTTTAAAAAAGTGAGTGAAGAGAATACTTCACTGAAAATCAGAATTGAACAAGTGGAATTGAATGACTCGAGGAGACAAGAAGAATCAGTCAAGCAAATCCAAAAAAATCAAACAATGGAGAAAAATGTGAAATACCTTCTGGGGAAGACAACAGACCTGGAAAACAGATCCAGGAGAGACAATCTGAGAATCATTGGACTCCCAGAAAAACATGATGAAAAAAAGAGCCTGGACGCTGTCTTCCAGGAAATTATCAAAGAGAACTGCCCATAAGTCATAGGAACAGAGGAAAAAATAAACATTGAAAGGATTCATCGATCACCCACTGAAAGGGATCCTAAAATCAAAACACCAAGGAATATAGTGGCCAAATGCCAGAACCCTCAGGTGAAAGAAAAAATATTGCAAGCGGCTAGAAAAACCCAATTCAAGTATCAAGGAGCCACAGTAAGGATCACCCAGGATCTGGCAGCATCCACATTAAAAGATCGAAGGGCCTGGAATATGATATTCAGAAAGGCTAAGGAACTTGGTATGCAACCAAAAATAACTTACCCAGCGAGAATGAGCATCTTTTTCCAGGGAAGAAGATGGACATTCAACGAAGTAAGCGAATTTCATCTATTTCTGATGAAAAAACCAGAACTTAACAAAAAGTTTGATCTACAAATATAGAACTCAAGAGAAATCTAAAAAGGTAAAGATTAATCTTGGGAACTATATTTTGACTATATAGATGTATAAAGAATACATGTATACCTTGTTCTAGAAATTGATGTGGAAAGGACATTGTACCAGAAAAAGGGTAAAGTGGGGGTAGTACATCTCATGAAGAGGCATAGGAAACCTATTATATCTGAGAGAAAGAATGGAGGGGGATGAATATAGTGGGTATCTTACTGCCTTCAGAATTGGCTTTAAGTGAAAAATCTTAAGACATATTCAATCTATGGTGAAACTTCTCCCATCTCATTGAAAAGTGAGAAGGGAAAAGTGGAAAGGGAAGGAATAGCTAAGCGGAAGGGAATACGGGAACTGGGAGGGAAAGGGGTAAGATAGGGGGAGGAACTCTAAGGCGGGGGGAGGGACACTAAAAAGGGAGGGCTGTGAGAAGCAAGGGGTGCTCACAAGCTTAATACTTGGAAGGGGGGAAAGGGGAAAGAAGGAGGAAAGCATAAACCGGGGTTAACAAGATGGCAAGTAATACAGAATTGGTCATTCTAACCATAAACGTGAACGGGGTAAACTCCCCCATAAAGAGGAAGCGGTTAGCAGAATGGATTAAAAGCCAGAATCCTACAATATGTTGTTTACAGGAAACACACCTGAAGCGGGGAGATACATGCAGGTTAAAGGTAAAAGGTTGGAGCAAAATCTACTATGCTTCAGGTGAAGTCAAAAAAGCAGGGGTAGCCATCCTGATCTCAGATCAAGCTAAAGCAAAAATTGACCTAATTAAAAGAGATAAGGAAGGACACTATATCTTGCTAAAGGGTAGCATGGATAATGAAGCACTATCTATATTAAACATATATGCACCAAGTGGGGTAGCATCTAAATTCTTAAAAGAGAAACTAAGAGAGCTGCAAGAAGAAATAGACAGTAAAACTATAATAGTGGGAGATCTTAACCTTGCACTCTCAGAATTAGATAAATCAAACCAGAAAATAAATAAGAAAGAAGTCAAAGAGGTAAACAGAATACTAGAAAAGCTAGATATGATAGATCTCTGGAGAAAATGTAATGGAGACAGAAAGGAATACACTTTCTTTTCAGCAGTTCATGGAACCTATACAAAAATTGACCATATATTAGGACATAAAAACCTCAAACTCAAATGTAGTAAGGCAGAAATAGTAAATGCATCCTTTTCAGACCACGATGCAATGAAAATTACATTCAACCAAAAAGCACGGGGAAGTAGACCAAAAAATAATTGGAAACTAAATAATCTCATACTAAAGAATGATTGGGTAAAACAGCAAATCATAGACATAATTAATAACTTCACCCAAGAAAACGATAATAATGAGACATCATACCAAAATGTATGGGATGCAGCCAAAGCGGTAATAAGGGGAAATTTCATATCTCTAGAGGCTATTTGTATAAAATAGAGAAAGAGAAGGTCAATGAATTGGGTTTGCAATTAAAAATGCTAGAAAAGGAACAAATTAAAAACCCCCAGTCAAACACTAAACTTGAAATTCTAAAAGTAAAAGGTGAGATCAATAAAATTGAAAGTAAAAAAACTATTGAATTGATTAATAAAACTAAGAGTTGGTTCTATGAAAAAACCAACAAAATAGACAAACCCTTAGTAAATCTGATTAAAAAAAGGAAGAGGAAAATCAAATTGTTAGTCTTAAAAATGAAAAGGGAGAACTCACCACTAACGAAGAGGAAATTAGAGCAATAATTAGGAGTTACTTTGCCCAACTTTATGTCAATAAATTCGACAACTTAAATGAAATAGAAAAATACCTCCAAAAATACAGCTTGCCCAAACTAACAGAGGAAGAAGTAAAGATCCTAAACAGTCCCATCTCAGAAAAAGAAATAGAACAAACTATCAATCAACTCCCTAAGAAAAAATCCCCAGGACCAGATGGATTTACATGTGAATTCTACCAAACATTTAAAGAACAATTAACTCCAATGTTATATAAACTATTTGAAGAAATGGGATTGAAGGAGTCCTACCAAACTCCTTTTATGACACAGATATGGTACTGATACCTAAACCAGGTAGGCTGAAAACAGAGAAAGAAAATTATAGACCAATCTCCCTAATGAATATTGATGCTAAAATCTTAAATAAAATATTAGCAAAAAGATTACAGAAAATTGTCACCAGGATAATACACTATGACCAAGTAGGATTTATACCAGGAATGCAGGGCTGGTTCAATATTAGGAAAACTATTAGCATAATTGACTATATCAATAACCAAACAAACAAAAACCACATGATCATCTCAATAGATGCAGAAAAAGCATTTGATAAAATCCAACATCCATTCCTAATAAAAACACTTGAGAACATAGGAATAAATGGACTTTTCCTTAAAATAGTCAGGACCATATATTTAAAACCATCAGTAAGCATGATATGCAATGGGGAAAAACTGGAACCTTTCCCAGTAAGATCTGGAGTGAAGCAAGGTTGCCCACTATCACCATTATTATTTAATATCGTATTAGAAACACTAGCCTCGGCAATAAGAGTCGAGAAAGATATAAAAGGAATTAGAGTAGGCAATGAGGAAACCAAACTATCACTCTTTGCAGATGATATGATGGTATACCTAGAGAACCCCAGAGATTCTACCAAAAAGCTATTGGAAATAATTCATAATTTTAGCAAAGTAGCTGGCTACAAAATAAATCCCCATAAATCCTCAGCATTTTTATACATCACCAACAAAACCCAACAGCAAGAGATACAAAGAGAAATTCCATTCAGAATAACTGTTGATACCATAAAATATTTGGGAATCTATCTACCAAAGGAAAGTCAGGAATTATATGAGCAAAATTATAAAAAAGTCTCCACACAAATAAAGTCAGACTTAAATAATTGGAAAAATATTAAGTGCTCTTGGATCGGCCGAGCGAACATAATAAAGATGACAATACTCCCTAAACTAATCTATTTATTTAGTGCTATACCAATCAGACTTCCAAGAAAATATTTTATGATCTAGAAAAAATAACAACAAAATTCATATGGAACAATAAAAAGTCGAGAATCTCAAGGAATTAATGAAAAAAAAATCAAATGAAGGTGGCCTAGCTGTACCTGATCTAAAATTATATTATAAAGCAGCAGTCACCAAAACCATTTGGTATTGGCTAAGAAATAGATTAGTGGATCAGTGGAAAAGGCTAGGCTCACAAGACAGAATAGTCAACTATAGCAATCTAGTGTTTGACAAACCCAAAGCCCCTAAGTTCTGGGAAAAGAATTCATTATTTGATAAAAACTGCTGGGAAAACTGGAAATTAGTATGGCAGAAATTAGGCATGGACCCACACTTAACACCATATACCAAGATAAGATCAAAATGGGCCTATGACCTAGGCATAAAGAACGAGATTATAAATAAATTAGAGGAACATAGAATAGTTTATCTCTCAGACTTGTGGAGGAGAAAGAAATTTGTGACCAAAGATGAACTAGAGACCATTACTGATCACAGAATAGAAAATTTCGATTACATCAAATTAAAAAGCCTTTGTACAAATAAAACTAATGCAAACAAGATTAGAAGGGAAGCAACAAACTGGGAAAACATTTTCACAGTTAAAGGTTCTGATAAAGGCCTCATTTCCAAAATATATAGAGAACTGACTCAAATTTATAAGAAATCAAGCCATTCTCCAATTGATAAATGGTCAAAGGATATGAACAGACAATTTTCAGAGGATGAGATTGAAACTATTACCACTCATATGAAAGAGTGTTCCAAATCATTATTGATCAGAGAAATGCAAATTAAGACAACTCTGAGATACCACTACACACCTGTCAGATTGGCTAAGATGACAGGAAAAAATAATGATGAATGTTGGAGGGGATGCGGGAAAACTGGGACACTAATGCATTGTTGGTGGAGTTGTGAACGAATCCAACCATTCTGGAGAGCAATCTGGAATTATGCCCAAAAAATTATCAAAATGTGCATATCCTTTGATCCAGCAGTGTTTCTATTGGGCTTATATCCCAAAGAAATACTAAAGAAGGGAAAGGGACCTGTATGTGCCAAAATGTTTGTAGCAGCCCTGTTTGTAGTGGCTAGAAACTGGAAAATGAATGGATGCCCATCAATTGGAGAATGGCTGGGTAAATTGTGGTATATGAATGTTATGGAATATTATTGTTCTGTAAGAAATGACCAGCAGGATGAATACAGAGAGGCTTGGAGAGACCTACATGAACTGATGCTAAGTGAAATGAGCAGAACCAGGAGATCATTATACACTTCGACAACGATATTGTATGAGGACATATTTTGATGGAAGTGGATTTCTTTGACAAAGAGACCTGAGTTTCAATTGATAAATGACGGACAAAAGCAGCTACACCCAAAGAAAGAACACTGGGAAACGAATGTGAACTATCTGCATTTTTGTTTTTCTTCCCGGATTATTTATACCTTCTGAATCCAATTCTCCCTACGCAACAAGAGAACTGTTCGGTTCTGCAAACATATATTGTATCTAGGATATACTGCAACATATCCAACATATAAAGGACTGCTTGCCATCTAGGGGAGGGGGTGGAGGGAGGGAGGGGAAAAAAAAAATCGGAACAGAAATGAGTGTAAATATAATGTAATTATTAAATAAAAAAATTTAAAAATAAAAAAAAGAAAAGAAAAAAAAAACTATCTGCATATATTTGGAAAAATAAAAAACAAATAAAAAAAAAAAATAGTCCAGTTAGCTTTCTTAGAGGCCTATCTCTCTCCTTAGTTCCAAGAGCTCCTGTTCTTAGTCTTTTGTCTCTTCTAGCTTCAGCTTCTAGCTCCCTCTGAATCCAAAGCCTCCAGCTAGCACAAAGGTGGAAAATGGAATGAATTGACTCTGCCTCCCAGAGAGTGGGCTTGTGGGTTTCTGACTTGTGAATCTCCCGAAGTCTGTAGTTGGCTTGTGGGAGCTCCTCCTTATATATAATCTCTTAATGGTGTGAACTAAGTACATAAGCATTGTGTCTATCAATTCCAGTGATTTAGCACCTTATTTCAAGTTCTGGCCCATAACACTCCTTTCCCTATTTTTCTAAATAGCTAGTTCCAAGTTTCCTCTACAGGTGATAGTGCCTTCACTCTGCCCTGGAGCCAGTGCTGCTGGCTTCCTTCTTGTGCTGGGTGGGTGTGGCCAAGTCCAACTAGTTATGCTGGATTCCAGAGGCTCTCTCTTTGCCTTCTGCATTTGTGTAGGCGACCTCACAACTACTCTGCTTATCCATTGGGTTCTGAATCAGGACAGAATAGCCATTTTAGTTTTATTTATGCTAACCTCCCACTAGTTCTCTCTGCTTGGGAAAGCCTCACTAAACTGGATCTCCCTGTTCTCTGCATCTGTGCTGGACTACAATCCCCTCCTCACCTGCCCCATTGAGATAGATTTTTCATGAAATTATTCCAAAATATCTTCTGCTGGAAATTTTTTACATTCCAAATATTTGTGGGTTCTGTCATGCCAAAATCCATTCAGTGGCTTTATTGGTTGATCTGAGGGAAGCCAGGAAGAGCTCACAAAGCAAACAAACAGACAAACAAAAACATGTCTACTCTACACCATCTTTGCTCTGTCCCATAAGCCTTTTTAATTCAAAGATTTTCAGAAAGTCATCCCTGCTTATACTAGCAATGGATCTCAAGAATTGATGAAACAAAAAAATCTACTTAGACTACTAAGAAATTCATTGTGATAATATCTCATATATAATAAAAAAAAGAAAAGGGATATTGAGTTTTGTACATGTGTGGGGAGAAGGGAAGTTTTTAAAATGACTCTCATGATTTACCAATAATAATTAATATGAGGGTAACACCTAGGGAAAATGCTTATCTAGACCATTTTTTCCCATCCTATTTAATGAGAAAATAATCATAATTAACTAACTTTTTTGTAGGAATGCCACTGACATAAGCAACATCTCTTACCTCAAGCCTTGAGATTTTTCAAATTCCATGCCTCAGTAATTGAGCTTTCTTCTTTTAAAAAAAATTCTATTTTGAATTTAAATACATAAAGACACAGAAAAAGAACATTTCTAAATACATAGCAGGAATCCAAAAGAGGATTTATTATGAAACCATGTATTTACATTTTACAATTTACATTTACATTAAAAAAAAAAAACATAAGTTCCAGTCATCACTTTTAAATTTAATTTATGTTCTATGCTTCCTTTTACATTTTATTTTTTTCCTCTGCTTTGCATTTGTGTATTTATCTTCTCCCCAACCAAACAAAAGCTATCATTAAATACAGATAGGTAAATAGATAAATGGATAGATATACGTGTGTGTGTACTCCCATGTATCAGTTCTTTCTCTGGAGGTGGATGACATCTTTCTTCATAGATCCTTTGTATTAAATTTAGGTATTTATGATTCTTAAAATGTTGGTTATTTATCTTTACAGTCAGTATTTCTGATAAAGGTTTCCTTTCTAAAATACATAAAGAACTATGTCGAATTCATAAAACTACAAGTCATTCCCCAATTGATAAATTGGGAAAGAATATGAACACACAATTTTCAGATGAGAAAATTAAAGTTATTGATAGTTATATGAAAAAAATGCTCTAGGGGCAGCTAAGTGACTCAGAGGATAGAGCCCTAGCCCTGATATCAGGAGGACCTGAGTTCAAATCTGGCCTCAGACACTTAACACTTTCTAGTTGTGTGACCCTGGAGAAGTCACTTAATCCCAATTGCCTCAGGGGAAGAAAAAAAAAAGCTCTAAATAACTATTGATTAGAGAAATGCAAATTAAACAACTATGAGATTCCACCCCATTGTTCTCAGGTTTGTAATTTTCTCTTCTCTAAAATATAATTGTTCCCTGTGAGCAGGTTTCTTGGGAAGATTCTGGGAGCAGCCTTAGTTTCAATTCAGTGTAATAATCACCTCAAATGCAGCCAGCTGTTAAAGTTCAGTCCTTTATTGTGTCCTTCAAAATAGCCCAGTTAGCTTTCCTTGGTTCTGAGAGCTCTTGTTGCTAATCCTTTGCCTCTGCCAGCTTCAGCCTCCAGTTCCCTCTGAATCCAAAGCCTCCAGCCAGCACAATAGTGGAATATCAAATGGATTTGACTCCTTCTCTGAGAGAGTGGGTGGGATCTCCTATACTGAATCCTGACTTGTGAATCTCCTGGACTTGTGAATCTCACACTGAATCCTGGCTCTGAATCTCTCAGAGCTTCCAGTGGGCTTGTCCTTTTATATGCTCTTTTAGAGGTTTGTACTCAAAGGTATGAAAGGTGTGAACTCTTGCAGAACTCTAACAAGCACTAAGCACATTAGTGAACCAAAGAACTGCTAAGCGTCATGGTAAAATTAGACAACCAACAGCACTTTATAAGAATTCTAACAGAGTTTGACTAAGATGACAGAAAAAGATAATGATAAATGTTGGAGGGGATGTGGGGCTGAACAAGTTGTGGTATATGAAGATACTGAAATAAAATATGTTAACCTTTAAAACATATTTTATGCTTTGTTTTTTTACCTTTTTTGTGCTTCTCTTGAATTGTATATTTGAAGATCAGATTTTCTGTCCAGCAATGGTCTTTTCATTAAAAATAAATGAGCATTCATTATTTTGTTGAATGCCCAGCTTTTCCCCTGAAAAATAATGTTTAATTTTCCTGGGTAATTGATTATTAGCTGCAGTCCAAACGCTTTTGCCCTCAGGGATATCACATTCCAATTCCTCCAGTCTTTTAAAGTAGACTCTGCTAGCTTTAGAATAATCCTGATTGTGGCTCCTTGATATCTGAGTTGTTTCCTTTGGCTGTGTCCAATATTTTCTACTTGATCTCATAATTCTGGAACTTAGCTATACTATTTCTTGCAGTTTTCACTTTGGAGTCTCTTTCAGGAGGTGACTGGTATATTCTTCCAATGATTATTTTACACTCTTGGGATGTGTTTTCCAGGTCAGTTGGTTTTCTGATGAAGTACTTTACATTTTATTCTATGTTGTCTTTCTTTCTTTCTTTCTTTTTTTTTTTTTTTTTTTATTTTGTATGACTCATTCTTGAGGTATCATTGAATTACTCACTTCCATTGGTTCCATTCTAATTTTCAGTGAATTATTTTCTTTAGTAAGCTTTTTTATCTCCTTATACATTTGGTCAATTGAATTTTTAAGAGTTGTTTTGTTCATTGTTTTTTTTTTTTTTTTTTTTTTTTTTTTTTCCCATTTCACAATTTCGGTTTTTAAAGAGCTATGGTCAGAGCTCTTTTTGCTTTTTTTTTCTGCATTTTTAAAGGTTGAATTCTGCTCTTAGAGCAATGGGATTTTGTCCCAAACTTCTCTATGTGCAACAAGCTGCCCTGAAGTTAGTTCTTCTGACTTTCTTCCTATGCTGGCTGGGTGTGGCCCACTCTTGATTGTTATGTTGAGGTTCAGAGACTTACTTTTTGCTTTCTGTAGTTGTGTTGGAGGTCTCATGACTAGTCTGCTAATCCACTGGCTTAAGCATCAGGATAGAGTAACCAATGCTACTGCATTTTGGCTAAGACCCTCCTTCTAGATTCCCCTTGCATAAGGAGGTCTCTCTACCCTAGGTCTCTCTGTGTTGCATTGTGTCTGCACTGGCTTGAAACCCCCTTCCCTTCTGCCCAAATGAGACAGATCTTTCATGAGATTCTTCTAAAACATCTTCTGCTAGAAGTTTGTTAAATTCAAAATATTTGTGTATTGTGTCACTCCAAAACCTTTTTAGAAGTTTGATCTGATGTTCATCTGAGTAAAGTCAAGAAGAGCTCAGATATGTCTAATCTCCAATATCTTGAGGCGACTCCTAAGTCACTATATTTTCCCCCCTTAATTTTGATTCCTAGGAAATAGCCTTATTTTTCTATATATCCCCTTATAGATAACAAAGCAAGATCCCTTTGGAATGTACTAATTTTTTTCTGAATCATCATTTATTAATTTGATCCCCAAAGGAATGTGGCCTTTGACCAGAGCATGATGACCATTAGTCTGAATACTACCTCTTTTCCTATGCCCTCAGGTGGACATGGCAGCAATGGAGGCTATCACTATATGTCATATGTTTTTATCCCCTTGTGAGTAATGATAAAGTTTTTGTTTTCATTTTTCTTAACCTCTAACCCTATGTGGCTCTGTTATTATTCATATAGACTCTTCTGTATGACATTTCTGTTAGGATTCTTACAAGGGTGCTAAGTCAGTTATCTAATTTAGCATGGTACTTAACAGTTCTCTAGTTCACTAATATACTTCATACTTATTAGCATTCTACAAGATTCACATCTTTAAGAGAACATATATAAGCTAGGAACCTCAATCAGGACTCAGTCTGGGACATTCAGAAGTCAGAGAAGGAGAAGCCCACTCTCAGAGGAAGAGACAGATTCATTCCATCTTCCACCTTTGTGCTAGCTGGAGATATTTGGAGGGAGCTAGAGGCAGAAGATGGCAGAGGCAAAGGACTAAAGGCAGGAACCAAGGAGAGAGATAAGCCCCTCAGAAAACTTTCCAACTGAAGGAGATAAAATTTTGAAAGAGACAGTTAAGGATTTGGACTTTAACTTCTGGCTGCATTTGAGGTGATTATTACATTGAACTGAAACAAAGGCTGCCTCTAGAAGCCCCCCAAGAAACCTACTCCCAGAGAACATTATATTCTAGAGAAGAGAATATTACACACTTTCATAAAGATTATTTTATAGTTGCAGTCTATGATTCCTGATTATCTATCTTGTTAAGGAGATTTTCATGCATGCTAGAGCTGCTGTACTTACTTTAAATGGATATTACTGTTTATTTTCTTCCTATTAGGTTTTGTTTGTAGTGCAAAGAAATGGTGATGATTTATATGGATTTATAATTTATCTCACAACTTTGTTGAAGTTATTAATTGTTTCAATTAATTTTAGTTTACTCTAGGGAATTATTAGAAACTATTTTGCCAAATCATATTCCAGTTACAGTGATAGCTTAAATGAAATGAATGAATATTTACAAAATATAAAGTGCCTAAATTATCAGAATAAAAAGAAGGAATTTAAATGATTCAAAGTAAGAACAAATTAAACAAACCATAAATGAAGTCTCAAAAAAAAAAAAAAAAACAAAATTAAGAAACAGAACCAGATGGATTTTAAGTACTATCAAATATTGAAAAAAACACTAAATTTCAATATTACATTAACATTCTGAAATACAAAATGTCATCCAATTAAGTTTATTTTTAGATAATCTTGATATTTAAAGCAAGGAGAATTAAAAGAAAGAATGTACATATTGCTTATGTACATTAATGCAAATAAATTTTTTAAAATATTACAAAAACTTTGTAGAAATATATTAAAAGGATGACACATTCTAAGTTTCCTGTATAACAATAATGCAGCATTGACTCAGTATTAAAGTACTGTACAATAGCATATGGTAGTTGAAATCAGCTCATTATAATCTATGGTTAAATTTTTATGCTGCATATTTGTATCTTGGAATTTTTCAAATACTACAAAACAGGACTTGATTTATTGCTTTGTTGATTTTTCAGACTTAAATTTATGGTATAAATTTTAATAATGCAGCTTAAACTTTAAAATATGTCATCCATTAATTTATTTTTTTCTCTTGGGGAATAAGTTATTAAATATTTACCAGCACACTGTGCAGTGATAAATGAAATGGACCATATCAATAACAAGACTAACAAAAATGTGATTTTATAGATATAGAAACATTTTTTGACAAATATAATACCAATTTCTATTTTAAAGAAATAGAAAAATAAAAATAAATGGACCCTTCCTTTTGTACCTATATGGACCAGGTGTCATCATTATATGTAATGGGATATAAATGAAAGACCTTTCAAATAAGATTGGGGTGAAGTTGCTAGGTGTCCCATTGAATAAATAATTAGAACTGGAATCAGGAAAACTTGAATTTGAATCCATCTTTAGATACTTTATTGGCTGTGCGGACTTGCCCAAGTAACTTAACCTCTGACTCAGTTTCTTTAATTGCAATATATGAATAACAATAGTGCCTACATCTCAGTATTGTTGTGAAGTTGCATTGAGACAATATTTGTAAATCACCTGAGACATAATAAGTGATGTGAACATGGCATTAGTATTATTATTATTATAACAAAGATGCCAATTATCACTACTGCTATTTGCCCTCCTAATCCTCCTCTTCCTCTTCCTTCTGCTCCTTTTCCTTTTTCTCTTCCTTTTCCTCCTCTTCCTTCTACTCCTCCTTTTTTTTCCCCTCTTCTTTCTCTTTCTCCTTTTCTTCCTCCTCCTCCTCTTCCTCCTCTTTTTCCTTTTTCTTCTTCTTCTGATTTGTATTTTCTGTAGTCTCCTACTTTTTCAGAGTAATAAATACACTTGAAAGATATCAGAGGTGCCTCAGGTGATAGACTACAAAACTTCCAATGTACCTTAAGCAATCTGATTTATTGTGAAATCTATTTGTCTGATCCCAGTGTGTGATTTATGTAACATAAATGTAGGCATGTTCTTGGCTCTAGATTTACAAGATTGCTACTGGTCCCAGCTTCTCTCCATTAGTTGGAAGACTTTATAAGTTCAGAGTGACAGAACTTTAGGTTCCCACTAGCTCTGAATTTCCTATCCAGATTACTAAGTTTTAGACTTCAGCATGAGTATTTGGGATGAGCCCAGAATCAGTGTCCAAATCACAAAGCTACAGATATTTTTTGTTCATAATTATGCCAGAAGTAAACATGTAGAATTTCTTCATGTGCTTCTTTTCAGGTTTCTATAAGTCTAGAATTATACACTCATACACTGGGTGTCTTAGTATTAGAAAAAGATCTAAGTTTTTTTATGTGAGATGTTATATAGTGCATTATCTGTGTAATTACATTATATAAGGGCTTGTAATAGTATTACTTCTTTTGACTTGGTGCTAAGTAAATTGTATTGTTTTAGGTCTAAAAGTGCCATTACTATGAATGGTTTGTATAAATAAAAATGTGCAGCTGGAGAATCAAAAACTAGATGTATGAGTAGGTAGAGCTCATTCCCCCTCAACAGATACTCCTAACACATCGAAATATTTTATTTTGAGCATGTGATTCTGTTTTGCTTATGGGAATATATGCCTCGTATAGAAGCAAAGTGGAGTAAAATAACAGAGAGCAAATGGTTATCTAAATGTTTAAGTAGGAGATAGGAAGTGCTACAGTATGGTTAATTTATTCCATGTACCAGTATTATAACTAGCAAAGTTCCTAATGTGATATAAGAACTTAATAAATGTTTATTGTTTGATAATTATCTTCATAATGCTTTCATATACATCCTTTATGAGGTACCCAATTCCTTTAAGACATAGAAATACTATGAAAGTATTAAATATTTGCATTTTGAAATGTTATAAAATGAATCAAGTTCATTTTTCTTTCTATTACTTTTCTTTCATAATTTCTGAATAGTGGTGCTTAAATAAAAATCCATTTTATTGTTGCTTTTCAAGTGAATTTTATTATATACACATCACTCTTACAGCATAATCTTAAACCTTTTTCCCACTAGAAGCAGTGTATTGAAATGTGACAGAGACTGAATTAGCCTATCCCTGAAGAGCCATATATAGAAACAAGTACTGGCTTATGAAAATTCACTTTATAATGAGCCTATTCAAAAAAAAGATAATGGAAGCATATCATCCAGGAAGATTTTCATACCCAGACACTTTTCAGTTTCCAATTTTTTAAAACATTTATTTTTTTGGCTCACAACCTAGATGACCTAGATGGTGGGTAGCTTTAAGCTATGCCTTTAGGTTACATGATGTACTGATCCAAAAGCCTTTCTGCCTGAGGGTATAATTGCTAATACACTCTACTGCAAAATTTTCTTGCTTCCTTAGGAATGTACTTTATGTTCCCTTCTTTCAAAATCTGACCTTTTATATATTTGAAGAACTAAAAAGTCTACTATAACTAACATTTCCCTGAATGGAAGGCACTGATTATCTCATAGCTGAGGGGAAAAAAAATAAATTCCTATGGTGAGTTTTCAAGTAACCCTTTCACCTATACTTGAATGAGTTGAAAATAAAGTGTCCTTGGTTCTTTTACCTTAGTTTATTAACTAACATGACTTTTGGTGAAGACTTTAGACTGAATTGGTGAGAACACATGAGGTAAAGAGAACACATATGTCACAAAGAGTAGGAAAAGAAAATGAATGATACAATTTTACTCACCTATTAGAAAGTTAACTTTAAAAGAAAAAAGTTTCCCAAATGAATTATTCAAGTATCATTGAGTCTAAACAATGATTGGCCCAAGGAAAAATATCTCTCAATGAAATTTATCTAGAGCGCTTATTAAAACTTTAGGAATAAAAAAATATAGCTAATCTACATTGATATTTTCGTTTTTGTTCAATTCTATTTCCCAACCATATTTTCTCCTATTTGTTATAGTCTCCTTTCAGGCTTGTTAATTCTCTTGAGTTATATTCCCCTCTAGAATCATCCATTTCATACTGGTCAAATCCTTTTTCCAAAATGAGGTTCATGGGTGACCATGGAAGAGAAACCAATACGATAGATTTGAACAATATCATCTTTTAAAATACTAGAGTAGCTCTGAACTTGATGTCTCACTTGATTCCAAACATTCATGTTCAGAATACAGATCTAGAGCTGTTAGCCACTCTTGAATTCTTTCAGCCTTTTTAGCTCAAAGATCATTGTCCCCTTAGTTACTAATTATGCCATCACTTTTACACCACAACTTCCCAGAATTGTTTATGGTAGCTAGAATCCTGCCTATATGAATCAGCTTTCAGACTTCATCCCAGATGTTATTGAAAAAGTTTCTAGTTTTGCATCATTACAATTAGTGCTTTTTCATAGTGATAGATGCTAATTATTAATTTAAGAACAGTGCTATGCTTCCTTTTTTATTAAAGCTTTTTATTTTCAGCACACATGCACTGATAATTTTCAGTATTCATCCTTGCAAAACCAATTTTTTTCCTCCCTTCCTAACATACCCTTCCCTAGATGGCAAGTAATACAATGTATGTTAAACATGTGCAAATTTTTATATATTTCCAAAATTATCATGTTGCACAAGAAAAATCAGATGAAAAAGAAAAAAATAAGAAAGAAAAGAAAATGCAACAACAGAAAGAGTAAAAATACTATGTTGCAATCCATACTCAGTTCCCACAGTCCTCTCTTGGAGTGCAAATGGCACTCTTCATCAGAAGACCATTGAAATTGGCTTGAATCATCTCATTGTTGAAAACAGCCACATGCATCAGAATTTATCATCATATCATCTTGTTCTTGCTTTGTACAATTATTTCCTGGTTCTGCTCATTTCACTTAACATCAGTTCCTGTAAGTTTTTCCAGTGCTCTCTGAAATCATCTTGCTGATCATTTCTTATAGAACAATAATATTCCATAATATTCATATACCATAACTTATTCAACCATTCTCCTAATGATGAGCATCCACTCAGTTTCCTGTTTCTTGCCACTACAAAAAGGGCTGCCACTAACATTTTTGCACATATGGTTCCCTTTCCCTCATTTAAGATCCCTTTGGGAATACAGACCCAGTAGAAACACTGCTGCATCAAAGGGTGTGCAGTTTGATAGGTCTTTGGACATAATTCCAAATTGTTTTCCAGAATGATTAAATCACTTCACAATTCCAGCAACAATGAATTAGTGTTCCAGTTTTGCCATACCTTTTCCAACATTCATCAATCTCATTTCTTGTCATCTTAGTCAATTTGAGAGTGTGTAGTGGTACCACAGAGTTGTCTCAATTTGCATTTTTCTGGTAAATAGTGATTTAGAGCAACTTTTCATGTGACTAGAAATAGATTTAATTTCTTTATCTGAAAATTCATTGATCATTTATCAATTGGAGAATGGCTTGAACGCTTACAAATTTGAGCCAATTATGTATATTTTAGAAATGAGGTTTTCATCAAAATGCTTGAATGTAAAATTTTTTCCAGTTTATCATTTCTCTTCTAATCTTTTCTGCATCGATTTTGTCTGAACAATTTTTTTTACATTAATGTAATCAAAATTATTCAGTTTGTATTCAACAATTTACTCCCAGTTTTCTTTTGCCACAGATTTCTTCCTTCTCTACAGATCTGAGAGATAAACTAACCTTTTTTCTTCTAATTTGCTTATAATATCACTCTTTATGTCTAAATCATGAACCCATTTTGACCTTATCTTGGTATAGGATATTAAGTATGGTTCAATACTTAGTTTTTGCCATGTTACTTTTCAATTTTCCCAGCAGTTTTTGTCAAATAGTGAGTTTTTACCCCAAAAGTTTGTGTCTTTGGGTTTGTTAAATAATAAATTACTATAATCATTGACTACTTTGTCCTGTGAACCTAACCTATTCCACTGATCAGTTGCTCTATTTCTTAATCAGTATCAAATGTTTTTTTTTTTTTTTTTTTATGACTGCTGCTTTATAATATAATGTATAATATAGTTTTAGATTTGGTACAACTAGGTTATCCTCATTGCATTTTTTTTCATTAATTCCCTTGAAGTACTTGACTTTTGGTCTTCCAGAGAAACTTTGGTATTATGTTTTCTACTTCCATAAAACAATTTCTTGGGAGTTCCATTTGCATGGCACTGAATAGGTAGTTTAATGTGTTTATTGTTACTTTTAATATATAAGCTTGGCCTACCCATAAGCACTTGATGTTTTTCCAATTTATTTATTTGACTTTATTTGTGTGAAAAGTAGTCATTCCTCCTTACCACCCTCCTCTTGCCTCAGGCAATTGGAGGTAAGTGACTTGCCCAGGATTGGACAACTAGAAAGTGTTAAGTGTCTGTGATCACATTTGAACTAAGGTCCTTCTGACTTCAGGGCTGGTGCTCTATTTACTGCATCACCTAACTGCCCCTGTGGAAAGTGTTTTGTAATCATGTTCATATAGTTTCTGACTTTCACTTGGCAGATAGGCTTTCAAATATTTTATATTATCTACATTTATTTTAAATGGAATTTGTCTTTGTATCTCTTGTTGCTGGACTTTGTTGATAATATATAAAAATGTTGATGATTTATGTAGATTTATTTTGTAACTTACAACTTTGCTAAAGTTATGAAATATTTCTACTAGTTTTTAGTTGATTCTCTAGGATTCTTTAAGTATACCAGATGATATTTGCAGATGATAATATGCAAAGGCAAAGTGTGATAATTTGGTTTCCTCAGTATTTACTCTAATTCCTTTAACCTAATTTTCTTCTTTTATTGCCAAAGCTAACATTTCTAATGCAATATTGAACAGTAATGGTGATAGTGGACAGCCTTGTTTAATCCCGCATCTTACTGGGAATGGCTGTAGTTTATGCCCATTATATCTGATGCTTGCTGATGGTTTTAAACAGATGCTACTGACAATTTTAAGGAAAACTCCATTTATTCCAAAATTTTTAGTATTTTTAATATGAATGGGTGCTGGATTTTGTCAAATGCTTTTTCTGCATCTGTTCAGATAATGATATGATTGTTATCAGTTTGGCTACTGATATAGTCAATTCTTCAAACAGTTTTCCTAATTTTGAACCTGCCCTGCATTCCTGTTATGAATCCTGGTTGGTCATGTTGTATTATTCTAGGGATAATTTGCTACAATCTCTTTGCTAATATTTTATTTAAGATTTGTGCATCACTATTGGTTTGGGAAATTGGTCTATAATTTTCTTTCTCTGTTTTGAGTACCTGATTTAGGTATCAGCACCATATCTGTGTCATATAAGGAATTTGGTAGAAATTCTTCTTTCCCTATTTTTAGTTTGCATTGTTTTGAAATTATTTTTCTTAGGGAGGTGATTAATAGGTTGTTCAATTTCTTTTTTCTAAATGGGATTATTTAAGTAATTTATTTCTTCCTCTTAATCTGGGAAATTTATATTTTTGTAAGTTTTCCTCCATTTCACTCAGATTATTGTTTTATTAAGATATAGTTGGGGAAAACAACTCCTAATTATCACTCTAATTTCCTCTTCATTGGTAGAAAGTTCTCCCTTTATATTTTTGAGACTAACAATTTCATTTTCTTCTTTCCTTTTTCTAATGAAATTAACTAAATATCTATTTTTTGGCTTTTTCATAAAATTAACTTTTAGTTTTAATTATTAATTTTATAATTTTCTTTTTATTTTCAGACTTTCAAATATGGCATTTCATTCCAGTTCTTTAATTTGCAATTTTTCTAACTTTTTTATTTGCATGCCCAATTCATTGACCTTCTCTTTATTTTATTTTATGTAAGTAAGCATTTAGAGATATAAAACTTCTCCTAGGAACTATTATTGCTGCCTTGCATACATTTTGGCATGTTGTCTCACTGTTGTCATTCTCTCTGATAAAATTACCAATTTCATATTCATTAAGAAATCATCTATAATTTTCATCCCTGCATTCTTTAGGATAAGATTATTTAATTTCCAATTACTTTTTGGTTTATTTTCCCTTGACTCTTGACTGCATATAAGTTTTATTTCACCATGATATGAGAATGATGCACTTACTATTTCGGCCTTTCTACATTTTATTTTGAGATTTTTATGCCCTAATACATGATCAGTTTTTGTATAGTTCCATGTACTGCCAAGGAAAAAGTATAATCCTTTCTTTAGGTGATTCCACATCTCATGACCCTCCCCCCACAATTAACCCTTCATGGGTAGAACAAGGGGGAGGGAGAGAGACAGAAACACAGTCAGCTTCTCCTGTAAAGCAGAATTTAACAAGATTAGAAAAAGCGTTAATTAAGGCAAAAAATGAAGGAGAAGATATATCTGATTTTATAAATGCATATCCTGTGATTGAAGAGCTCAACTCCTCAGGTCAAAAAGAGAGAAAATACACTCCTTTTAATTTGGGAAAAATTAAAGATTTGAAAAAGGATTGCACTCTTTATGGGGCTACATCATCTTATGTGAAGATGTTACTGGATAATTTGTCTTATGAAATCTTAACCCCAAATGACTGGAAATCCATCACTAAAACATGTCTTGAATCGGGACAAAATTTATTGTGGCTTTCAGAGTTTCATGAATTATGTAGGATTCAAGCCCAACGCAATAGGCAAACAGGAGCTGTTGTACAAATCACTTTTGACCAACTAGCTGGTGAAGGTCAGTATGCAGAGAGTTCAGAACAAATTTATTATCCCATAACAGTGTATGAGCAAATTTCTAAGGCTGCAATAAAAGCTTGGAATTCTCTCCCTGGACAGAAAGATGGAAATAATGCTTTCACAAAAATAGAGCAAGGTCCCAATGAAACTTTTGCAGATTTTGTGGGATGTCTGCAAACAGCTGTAATAAGAACCATTGGAGATAATGCTGCCACAGAAATAATGACTAGACATTTGGCTAAGGAAAATGCCAATGAGGTTTGCAAGAGAATTATATGGGGGCTAGACAAAAATGCTTCTTTAGAGGAGATCATTAGACACTGTGCCACAGTAGGCACAAATGCTTATTATGCCCAGACTATGATGAACATGGAAAGACAAGGTTCTTCTTGGCAAAAGAATTCTAGAGAAATTTGTCGATGTTTTCAGTGTGGAAAAATTGGACATTTGAGAGCTCATTGTAGATATGGAGATAGAGTGAGAAGACAGGGTGAGAGAAAACCCAAAACCCCATGTCCAAAATGTAACCAAGGCTTTCACTGGGCCTCTAAATGTATATTGACCCAGAGGAATGAGAGGCAGGGCCCAGCTCTAAAGTATCAATCAAAGGACAGGTGGGGCATGATAGCAGCTGAGGTTACACCCAGAGAGACTTTAGAAATTCATAACTCTGATGTCATCAACCAACAGAAAAGCAATCAGGATTACAGTTGGGAAGAATACAGGCCTTTTAAGACAACAAGGCAATAATTTTCTCTAAAGGTCTATGATCTATCATCCTTCATTTTTCTAGGAATCTATTTACCTCTTTAACTTCTTTCTTATTTCTTATTTATTTATTTATTTATTTTTTTGCTTTGATTTATGTAGTTCTGAGGCAGCAGGATTGAAATACACCACTAGTATAGTTTTGCTGTCTAATTCTTCTTGAAGCTCTCTTAACAACTCCTCTAGGAATTTGGATGCTATATCAATTATTGCTTATATGTTTAGCAGTGATGTTACTTCATAATAACTTTTTGGTAGAGTCTCTGGGGTTCTCTAAGTATACCATCATATCATCAGCAAAGAGTGATAATTTGGTTTCCTCATTGCCTATTCTTATTCCTTTAATCTCTTTCTCAACTCTTATTGCCAAAGCTAGCATTTCTAATACAATATTAAATAGTAACGGTGATAGTGGGCAACCTTGTTTCACTCCTGATCTTATTGGGAAAGGTTGCAGTTTGTCCCCATCACATATGATGCTTACTGCTGGTTTTAAATAGATGCTACTGATTATTTTAAGGAAAAGTCCATTTATTCCTATACTCTCAAGAGTTTTTAATAGGAATGGATGTTGGATTTTATCAAATGCTTTTTCTGCATCTATTGAGATGATCATATGTTTTTTGTTAATTTGATTATTAATATGGCCAATTATACTGATAGTTTTCCTAATATTGAACCAGCCCTGCATTCCTGGTATAAATCCTACTTGATCATGGTGTATTATCCTGGGGATGATTTTCTGTAGTCTTTTTGCTAATATCTTATTTAAGATTTTAGCATCAATATTCATTAGGGAGATTGGTCTATAATTTTGATTCTCTGTTTTCAACCTATCTGATTTAGGTATCAGTACCATGTCTGTGTCATAAAAGGAGTTTGGTAGGACTCCTTCATTCCCTATTTTTTTCAAATAGTTTATAAAGCATCGGGGCTAGTTGTTCTTTGAATGTTTGGTAGAATTCACATGTACATCCATCTGGACCTGGGTTTTTTTTTTTTTTAGGGAGTTGATTAATAGCTTGTTCTATTTCTTTTTCTGAAATGGGACTATTTAAGCAAGTTACTACCTCCTCTGATAATTTGGGAAGCCTGTATTTTTGGAGGTAATTCCACTTAGGTAATCAAATTTATTGGCATAAAGTTGGGCAAAGTAACCCCTTATTATTTCTTTATTTTCCTCTTCATCAGTGGAAAGTTCTCCTTTTTCATTTTTAAGACTGCCAATTTGATTTCCCTCTCTCCTTTTTCTAATCAGATTTACCAAAGGTTTGTCAATTTTATTGGTTTTTTCATAAAACCAACTCTTAGTTTTATTTATTAGTTCAATAGTTTTTTTTTTTTACTTTCTATATTATTAATTTCTCCTTTTAATTTTAGAATTTCAAGTTTAGTAATTGATTGGGGGTTTTTAATTTGGTCTTTTTCTAACTTTTTAAGTTCCAGGCCCAATTCATTGATCTTCTCTTTTTCTATTTTATTCAAGTAAGCCTCTAAGGATATAAAATTTCCCCTTATTACTGCTTTGGCTGCATCCCATAAATTTTGATATGATATCTCATCGTTGTCATTATCTTGAGTGAAATTATTAATTGTGTCTATAATTTGCTGTTTCACCCAATCATTCTTTAAGATGAGATTATTTAGTTTCCAATTACTTTTTGGTCTATTTACACCTAACTTTTTGTTGAATGTAGTTTTTATTGCATTGTGAGCTGAAAAGAAAGCATTTACTATTTCTGCCTTCCTGCATTTAATTTTGAGGTCTTTATGTCCTAATATATGGTCAATTTTTGTGTAGGTTCCATGAACTACTGAGAAGAAAGTATACTCCTTTCTGTCACCATTCAGTTTTCTCCAGAGATCTATCATACCTAATTTTTCTAATATTCTATTTACCTCTTTAAATTCTTTCTTATTTGTTTTGTGATTTGATTTATCTAAATCTGAGAGTGCAAGATTGAGATCTCCCACTATTATAGGTTTGCTGTCTATTTCTTTTTGCAACTCTCTTAACTTCTCTTTAAGGAAGTTAGATGCTATACCACTTGGTGCATATATGTTTAATAATGATATTGCTTCATTGTCTATAGTACCCTTAAGCAAGATATAGTTTCCTTCCTTATCTCTTTTAATTAGATCAATCTTTGCTTTTGCTTGATCTGAGATAAGGATGGATACCCCTGCTTTTTTGACTTCACCTGAAGCATAATAGATTCTGCTCCAGCCTTTTACCTTTACTCTTTATGTATCTCCCTGTTTTAAATGTGTTTCCTGTAAACAACAGATTGTAGGGTTCTGACTTTTGATCCAGTCTGCTATCCGCCTCCTCTTTATGGGAGAGTTCATCCCATTCACATTTGTGGTTAAAATAACCAATTCTGTATTTCCTGCCATCCTAATATCCCCAGATTATACTTTTCTTTTTCTTGCCCTCCTTCCCTTCTTCCCTAGTATTAAACTTATTGGTCCCACTAACGTCACGCAGCTATCCCTCTTTAGTATCCCTCCTCCTCCCTTTGAATCCCTTCCCCTTTTGTGTACCCTTCCCTTATTACTCTTTTTCCTTCTCCCTTTTCCTCTCCCACTTTTTAATGAAGTGAGAGAAGAATCTCTGTAAAACAGACAGACAACTGTAAAACAGTTGGCTCTCTTTGAGCCAACTCTGATGAGAGTAGGATTCACACAATGTTCCTCCCCCTCTCTTAGTTCCCTCATATATGATAGATTTCCTTTGCCTCATTGTTGCATGTAGTTTCCCTCTTTTTATCTCCCCTCTTCCCTTTTTCTGACACTATCCCCTTTCCATTTATACTTCCCTTTTTTATGTTATGTCGGTAAAATCAAATTATACATATGGTTTTTATGTATATCCACCACAAAAATACAGTTCTCAAGAGTTCCTTTTACCTTTTTCGAATTCTCTTGATTCCTGTTGTTGGAGATCAAATTTTTTGTTTAAGTCTGGTTTTTTCCTTAGAAACAGATGGAATTCCTCTATTTCATTAAATGTCCATCTTCTTCCGCGGAAAAAAATGCTCAGCTTAGCTGGGTAGTTTATTCTTGGCTGCATCCCAAGTTCTTTTGCCTTTCAGAATATGTGATTCCAGGCCCTTTTCCTTCCTCTGATAGTTTTGGAATTTGGCCACTATATTTCTTGGAGTTATGATTTTAGGGTCCCTTTCATTAGGTGATCCATGAATTCTTTCAATGTCTATTTTACCCTTTGTTTCTATAACTTTGGGGCAGTTCTTTTTGATAATTTCCTGGAAAATAGTGTCCAGGCTCTTTTTTTCAGCATATTTTCAGGGAGTCCAATAATTCTCAGATTGTCTCTCCTATATCTATTTTCCAGGTCTGTTGTTTTCCCAAGAAGGCATTTGACACTTTTTTCCCATTGTTTCATTTTTTTGGTTTTCCTTGACTGATTCTTGGTGTCTCCTTAAGTCATTCATTTTCATTTGTTTAATTCTGATTATTAATGAGTTATTTTCTTCACTCACTTTTTTATATCCTTTTGTAATTGTCCAATTAAGTTTTAAGTGAGTTGTTTTGTTCTATGGAATTTTTTTCCCATTTCCCCAATTTTATTTTCTAAAGAGCTATTTTCTTTTTCTAACTCGCTAATTCTGTTTTTCAAGGATTTGCTTTCTTTATTCACTCTATTTTTAAATGAGTGGGATTACTTATCCAGACTCTCTTGACAAGCTTCCCTTTCCTTTTCCCATTTTTATTCTAGTTCTCTTGTGAGAGCCTTTTTAATTTCTTGTATGAAAATCTTGTGTGTTGAGGATCAGATCATATCCCCCTTTGGGGATTCATCTGGAGACAGTCTGTTTTTAGTCTTCTTAGGGTTTAAAGTCTGCTCTCCATCCATATAGAAGTCATCAATTGTTAAGAGTTTGTTTAAATTTTTTGCTCATTTTGTCAATGAAGAATTAAAGAAAACAAACTAACATGAAAAAACAAATGTAGTCTGCTTTTCTTTTGGGGGGGAGGGGGCTTGATGGTATTACTGAGTTTTCTCTACAGACTTCAGGGGGCAGCAGTGAGGCACTAGCAGGAAGGCAATGTCTGTTCTCCATCTGTGTTCTGAGAGTCTGAGACTGAGAGCGTGCTGAGATACTCTGTGTGAGTGTGACCAGGTCTTGAGAGATTCTAGCTTTTTGGGGTTATAGTCTTTATATCCTGTGTTTTTAGCTTCTCTGCTTGTCTAATGGCTTGCTGCCAGGACAAAGTAGTCCATACTGTAGTAAAACTCTCCCAACAGAAAAGGTTGAGATCATACTCCACCCCTCTCTGGTCTGCTCAGCTGTGAGCTGCCTGCCTTACTGTGCCTGCTGTACTGTGGCTGCCTTCCTTTAGTTTGTGCCCAATCTAGCTATCCTTAACCACAAGGAAAAAACAGACCTTTTCTGACGAGTTTTGAGGATATCTTCTCTTAATTATGTTTGTTTTCTTTTCAGTCAAGCACTAATTCTAAGGCCTGTTATGAAATAAATTATTCTGAGAGAAAAGACAGAGCTTAACTAGATGTATGCATCCTCTCTGCCATCGTACCCAGAAGTCCTGCTTTTCTTTTTCTTACCTTCCCTTACCCCTCCCCCAGTATTAAACTTATGGGCACCACTTGCCTCATGCAACTCTCCCTCTCTAGAATCCATCCCACCACCTTTGAATCCTTACCCCTTCTTATATTTTTCCCTTATTGCTCTTTTCCTTTTCCCTTTCCCTCTCCCACTTTTTAATTAGGTGAGAGAAGTTTCTCTGTAAAACAAATATGTCAATTATTTTCTCTTTGAGCCAAATCTGATGACAGCAAGATTCACACAATGTTCCTTCCCCTTTCTAATTTCCCTTAGATATGATAGGTTTCCTTTGCCTCTTTGTGGAATGTAGTTTCCCTCTTTTATTTCCCCTTTTCCCTTTTTCTCATACTATGCCTTTTCCATTTCTACTTCCCTTTTTTATTTTATCAGGAAAATCAAATTATATATGCACTCTTTCTGTATGTCCATAACAGAAATACAATTCTCAAGAGTTCTTTTCACCTTTTTCTACTTCTCTTGAGTCCTATGGTTGGAGGTCAAATTTTTTGTTTAGTTCTGGTTTTTTCATAACAAATGAAATTCACCTGTTTCATTAAATGTCCATTTCTTCCCTGTAAGAGAATGCTCAGCTTAGCTGGGTAGTTTATTCTTGGCTGCATTCCAAGTTCTTTTTTTTTTTTTTTTTGCCTTTCATTATATCATATTCCATGTCCTTCAATCCTTTAATGTAGAAGCAACTATATCCTGAGTGAGATCTGAATTACTTTTTCTGGCTGCTTGTAAATTTTTTTTTTCCTTAGTCTGGTAGTTCTGAAATTTAGTCCCAATATTCCTTGGAGTTTTTATTTTAGGGTTTTTTTCAGAAGGTGTTCAATCAATTATTTCAATGCCTATTTTATCTTCTGATTCTATTACATCTGGGCAGTTCTCTTTGATGATTTCCTGTAACATAGTGTCTAGGTTCTTTTTTGCATCATAATTTTCAGGAAGTCCAATAATTCTCAGATTATCTCTCCTAGATGTATTTTCCTGGTCTGTTGTTTTTCCAAGTAGATTTTTAACATATTTTTCTATTTTTTTCTTTTTCTTTTTTGGTTTTGCTTGACTGATTGTTAATATCTCAATAAATCATTCTTTTCTATTTGGTCAGTTCTGATTTTTTAATGAGTTATTTTCTTCATTAGCTTTTTTTACTTTTTTTGTATATGTCCAATTGAGTTTTTAAATGAGCTGTTTTGCTCTATGGATTTTTTTCCATTTCACTATTTTTTTTTAACTGAGTTATTTTCTTTTTCCAGTTCACATATCCTACTTTCCTGGGAGTTCTTTATCTTTTCCAATTCACAAATTCTGTTTCCTTGGGAGTTCTTTAATTTTTCCAATTCACATTTCAGGAAGTTGTTTTCTTTTTCCACTTTATCAAATTTTTCTTTCAGTGAATTATATGCTTTTTCTGTACTCTCTTGCAGAGTTTCTCTTTTCTTTCCCTATTTTTTTGCTAGCTCTCTTTTAAGATCTTTTTAAAAAAATTTCTTCTAGGAAAGCCTTGTGTTATGGGGAGCAGTTTACATCCCTCTTTGTCTGGGGTTTTGTTTGCAGACTGTCTGCTATTAGTCTCCTTGGGGTTAAAAACCTACTCTCTTTCTGTATAGAAGTTATCGATGGTTAGTATTTGCTTGACTTTTTTACTCATTTTTAAAGCCCTTAGGGTCTGCCTTCAGGGCAAGTTGAATACCAGCTTCCTCTGTAGAGCAGGGATAGATATATGGACAGTAGCTATCCTGCAAACAGGCTGCTAAGAGCAGCCGAGCTGTGGAAGTGCCCTGGGAAGAGCCCCACACAGCAGAAATATTACTGCCCTGGGAAGCATGGATGTGCTGTATGGATCAATGGCTGAGGAGTCAGCACATGGAAAGTGTTTCTGCCCTGGGAAGTATATCCCCTCTGGGGAAGTTCTGTTGCCCTAAGCAGAGCCCTCCTGCTGTGCAGATTTCTGGCTGCCTTGGGCAAAAGCCCCCTGCTGTAGAATGGGACTGCACAGCTGTGCTATGGTCAGTGCTGAGTCATTTCCAGTGCTGGCTGGGTATAGCCAGATTCTGTCAGATTCTGGCATTTTTTGGAGTACACTTTACTTTGGCCTTTCTCTGTTGATCTACTGCTTTGCAACCAAATCACAGCAGCCAACCTGTGGTAGAGTCTTTCCTGCAAAATCTCTACCTGCAGAGACTGCCCCCGTCCGCTCAGTGTGCTAGCCTCTATGATCTACTGCCCTGCCTGAGCTGGCCTGCTCACAAACCCTTTTTGGTGATCTTCCATATTATCTTCAGCTGGTAATTTGTTGTACTCCCAATATTCGTGAATTTTATCAGTCGAGCACTATTGCTGAGGCTGAATTTGGTGATTAGTAGTTGGGATAGAGAGGAGCTTAGAATGAAGCATGTGTCTTCTCTGCCATCTTGGCTCCACCTCCTGCTTTCCACTTTCTTATGATTTTTTGGGGACACAGGTCCATTACAGATACTGCTGGATCAAAGGTTATGAACAGTTTTATAGCCCTTCGGGCATAGTTCCAAATTGCTCTCCAAAATGGTTGGGCCAATTCCCAACTTTCCCAATAATGTATTAGTGTCTTGCTCAATCTAATTTTTAAGGAATTATTTTCCTCAGTGAGCTTTTGTATCTCCTTTCCTAGCTGGCCAATTTTGCTTTAAGGCACCTTTCTACTAATTAGCCTTTTAAAATGTCCTTTTCTCACCTCTCTTAGTTATTTCCCTAGTTTTTTCTTTATCTCTCTTACTTAATTTTCAAAGTTCCTTTTGAGCTCTTATATGCCCTGAGCCCAATTCTTATTTTTCTTGGAGGCTTCAGATATATGAGCTTAGACCTTGCTATCTTTGAGTCTTGTCACCATCATTTGTTTCAGTGGTCAGGATTTTTGTTTGTTTGTTTGTTTGTTTTGTAGTCTGCTCATTTTTCTAGCCTATTTCCTCTGCTTTTAACTGGTTTTAAAAGGTTTTCCAGAGAGGTACCAATCTTCAGGAGGTTTTTGTAACTATTTTAAGAAATCCTTCTAGGAATCTGATCACAAGTACTCTTTTCTTCCCCGGAACTGTTAGGTGTGTCCATTCCCCATGATAGCTGTAAGATCTAGTGTGCTGGCCAAGGTTGGGGCTCTGCTGAATGCTGTACAGGCCTGCACTGGGACTACACAACAGACTCCCATTCTGTTGCCACAGACCTTTTCCACTGACCTTCTGAACCCTCCCTGGTGTGTCTGGGTTGAGAGGTCCAGAAACCTCTAGCATTATTTTTGATTCAGAGGCCTTGCCTCACTGAATCTGGAGACTGGGCTCAATGTGGGGCCAGAGCCCGGCATGCTGAGTTCCCATTCTGGTTTCACAGGTCTTTTCTGCTGACATTCCAGGTTCTATTTGGTGTCTCTGAGTTGAGAGATATGGAAGTCACTAGTACTGCCAATGTTGTAGAAGTTGGACCTGACTGGACTGTGTCCAGGGCTGCACACTGCACTGCCACTGTTTCTGCTGAGATTCTAAATTGCCTTCAGCTGGGAAATGTTCTACTCCATCTTTTGGGGTGTTATGGTGTTTTAACATTTTTTGGAGTTATTATTTAAAGAAATTTGGAGCCGTTTGAAGAGGTTGAGTAAGTTCTTGCCTTTACTCCACCATCTTGGCTTTACATCATGTATATGATCAGTTTATATATGTTTGACTCTATGTTTTTACTTTGAATGTTATGCTAATAAGACTCTTGTAACTAGAGTGAGCAGGAGTAATGGGGAAAGGCACTGTCCCAATATTCAGAACAGTGAATATTTTCCTTCTGACCTAAAATGTTCTGAACTAAAAAAAAAAAAAAAAAAAAAAAAATCTCATCTCAACTCTGTCACTTGAGAATTTAAACTGAAGTCTGGAGGGGAATTCTGGGATAACTTGACTGCTTCCTGTACTCAACCATTTTGACTATCTCTAGAAATCTAAATCTATATCAATATTACCTTTACTCTTATTTCTTCCATCATGGCTACGTTACGGATTGTTGATAAGAGTTAAACTTACTAGGAAGTAGAATAAGAAAAGGATACTTGGGACATATATGGCTCAGATCTGAGAATGCTGAAAATTCCTCCTTCATATCCTTTCACTACTTTGTTTGTAGAGAATATGGAAAAATTCTAAGGAGAAATTATTTTCTTGGAAACTGGAGTCAAAGAAGGAGAAAGAGAAAAAATCTTAACAAAATAGAATTATAGTATTCCCAAAATATAATAGAAATTTGAAATCTAGACTAGTGTAAAAAGGCCACAGAATTTATTATACTTAATTATTATAGCAAATTGAAGTTTTAATGTACACATATAGTTTGTGGAATTGGTTTAGAGTTTTGGATATTGTGTGAGATAGAATGGAGAAATGATACTAGTGTGGGGCTAAACGGGATAATGCTTGCAGGAATATTTCTTTTAGATTTTTGAGAGAATTTGAGCTTCTTTATTATAAATAATGTTATATTGGCATTGTGAAATTACTATGCTGAGTATTAAATATACTTGTGTTAGTTTTAATGTTTTATAGGTTAAAGTAAGAAGCATGTTATCATACTTAAATATGCATGTGTGCATATGCATATGCATTTGTATCTGTAAGTAGGTATGTGTGTGTGTGTGTGTGTTTGTGTGTGTGTGTGTCAAGGAAGCATAATTGCAATTTTATAATGGAAATATATGAGGGAAAAAAAGGAATCAATGTGTAAAGCATTGTTTTACAAGCAACTTTTCTGTAATTTGAAATCCACCTTTTGATTTTTTATTTCAATTACTTATAATCAGTTTTTCTTTGACCCAAAAGTTCAGTTCAATGAGTTTTTTAAAGCTCATTGAGGCTCCAGACACTTTAGTAAGCATTGAGAATATACAAACAAAAGGGATATAAGTTCTTCAGGACTCTTAAGGCTTGACTCTGACCCATACTTACTGAATAACCACATGATGATAACTAATATTGTAATGCCACAGATGACTCTATAATATTACAAGTGTCAATACTTATTAATCTCCAAATATCTATGTAAGTGTATTGGTTAGGAGAATTACTGAAATTCTCCACTTTGAGAAGTATGAAACCTACTTCCATAAAGCTTTGAGGACATGTAATAGAAGCACCTTGGTATTAGAGAATATGTGTGAATTCTGTATCTGTTCTGTTCTGCTTACTATGTAATGAAAAGGCTGATAATTTATTTGCACTGTGCCAGACCACAGGTAATAAGTAATAATAATTCTGATGATGATGAAAATACATTAATAACAATATTAATAATGTCAGTGAGAATAGTTATAATTATCATAGTAGTTGGGGTAGAGAGGGAAGGGAAACAACAGAGAACAAAATATACATTTGTATAGCCTTTCAATATGCTAGGCATTGTGCTAAGTAATTTAGAATATCATCTCATTTGATCCTCAAAACAACTCTTAGAGTTATATATTATCATCTCTATTTTACAGTTGAGGAAACTGGGGTAAATGGAGATTAACTGACTTGCCTGGGGGTCACACAATTAGTAATTTGTCTAAATATTTGAGGCTAACTTCGGGCTTAAAACTATTTAATGCTGCAGCCCTGTTTGTAGTGGCTAGAAACTGGAAATTGAATGGATGCCCATCAATTGGAGAATAGCTGGGTAAATTGTGGTATATGAATGTTATGGAATATTATTGTTCTGCAAGAAATGACCAACAGGATGAATACAGAGAGGCTTGGAGAGACTTACATGAACTGATGCTAAGTGAAATGAGCAGAACCAGGAGATCACTTTACACTTCGACAACGATATTGGATGAGGATGTATTCTGATGGAAGTGGATTTCTTTGACAAAGAGACCTAACTCAATTTCAATTGATAAATGATGGATAGATATAGCTACATCCAAAGAAAGAACACTGGGAAATCAATGTGAACTATTTGCATTTTTGTTTTTCTTCCCGGGGTATTTTTACCTTTTGAATCCAATTCTCCCTGTGCAATAAGAGAACTGTTCCATTCTGCAAACATATATTGTATCTAGGATATACTGCAACATATCTAACATATATAGGACTGCTTGCCATCTAGGGGAGAGGGTGGAGGGAGGGAGAGGAAAAATCAGAACAGAAGCAAGTGCAAGGATAATGTTGTAAAAAAATTACCCTGGCATGGATTCTGTCAATATAAAGTTATTATAAAATAAAATAAAATATATATTAAAAAAAACTATTTAATGCTAAGCCTAGCCCTATCTCCACTCCAACAACAATAGTAAAAACAAGATTTCTCCTTATTTCAAGACCAATGCCTTTTATCCACTATTTTTCCTTTATGAAGTATAACATCTTAAAAATCAGAACACTATTATAAATGTGAACCATAAAAACAACAAACAACTTCCTTTTCCATCCTCCATCCCAAGAGTCTGGCAAAATTCTATTCATTAAATGCTCATCACTAAAAATGAATCTGGAAATCATCAAAGGTTTTACATCTGTCCTTATAAATTAACACCTCAAATGATTAGACTTGAGTAGGCAGTGAAGTACTTTTCCTAGCTGTGCCGCAACTGTTTTCCTTGTCAGTTAGCTGGAAGACATAAAATGAAGCACCCAGGAATTCTGTTAAAATGTATAGTACAGCTGCAACTTTGCCTCTGCTGTGAATCCATCTGTTACGAAAGAGAGATGCTCTGATGTTTGTCTTACTGTTGGTTGGAGTAAGATCGCTAGTTATTTTCTATATTCTCTCAATTCAGCTTGTCTAGTAGTTTAGACCAAGTTAGTGCTCCTGTGGTACCAATTACTTTGTTTTCTGCAAAATCTGCTTCAGTGCTGCTAAAATGGTAAACAGAGTGTATTCCAGTATTTTTTCTTCCTCCTCCACTTTTAGGAACTAGGACTGCTGGTATGTGGCATGGAGGATGGAATGTTGCTTGAAACCAGATGTTTACAGTGTCACTAGACTTTAAAATCATGTTAAGAGTTCTAATTTGCACAGCATAATTTATTACAGTATGTATCCAGAATTAAAATTTTTATTTTAAGAGAAATCATTTATTAATTTATAAATCATTAAGGACACTTTCTTCTACTAATAAACTAAAACATATATATATATATACATTTAAAGCAATGACTAAAAATTTAAAATCTAACATTTAAAAACAAAAATGACAAATTTTCTTTAATGATGACCAGACATGTATGAAGATGTTAATTTTATGACCATCAGAGGTATCCAAATAGTGAGATAATTCAGATTAGCCAAAAGAAATTAATGCTTTTTCATCTTCCTAAACTAGAGAATAAGACATTACTCACTAGGTATTATTGATTTAAACTCTGTCACCCTATCATTGTAATTAATTAATAGTGTTAATTCTTTTTTTATAATTTCAATTTACAAAAGAGTGAATGATGCTGTGCTTTGTTTTTTTTTACTTGTACTCATTTCCCAAAATCTCTTTTATATGAGACTATAACTATTTAATAAATTTTAAATGCTTTTCAACAAGAAGAAAAACCAATCCAATTTCTTTAGCTGATCAAGTTATTCTTTCATGGCACTCATGTTACTCTCTTAAAAAACAAATTTGTCAAAGAGCAAAAACAATCCAACTTCAACTTCTACTTTTTCAAGGAGCAATTTAAATTTGTTGCACATGAGTTTTATATCATCTCTGTTAATTTCTGATTTCAATAGTCTTCCTATTACAATCAGATAATTTAAAATAATTTTATTCATATCTGTGGTTAATCTAGGCAATTATTCAATGCCCAAGAAAATAAAATGAAAAAAAAATCATTCTCTGCTATTCTTTCTTTGTACCAAAGTAATGCTAGGAATAAAACATATCAATAGCAGTAGCCATTTTTTTCCCTTTAGTGAACTGATGAAAAGTATATTCTTTGCACAAATCTTTACATTGTCCATGAAAATAGATGAAAATATTCTGGACCACTTCTCGTAATAAGCAAAGTGTCAGTCTTGCATTGCATTCTTGACATTGCAGAAAGAAGTTAATATCTGGAACTTGGAGAAGCTTTCTCATTGTTACTTCAAGCTGAAGAATAGCATGTGAATTAAAAAGGAACTGAAGGAAATTAATTCTTAGATAAGCCTTCTGGTATTTATATTTAAGATGGAAAAAGTGAAGGGTTTGGTTAAATTCTTATAAAATTTATAAAATTGTGAGGTAGTTTTATTATAAAGTCATTCATGCTTCCATTTTCTACTTTAATTACATATTAATTTGCAGTCTTCAGATGGGATTTTAACTGAGAAATCTTCTCTATCACTTCTTGGTGTGTAAAAATCCCTTAAATAAAGGCAAAATGAAATTTAATTGATAATAATAATCAAAGCTACTTCTGTTTTCTTTACTATGCATACTAATGTACACATTAATTAGGATGAAATTTAATTGGTACACTTAGCAAAAACCAAAAAAAAATACTATTTATCTTTATATTTCTTTTGAAGTCATACAGTAAATTAAAAAAATGTTTTATAAACCATCGCAGAGAAACAGCTGGGTAGCACTGGGTATGGACTGATATTACCTAAAATTACAAAAGACTTGCATCTCAAGATTTTGTAAAAATAAAATGAGATACATGTAAAGCATTCTGTAACATTTAAGACATTCTCCAAAAGCAAAATATCATAGTTGGAAGATAGAGGATTAAGGATTAGTCAGAATGTAAATGTCATCATGTAAATGGTAAAAAAACAAAAACAAACAAACAAACAAACAAAAAAGTAACCTCAATACCAGATAGTATAGGAACAAATGGAGTTTTCATTAAAATGATCAGTAGAACCTATTTAAAATCATCATCAAACATCATGTGTAATTGGCTTAAACTGGAACAACTTTCACTAAGATCAAGGATAAAACAAGGTTGCCTTTATCATTACGATTATATCATACTACATTAGTCAACTTATTCAGTGCCATACAAATCAAATTCCCAAGAAATTATTTTACAAGCACAGCAAAAAATAATAATAAAGTTCATTTGGAAGAACAAAACGTCAAGAATTTCAAGGAAATTAATGAAAAATCTAAATGCACATGATCTACTTATTCTAGAATTAAAACTATTATAAAGCAGCAGTCATCAAAATCATTTGGTACTAAGAAATCGAGTAGTCTATCAGTGAAATAGGTTACATACACAGGACAAAATAATCAATGACTATAATAATCTAGTGTTTGACAAACTTGAATAAACTTCTGGGAAAATTGGAAACTAGTATGACAGAAACTAGAAAGTGACCTACACCTAACACCCTATAAGATAAGTTGAAATGGGTTCATAGTTTGGACATAAAGAGTTATAATATAAGCAAAGTAGAAGAACAATGTATAGTCTGCTTCTCAGATCTGTGGAGTAGAAAGCAATTTGTGATAAAACAAACAAAAAAAAGGACCATAATACATTATGGAATGTGAAATTATATGAAATTATAATTATATGATTATATGATTTTATGAGTATATGAAAATATAAAGATTTTGTACAAGCAAAACTGATGTAGACAAGTTTAGAAAGGAAGCAATAACCTGGGGCGGGAGGGATTACATGTAAACATTTTGATAAAGGCCTCATTTCTAAAATATATATGGAATTGATTCAAATTTATAAAAATTCAAGTCATTCTCTGCTTGATAAATGGTCAAAGGAAATTATTAAGAGAAAAATTTTAGATGAAATTAAAATTATTTATAATCATATCATTACTGATCAGAGAAATGCAAATTAAGACAACTTTGAGGTACCACTACACATCTCTCTGTTTGGCTAATCTGAGGATTAAAGATAGGATAAGATAATGATGAATGTTGGAGGGAATATAGAAAAACTGGGACATTAATATAGTGTTGGTGATATTGTGAACTGATTCAATCATTAAGGAGAGATATTTGTAACTATTTCCAAAGGACTATCAATCTGTGTCTAATTTTTCATCCAGCAGTTTCTCTACTAGATCCCCAAAAAGATCATCAACAAGGGAAAAGAAGCTACTTGTGCAAAAATGTTTGTAGCAGCTCTTTCATGTAGTGACAAGGAAATGGAAACTAAGCAGATGCCCATCAGTTAAAGAATAAGTTATGGTATATGACTACTATGTAATACTATGGTTTTATAAGAAACTAACAGTATGATGATTTCAGAGAGGCCTGGAGAAAATTACATGAACTGATGCTGATAGAAATGAATGGAACCAGGAGTACATTGTACAAAAGTAGCAACAAAATTGTACAATGATTAATTCTGATGGATATAGCTTTTTTCAACTGCAGCGTGATTCAGGCCAGTTGCAGTGGTCTTGTGTTGAAGAGAGCCATCTGCATTCAGAAAGAGGACTGTGGGGACTGAGTGTGAATCACAACATAGTATTTTCAATTTTTTATTGCTGTTTTCTTGAATTTTGTTTTCTTTCTTTCTTTTTTTTTTTCATTTTGATCTGATTTTTCTTCTACAGTACAATTGTGAAATATTTATAAAAGAATTCCACATATTTAATATATATGGGAATACTTGACATCTAGAGGAGGGGTAGGGGATAAAGAAATTTTGGAACACAAGATTTTGTAAGATGAATGCTGAAAATTTTATATGTATATGTTTTGAAAATAAAAAAAAAGCTTTGATAAAAGAGAAATGCTAAAATCAAAACAGACAATAACAAAGTTGAAAGTAATAAACTATTGAACAAATAAAACAAAGAGATGATTTTATGGGATGAAAAGGATAAACATTTGGTTAATTTGATTATAAATGAGAAAAATGAAAACCACATTACCAATATCAAAATGAGAAGTGTGAAATCATCAATAATAAAGGGGAAATTTAAGGAATAAGGAATTTTTATCCAGCTATGTGCCACAAGCAAGTTAAAAGAGCAAAATCGAATTTATCTGTAAGATCTTTGCAGAAGGGAGAAATTTATGACCTAAGAAAAAATGTATACCTTTATTAAATGAATCATGGATAATTTTGATTGCATAAAATTAAAAAAAATAGATTTCATAAAGCAAGCCAATCCAAACAAAATTAGAATGGAAACAGAAAGTTTGGAAATAAGCTTTACAATCATTGTTTTTGATAACATTTTTATGAAAACAAGTCATTCCATAATTGATAAATGGTCAAAGGATATGAATAGGCAAATTTTAGATATAGAAATTCAATTTATTTGCCATCATTTAAAAATACTCTAAACCACTATTCACTAGAGAAATGCAAATTAGAACCATTCCAAAGTATCATCTCACAACTATTGGATTGGCTAAAATGACAGAAAAAATGATAAATATTGGAGGGGATGCACAAAAATTCAGATACTAATGCGCTGCTGGAGTTATGAGTTGATTCAACCATTTTGAAGAGCAATTTAGAACTGTGCCCAAAGAGCTATAAAATTGTGCATACCCTTTGTTCCAGGAATGCCACTGCTGGGACTGCATCTCAAAAGTCTGTAAAAAGGGGGAAGGACCACATGTACAACAATATTTATAGCATCTCTTTCTGTGGTGACAAAGAATTGAAAATTAAGGGGCTGCCCATCAATAGGGAGTGACACAGTATATGAATGTAATGTAATACTATTATTCTATTAGAAATGATGAACTGGTAAATTGCAGAAAAAAAAAAATGTCAAGACTTACATGAATTGGTGCTTAGTGAACCAGAAGAACATTGTACACAATAACAGCAAAATTGTTTGATGATCAACTATTATAGTTATAATTTTTCTCAGCAATTTAATGATCTAATACAATGTCAAGGAACACATAATGGGAAATGCTAACCACATCCAGAGAAAGAATTATGGAGTCAGAATGTAGATCAAAGCTTAATATTTTCACTATTTTCTTTTCTTTATTGTGATTTTTTTTCTTATTTTCTGATTCTTTTTTACAACATGAATAATATTGAAATGTGTTCAATATTACTGTATATGTAAAGCCTATATATCACTTGCTCTCTTGGGGATAGGAGAGGGAAGGTAAATAGGGTGCAAAATTTGGAATTCAAAGTTTTACAAAAGTGACTGTTGAACGTTAATTTACAAAGTAATGGGAAATAATGTATCATTAATATTTTTTTATTTAATTTTATTTAATAATAACTTTGTATTGACAGAATCCATGCCAGGATAATTTTTACACAGGATTATCCCTTGCAATCACTCACGTTTCGTTTTTTCCCCTCCCTCCCTCCTCCCCCCGCCAAGATGGCAAGCAGTCCTACATATGTTAAATATGTTGCAGTATATCCTAGATACAATACATATTTGCAGAACCAAACAGTTCTCCCGCTGCACAGGGAGAATTGGATTCAGAAGGTAAAAATAACTCGGGAAGAAAATCAAAAATCAAATAGTTCACATTCATTTCCCAGTATTCCTTCTTTGGGTATAGCTGTTTCTGTCCATCCTTTATCCAATGAAACTCAGTTAAGTCTCTTTGTCAGAGAAATCCACTTCCATCAGAATACATCCTCATACAATATCGTTGTCGAAGTGTATAATGATCTCCTGGTTCTGCTCATCTCACTTAGCATCAGTCCATGTAGGTCTCTCCAAGCCTCTCTGTATTCATCCTGCTGGTCATTCCTTACAGAGCAATAATATTCCATAACATTCATATACCACAATTTACCCAGCCATTCTCCAATTGATGGGCATCCATTCATTTTCCAGTTTCTAGCCACTACAAACAGGGCTGCTACAAACATTTTGGCACATACAGGTCCCTTTCCCTTTTTTAGTATCTCTTTGGGGTATAAGCCCAATAGAAACACTGCTGGATCAAATGGTATGCACAGTTTGATAACTTTTTGGGCATAATTCCAGATTGCTCTCCAGAATGGCTGGATTCGTTCACAACTCCACCAACAATGCATCAGTGTCCCCGTTTTCCCGCATCCCCTCCAACATTCATCATTATTTTTTCCTGTCATCTTAGCCAATCTGACAGGTGTGTAGTGATATCTCAGAATTGTCTTAATTTGCATTTCTCTGATCAATAGTGATTTGGAACACTCTTTCATGTGAGTAGTAATAGTTTCAATTTCTTCATCTGAAAATTGTCTGTTCGTATCCTTTGACCATTTATCAATTGGAGAATGGCTTGATTTTTTATAAATTTGAGTCAGTTCTCTATATATTTTGGAAATGAGGCCTTTATCAGAACCTTTAATTGTAAAGATGTTTTCCCAGTTTGTTGCTTCCCTACTAATCTTGTTTGCATTCGTTCTGTTTGTACAAAGGCTTTTTAATTTGATATAAGCAAAATTTTCTATTTTGTGATCGGTAATGGTCTCTAGTTCATCTTTGGTCACAAATTTCTTTCTCCTCCACAAGTCTGAGAGATAAACTATCCTATGTTCCTCTAATTTATTTATAATCTCATTCTTTATGCCTAGATCATGGACCCATTTTGATCTTATCTTGGTATGTGGTGTTAAGTATGGGTCCCATTAATATTTTTTAAAATTATAAAAGCAATGAGAATTGAGTAAGGGAAAATTAATGTGTCTGGGACATCAAGTAATGATAAAATAAAAACAAAAACATTAAAAAAATGAAAATGTGAAATATATCTTTGTAATAACACATGACCTTGAAAATAGATCAAGGAATGGTAATTTAAGAATTATTGGACTGAATGAAATGGATTGTTTAAATCTAAATATCACATTTTAAGAAATTATCAAGGAAAACTGCCCAGATATCATAGAATCAGAGGTTAAAATAGAAATTTAAAGAATGCATCTATTATCTTCTGAAAGAGATTCCAAAATGAAAATTCTAAGGAATATTATAGCTACATCCCAGAGCTCACAGGTCAAAGAAAACATGTTGGTAAATAAACAGAAGAAATATTCAATATCATGGCACCACAGTAAAGACTACATACAATTCAGCTGCTTCTACATTAAAAGATCAGTGCATTTAGAATTTTGGAAGATAAAGAAGTTAGGATTATAACCAAAAATATCTTAACAAGAAACATTGAATATAATGCATAGGTAAATTGATATATTATAAAATAAAAGAATTTCAAGCATTTCAGGTTCTATCCGATTCTATGATGTCTGAAATTGCATCAGGAATTCTCTTTCCCCAGTAATGTACTTTCAATTTATATCTCTATATACTGATATCTAGGTACATATATAATAAATAATATGTAATTTAAGCAGAGATTTCATATGCTAGTTTCCTTATTTTATTTATATATATATGTATATACCTACATAGTGAAATTAGATATAAAAGCATATATTTTTTCTGATACATGATAGATATGGCAGATAATTGTTAGATATATATTTATATGATATGCATTTAAATGTATGTGTGTATGCACACATATTTTATATATATATATATATATACATACATATATGTACATACATACATACACATGGATATACTACAAATAAGTGTATGGGCAAATAAACTATGTGGACAAAATTGTCCATTTAGCATAATGTTTATCAAAAATTTATGTGGTAATTTGTTATATATTTTGATAATATACAGACATATTTATTATAAACATATGTGCATGCTCATTAAAGAAAAAAAATAAAGAAGTCAATATGTTTATTTAAAACCTTCCTTCCAATAGGAATCTGACATATTTATCACATATTAGAAAAATACATTATCTATTATTAGAAAAATACATTATCTATTAAACCTTTTGTTTTCTCTTATCTGTCTCTCTGTGTCTGTCTTTGTCTCTCTTTGAGTTTCTCTGTCTCTATCTCTCTTTTTCTCACTCTTGCTCTGCATGTTTGTGTTAACATGTCTATGGTCACAGAGAAGAGTATACAGTAATAATCTGTCTATTGTATCCATCTCTAGAAGGGCGCTTTATATCTAGCTGAAATGAGTTATAAAAAGCTTCTATATGTCAGATTGGGAAATACCTGTGTATTTATCATGAAACTCTGATAAAATGATTTTATGGAAAACTTTAAAATATACATCATATTTAATTTATTTCTACATAGATTTATTAGAACTAATGAGTCAATTAGTGGACAACAGACACATATTTATTTGCAAGTTTGGAATCACTAAGAACACTTTTTGAAGAATTCTAATAGAAAGAATGCTACTTACAGCCAAAGTGTTCTGCAGCTAGAATCTAATTTGCATGAGTGCATCTCAAAGAAGCTGAACAAGTCAGTCCTGAGCCTCTGAAAAAGGAATAAATTTATTGCTCTTAAGTAAATCTCTTGTATAATAAATACATTTCTTCTGCCAAAAATGAAATATAAGTAGTTTCAGAATGTAAGATGTGGGAAAAGAAAAACACAAAATTTATTGTTGGAGTTACAATTTTTTGATGGTTAGAAATTATAACTATGATTGTAAATAGGTAATTAGTTACCAAAAGGAACTGGAGTAGGAGACTGACATGATGGTTGATTTACTAAAACAATTTTTGGATCATAAAGGGAGAGAGGTAGATGGCATTAAGTAATTCCAAATGATGTACTTACCAGATTGATGTAAGAAGAGGATGGAAAGGGGCAGTAAAGAGAGAATTTAGGGAAAGAAGCCTGACTGTAAGAGGAGCCAAGATCCAAAGAGTGTAATAAAGAAAAAAAGTAGGAATGAATGAATGAAACAAAGAGTGAACTGAGAAACATTTATTAAGTCCTGGCTATGCATAAGATATGTGCTACATATAAAAACATTAAATATAAGGCAGTGATTAGGTATATAGTAGATGTGACTGAGGTTCAAAATTTCTGGAATACTATCTCTCCTAATACCATAATTGCTAATCTCACTGGCTTTTTACATTCCACAAAAAATAGCCAATTGTTTATTAGGAAGAAATAAAAAGCAACAGCTAAACTGAGTGTCAAAGATAAAATCAAAGTTGTATAATAATGTTGGTTGATAGTTATCAAAGCAGTTAGAAAGTAAACATTCAATATCCCCCTTAAACTACCTAATGTAAATATAATTTTAGAGATAAGAATAAACAAAAGCAGTTTAAAAAACAGTAGGATTTTCTACCCTAGAGAAGTTATCTACCAGACCATTCAATTTGGAAAATTAAGCGAATGTTCTCTCAATGGGTTTATGGCTTTGATGACATGTATAGTGGAGGGACTAGTGAAGATCACAACCTCTTCTAGAGGTTAAATTATGATCAGCATCTACTCTGTTCCAGACACTGAACTAAGCATGTTGATTCATAATAAAAATCCCAGTTTTACAGTTGAGAAAACAGGTTGAAGAAAGGTTAAATCACTTGCTCAGGATTATACAGATAGGAAATATTGACTCCAGATTTGAGTTGGGTCTTGCTGACTATAGATCTAGAGGTACAAAAAGTGCTCTACTTAATAGAAAGAGGCTAAATTCCCAAATAACAGCATATTGTGTTCAAAAATAGTTTTCTAACATCTGCAGTTTCCAATAAAATGATTTTGTAATGTGAGATTATTAGTATTTGTTTACAAAAACCATTTGGGGAACAAATAGATTTTTTTCCCTGAAATTTCTGGTATAAATTCATAAATATGTTTCTTTGGTTTAGACAAAGAAAGATCAGTTAAAAGTTTAATTAAAAGACACATACTTTCATAGACCAAGTGGTTGCTTTCAATTCCTTTCCTTTTTATTATTTCTTTAAAAATTTGTATATCAGTTCCTTAAAATTCTGGTGGACATTTATTGAGGGGCATAATGGCACACTGTATGTTATAAATATTTTTATGTAAATCCTATTCTTGATGAATTATAGAATTAATCAAAAGTGCAACAAAAACTTTTCAAGATGATTGTTATATACTATTAATATATTTGACTAAATCTTAATTAAATGATGAACTCACTAGTGAGAGAGGCTACCTGAAACATGGAGAGAACAAAGAATTGGCTAGAGATATTTAATGAAATCAGTGCTATTGTGAGTAAATTTTCAACCATGGTTAATTACGGTAGGTTAATTTTAAAACTTTGAAGTGAAAAATTTAATCAACATCATTACTATCAGGAACTAGAAGCAATTCCAGAATGTTGAATAAGTTCATCAATGTCATCAGTGTTAATTTCCAGTGTTTGAAATCACCTAGAATTTGTATAAACTATAATATACACTAGACATAAATAAAATATTACTCTATAGCAATTTGTTTTATTCTACTCAACAAACACTTATTGTAGACCTATAAGGTTTCATTATGGTCACTAAGGATACAAAGACCAAGTGAAAAATGATCCTGACCAAAAGAAACTGTGGCATTGTACAGTAATGTACTTTTTAAAAAATAACTTTTTGCTGACAGAACCCATCCCAGGGTAATTTTTACAACATTATCCCTTGCACTCACTTCTGTTCCGATTTTTCCCCTCTCTCCTTCCACCCCCTCTCCCAGATGGCAAGCAGTTAAATATGTCACAGTATATCCTGGATACAATATATGTGTGCATAACCGAACAGTTCTCTTGTTGCACAGGGAGAATTGGATTCAGAAGGTAGAAATAACCCGGGATGAAAAACAAAAATGCAAACAGTTTACATTCATTTCCCAGTGTTCTTTCTTTGGGTATAGCTGTTTCTGTCCATCATTGACCAATTGAAACTGAGTTAGATCTTCTGTTTGAGGAAGAAATACACATCCATCAGAATACATCCTCATAGAGTATCGTTGTTGAAGTATATAATGATCTGCTGCTTCTGCTCATTTCACTTAGCATCAGTTCATGTAAGTCTCTCCAAGTCTCTCTGTATTCATCCTGCTGGTCATTTCCTACAGAACAAAAATGTTCCATAACATTCATAGACCACAATTTACCAAAGCATTCTCCAACTGATGGGCATCCATTCATTTTCCAGTTTCTAGCTACTACGAAGAGAGTTGCCAAAAATATTTTGGCACATACAGGTCCCTTTCCCTTCTTTAGTATCTCTTTAGGGTATAAGCCCAGTAGTAGCACTGCTGGATCAAAGGGTATGCACAGTTTGATACCTTTTTGGACATAATTCCAGATTGCTCTCCAGGATGGTTGAATTCATTCACAACTCCACCAACAATGCATATGTCCCAGTTTTCCCGCATCCCCTCCAACATTCATCATTATTTTTTCCTGTCATCTTAGTCAATCTGACAGGTGTGTAATGGTATCTAAGAGTTGTCTTAATTTGCATTTCTCTGATCAATAGGGATTTGGAACACTCTTTCATTTGAGTGGAAATAGTTTTAATTTCATCATCTCAAAATTGTCTATTCCTGTCCTTTGACCATTTATCAATTGAGAATGGCGTGATTTCTTATAAATTAGAGTCAATTCTCTATATATTTTGGAAATGAGGCCTTTATCAGAATCTTTAACTATGAAGATGTTTTCCCAGTTTGTTGCTTCCCTTCTAATCTTATTTGCATTAGTTTTATTTGTACAAAGCCTTTTTAATTTGATGTAATCAAAATTTTCTATTTTGTGATCAGTAATGGTCTCTAGTTCACCTTTGGTCACAAATTTCTTCCTCCTCCACAAGTCTGAGATGTAAACTATCCTATGTTCCTCTAATTTATTTATAATCTGGTTCTTTACGCCTAAATCATGGACCCATTTTGATCTTATCTCGGTATACGATGTTAAAGTATGAGTCCTTGCCTAATTTTTGCCATACTAATTTCCGGTTATCCCAGCAGTTTTTGTAAAATTATGAGTTCTTATCCCAAAAGTTAGGATCTTCGGGTTTGTCAAACACTAGATTGCTATAGTTAACTACTATGTCTTGTGAACCTAACCTATTCCACTGATCAATTAATCTGTTTCTTAGCCAATACCAAATGGTTTTGGTGACTGCTGCTTTATAATGTAATTTTATATCAAATACAGCTAGGCCACCTTCATTTGATTTTTTTCATTAATTCCCTTGAGATCCTCCATCTTTTGTTCTTCCATATGAATTTTGTTGTTATTTTTTCTAGATCATTAAAATATTTTCTTGGAAGTCTGATTGGTACAGCACTAAATAAATAGATTATGTTAGGGAGTATTGTCATCTTTATTATATTCACCTGGCGTATCCAAGAGCACTTAATATTTTTCCAATTATTTAAGTCTGACTTTATTTGTATGGAAAGGTTTTTTTGTAATTTTGCTCATATAATTCCTGAATTTTCTTTGGTAGACAGATTCTCAAATATTTTATGCTGTCAACAGTTATTTTGAATGGAATTTCTCTTTGTATCTCTTGCTGTTGGATTTTGTTGGTGATGTATAAAAATGCTGAGGATTTATGGGGATTTATTTTGTATTCTGCACCTTTGCTAATGTTATGAATTATTTCTAATAGCTTTTTAGTAGAATCTCTGGGGTTCTCTAGGTATACTATCATATCATCTGCAACGAGTTATAGTTTGGTTTCCTCATTACCTACTCTAATTCCTTTAATCCCTTTCTCAACTCTTATTGCCGACACTAGAGTTTCTAATACAATATTGAATAATAATGGAGATAGTGGGCAACCTTGCTTCACTCCAGATATTACTGGGAAAGGTTCCAATTTTTCCCCATTGCATATGATGCCTACTGACAGTTTTAAATATATGCTCCTGACTATTTTAATGAAAAGTCCATTTATTCCTATACTCTCGAGTGTCTTTATTAGGAATGGATGTTGGTTTTATCAAATGCTTTTTCTGCATCTATTGAGATGATCATATGGTTTTTGTTTGTTTGGTTATTGATATAGTTGATTGTGCTAATAGTTTTCCTAATATTGAACCAGCCCTGCATTCCTGGTATAAGTCCTACTTGGTCATAGTGTATTATCCTGGGGATGATTTTCTGTAATCTTTTTGCTAATATTTTATTTAAGATTTTAGCTTCAATATTCATTAAGGAGATTGGTCTATAATTTTCTTTCTCTGTTTTCAACTTACCTGGTTTAGGTATCAGTACCATGTCTGTTTCATAAAAAAAGATTGGTAGGACTCCTTCAATCCCTATTTTTTCAAATAGTTTATATAGTATTGGAGTTAATTGTTCTTTAAGTGTTTGATAACTTACATGAACTGATGATAAGTGAAATGAGCAGAGCCAGGAGTTCATTATATACCTCAACAACAATACTGTTTGAGGATGTATTCTGATGGAAGGGGATCTCTTCGATAAAGAGTTAATTAAGTTTCAATTGATCAAGGATGGACAGAAGCAGCTACAACCAAAGAAAAAACACTGGGAAATGAATATAACTGCTTGCATTTTTGTTTTTCTTCCCAGGTTATTTATACCTTCTGAATCCAATTCTCCCTGTGCAACAAGAAAACTGTTCGGTTCTGCACACATATATTGTATCTAGGATATACTGTAACCTATTCAGTTAGGACTGCTTGCCATCTGGGGGACGGGGTGGAGGGAGAGAGGGGAAAAATTGGAACAGAAGTGACTGCAAGGGATAATGCTGTAAAAAATTACCCTGGTATGGGTTCTATCAATAAAAAGTTACTAGAAAAAAAAAGTGTTTGATAGAATTCACATGTAAATCCATCTAGTCCTGGGGATTTTTTCTTATGGAGTTGGTTAATAGCTTGTTCTATTTCTTTTTCTAAAATGGAACTGTTTAGGATATTTACTTCTTCCTCTGTTAATCCTGGCAATCTATATACATATTTAATAACTTTTTAATAATAGAACTCATGCCAGGGTAATTTTTTACAACATTATCCCTTGCATTCACTTCCATTCCGATTTTTCCCCTCCCTCCCTCCACCCCCTCCCCCAGATGGCAAGCAATCCTTTACATGTTGAATAGGTTACCATATATCCTGGATACAATATACGTGTGCAGAACCGAACAGTTTTCTTGTTGTACAGGGAGAATTGAATTCAGAAGATATAAATAATCCGGGAAGAAAAACAAAAATGCAAGCAGTTTATATTCATCTCCCAGTGTTCTTTCTTTGGGTGTAGCTGCTTCTGCCTATCTTTGATCAATTGAAACTGAATTAAGCTATATTTTTTAAGGTATTCTTCAATTTCATTTAAGTTGTCAAATTTTTTGGCATAAAGTTGGGCAAAGTAACTCCTAATTATTGCTCTAATTCCATCTTCATTAGTGGCAGGTTCTCCCTTTTCATTTTTGAGACTAACAATTTGATTTTCCTCTTTCCTTTTTTTAAATCAGATTTACAAAGGATTTGTCTATTTTGTTGTTTTTTTTTATAGAACCAACTCAGTTTTATTAATTAATTCAATAGTTTTTTTTTGTTGTTGTTGCTGTTGTTGTTGTTGTTGTTGTTTTTTACTTTCAATTTTATTGATCTCTCCTTTTATTTTTAGAATTTCAAGTTTAGTGTTTGACTGGGGGTTTTTAATTTGTTCCTATTCTAGCATTTTGAATTGCAAGCCCAAATTCATTGACCTTCTCTTTCTCTATTTTATGCAGGTAGGCCTCTAAAGATATGAAATTTCCCCTTATTACAGCTTTGGCTGCATCCCACACATTTTGGTATGATGTCTCATTATTGTTGTTTTCTTGGGTGAAGTTATTAATTATATCTATGATTTGCTGTTTCTTTCTTTATGTTTGTTCATTCTTTAGTATGAGATTATTTAGTTTCCTATTATTTTTAGTCTACTTTCCCCTGGCTTTTTGTTGAATGTAATTTTCATTGCATTGTGGTCTGAGAAAGATGCATTTCCTATTTCTGCCTTACTGCATTTGAGTTTGAGGTTTTTATGTCCTGATATATGGTCAGTTTTTGTATAGGTTCCATGAACTGCTGAAAGAAAGTGTACTTCTTTCTGTCTCCATTTTGTTTTCTCCAGAGATCTATCATATCTAACTTTTCTAGTATTCTATTTACCTCTCTGCCTTCTTTCTTATATATTTTGTGGTTTGATTTATCTAATTCTGAGAATGTAAGGTTGAGATCTCCCACTATTATAGTTTTGCTATTTCTTCTTGCAGCTCTCTTAATTTCTCTTTTCAGAATTTAGTTGCTACACCACTTGGTGCATATATGTTTACTATTGATATTGCTTCATTATCTATGCTACCCTTTAGCAAGATATAGTGCCCTTCCTTATCTCTTTTAATTAGGTCAATTTTTGCTTTTGCTTGATCTGAGATCAGGATGGCTACCCCTGCTTATTTTACTTCACCTGAAGCATAGTAGAATCTGCTCCAGCCTTTTACCTTTACTCTGTATGTATCTCCCTACTTCAGGTGTGTTTCCTGTAAACAACATATTGTAGGATTCTGGTTTTTTAATCCATTCTACTAACTGCTTCCTCTTTATATGGGAGTTTACCTCATTCACATTTATGGTTAAAATTACCAATTCTGTATTACTTGCCATCTTGTAAATCCCTTTTTGTGTTTTTCTCTTTTCATTCCCCCTTACCCTCCTCTCCAGTATTAAACCTGTGAGCACTACTTGCTTCTTACAGCCCTCGCTTTTTTGTATCCCTCCCCCTGCCTTAAAGTTCCTCCCCCTATCTTACCCCTTTCCCTCATAGTTTCCATATTCCCTTCCACTTAGCTTATTTCTTCCCTTTTCACTTTTCCCTTCCCAGTTTTCAATGAGTTGGCAGAAGTTTCACCATAAATCGAATATATATAAAATTTTTCTCTTTAAGCCAATTCTGATGGCAGTAAGATACCCACTATATTCACCCCACTCCATTCTTTCTCTCAGATATAATAGGTTTCCTTTGCCTCTTCATGAGATGTAGTACCCCCACTTTACCCTTTTTTTCATACAATGTCCTTTCCACATCTAGTTTCTAGAACAAGGTATACATTTATTCTTTATACATCTTTATAGTAGAAATATAGTTCTCCCAAGATTTCTTTTATCTTTTTAGCTTTCTCTTGAGTTCTATATTTTTAGATCAAACTTTTTGTTAAGTTCTGTTTTTTTTTCATCAAAAATAGGTGAAATTCACTTATTTCATTGAATGTCCATCTTGTTCACTGGAAAAAAGATGCTCATTCTGGCTGGGTAAGTTATTTTTGGTTGCATACCAAGTTCCTTAGCCTTTTGGAATATCATATTCCAGGCCCTTCGATCCTTTAATGTGGATGCTGCCAGATCCTGGGTGATCCTTATTGTGGCTCCTCGATACTTGAATTGGGTTTTTCTAGCTGCTTGCAGTATTTTTTCCTTCGTCTGAGGGTTCTGGCATTTGGCCACTATATTTCTTGGTGTTTTTATTTTAGGATCCCTTTCAGTAGATGATTGATGAATTCTTTCAATGTCTATTTTACCCTCTGTTTCTATGACTTCTGGGCAGTCCTCTTTGATAATTTCCTGGAAAATAGTGTTCAGGCTCTTTTTTTTTTTTTATCATACCTTTCTGGGAGTCCAATAATACTCAGATTCTCTCTCCTGGATCTATTTTCCAAATCTGTTGTTTTCTTAAGAAGGTATTTCACATTTTTCCATTGTTTGATTTTTTTGGTTTTGCCTGACTGATTCTTGTTGTCTCCTCAAGTCCATTTGTTCGATTCTGATTTTCAATGAATTATTTTCTTTACTCACTTTTTTATATCTTTTTTCTAATTGTTTGAGTTTTTAAGTGAGCTGTTTTGTTCTCAGGAATTTTTTTTTCCATTTTGTCAATTTTATTTTTTAGAGAGCTATTTTTTTGTTTTCAGTTCACTAATTCTATTGTTCAATGATTTGATTTCTTTATCTGCTCTGTCTTTAAATGTGTAGGATGACTTCTCCATACTCTCTTGCCAACCCTCCCTCTCCTCTTCCCATTTTTCTTCTAGCTCTCTTGTGAGAGCCTTTTTAATTTCTTCTATGAGATTCATCTGTGCTGAGGAACAGATGATCTTCTCATTTGGGGATTCACCTGGAGACAGTCTGTTTTTGGTCTCTTCAGGGTTTAGAGTCTGCTCTCTATCTGTATAGAAGCTGTCAAGGGTTAAGGTCCGTTTCAATTTTTTTTTTCTCATTTTGTCAGAGAAGAATCAAAGACAAACTAGCAAAGAAAAAAAGAGATAAAACAAAACAAACAAACAAAAAAACAAAAAAACAAATGGAATCTGCTTTTTTTGGTGGGGAGGGACTGGGTGGTGTTACTGTGCTTCCTCTACAGACTGCAGGGGGCAGCAGCGAGGCACTAGCAGGACAGTGATGGCTGTGCTGCACCTGTGCTCTGAGACTCTGAGAGCGTGCTGAGACACTGTGGGAGAGGGGTGGCCAGGTCCCGAGAGACTCCAGCTGTTTGGGGTTGTATTCTTCACCTCCGGTGTTTTTAGCTTCTCTGCTGGGCTACTGACTTGCTGCCAGGGCAAAGTATCCTACCCTGTAGCAAAGCTTCTCCCACAGAGATGGCTGAGATCACACCCCATCCCTGTTCAGTCTGCTCATCTGTGAGCTGCCTGTTGTGCTCTCACTGTTGCTGCCCTCAGCCTGCCCCTGATCTAAAACCTTCCCTGCCCTCGAGCAAAAACAGACCTTTCCTGGCGAATTTCAAGGATGGCTTCTCTTGGTAACTATTTGTGGGTTCTGTTTTCAATCAAGCATTAATTCAGAGGCTTGTCATGAAATGAATTCTGAGAGAAAATATGGAGCTTATGCAGCTGTGTGCTTCCTCTCCACCATCTTGGCTGGAAGTCCCCCAATAATGTACTTTTAAGATCAAATTGTTCTTCACCTCTTAATTGTACTTTTAACAATTCAGACATTAAAGTAGAAGGTTTAACCTTAAAATTAAAAGGACTAAATCACCAGGACATGATTTGATTTCCTTAGTTTTATTGGAGAGATAATTAGATTCTAAGATGGAATACATCTAGTCCTCACAGTCATATAATTTTAGAGGGATAAGAAACTGCTAGGTCCATCTAGTTTTATACATCTGGAAAATGAATCCCAAACAGGTTAAGTTCATTTTCCAAGTTCATACAGGTAGTGAGTGACAAAATAGAACTTCTAAGAGCCTAACTTCAGGACTTTTCTATGGGACTACTTCTTAATCTCTTTTTATCCCTTTGCATTTATATGAATGTGTATATACATGTATACACACACACACACACACACACACATATACACACATACACATATACAAACACACACCCATAAATAAATAGCACATGACCACACACACAATGGAAGTGAAAGGAAATTTTTAGATTTTTAAAGAATCCAAATGGGAGTAAGAACTCAGTGTGTGTTCAGCAGAAAGAAGTAAGTAGAAAAAGTTAGAGGTAAGTGACTAAAAAGTAGTTATATTCAAGAGTTTCCCTCAAATAGCCAAAGTTATTTTCTGTTTAGATTAAACATTTAGTAGTGATCTGCTAACAAAATTCAAGCTAGATGAACTTCATTTCCTTTTTCAACAGAATTACTAGGCTAATAGGACAGAAAAATCTTATATACAATACAGTGTATTACTGGATTTCTTCATAATATTTAATAAAGCTTTTTTAAAACATCATATATCTTCATGGGCAGATTGAAAAGACAATGGGGAGTACATAAGGCAGTTATACAATTTCAGAAATTCTTGAATAGTTGTACCTCAAAACTAGTTATTAGTAAAGTAAGTTTTACTGGAATGCCCTGGGATTCTATCTTTAACAATCATTTAAAAAAACAAACAAACAAACAAAAAACCTTAATCAGGAGTTCTTTACTTTTGTGTGTGCCATGGATACCTCTTACATTGAGGTAAAGCCTTTGGAGTTCTCCTCTGAGTAATCTATGTAAATTCATTCAATAAATTATATATAATTACAAAGGAAACCAGTTATATTAAAATAAAGATTTTTTTTTATCTAATTTTTGGCCCTCTATTAATTTATCCTAATTTAGATCTCAGGTTAAGCACTACTCTCTTAGATGAAGGTATAAATCACACACTTAGCAAAATTGCAAATTATACAAATTGTTAGAAATAGCTAACACAATGGATATTACTCAGGTTCCTATAAGATATTAATTTAAAATAGTACATTGAATTTAATTATAAAATTTTAAAGGAATAAAAGTGACAGTCATGCACAAATAAAGAGTATCAGTTTTTTAAGAAATAATAACTTGCATTTATAAATATCAGAATGTATATGGAGCATTCCATCTAATCCCAAACTCTGCAAAATAAATAGTAGCAATATCATTAATACCATTTTACAGATAGGTGTTTAGGCTAGGTGATTTATTTGTTCATGGTCATAAAAATAGTAACTCTCTAGAACTTATACTGAGATCTAGTCTCCTAGCAACAAATCCAGTCTTTTCACTTTTTTTTTTTTCACAGAAAGGAAAGAGGTCTTGCTAGACAAAAGTTAATAATGAAATAAACAAACAAACAAAACCTCTTCTCTTGAAGTATAAAGTAAATTCAATACTAGTAGCTAACTTGCCACATCAACCCCAAAGGCAAGAATACTGCTCATCTTAATTGACAGTGCATTGTTAAAATAATGGAGGAAATACTGCAGTTGAACTATACTTTTATCTGAATCTTATCTTGACTATGTATAAATCTGGAGTTTTTATTATCAAAGGATATTAGAAACTTTTTAAAAATTACTTGTGCCTGATACTGGATACCTATATGATGATGGTAATGATTTAATTTTTAGCCATAAATGGATGTTTATATTGACACTATCTGGCAAATAGAATAGGCTTTGAGAATGATATTTGTTAAATTTAAGATACATCTCAAACTAAATATATACCCCTATTTGTGAAAGATCAACCTGTAAAACATCCAAGGAAAAAATGATAAATTAAAAAACCTCTATTATGTCAAACTGATTTTCTTCCGATGAATATCAAAAATTTCTGAAGAAAATTAGAGAAATATAAATCATAAAATTTTAGAATTAGAAGAAAGTTTAGATAAAGAGCTGGAAAGAGATTTGGATCAACTGGTCTGTAGATGACAGTTTCCCCCTCCCTTAATACACCCTAATTATCTCCCATGATCTTTCATTGTAGTATATCAAGTAAGGAAGTAAAATTGGCTTAACATTTTATTTTAATCAAGTCATACTAGATTTTAGTGCTTATTATCTCTCTTTCTTCATGAGCATAAACTATATTTTAAATCTTAATTGTATCTGTATACACACATAGGTATGTATAGATATATGTGTATATATAATGTATTTGTATATATACATTTATATATACATGGCTGTTTTGTGTGTGTGTATGTGTGTATGTGAAGTGTCTTTAGACTTAGAATTTGAAGAATCTAATTTCTCTAACCAATTTTGAAAACCAAAACAAAATTTTCCCTTGTCCCATTTTGAAACACTTTTTTTTTAAATTTAAATTTTATTTTAGTTAATAATAACTTTGTATTGACAGAATCCATGCCAGGGTAATTTTTTACAACATTATCCCTTGCACAATTTCAGTATCTTTTAAAATTGTTGGCTGTTTTTGTTTTTCATCTAGTACTCTGTGATGTAGTCTGTCAAAGGCTTTGTAACTTGAATTCATTGGCAGCTAGATGATCTTTCGTCATTTTCTCATTTATGTTTAAATCTTTCATTTATTTTTGTTCTATCCTCCATCTTAAGGAACCATCTCTTTATAAAACAAAATTGAAGATTAAAAAGTCAATTCATTTAACCTTCTCATTATCATACATCAGCTTCATTGTCATTATCCTACTTACATTTCTCTTATTCTCTTTTTAATTCTTTTGTGATATCCATTAAATCTTTAAATTACAATTGTACTAGACATGGCCAGCATATATAGTAAATATTTTTGATTAAATAAAGCACCCTTAAATTAAGCACTCAATAGAATCTTATTGAATCTACATCTTATCTCAATAAAAACCAATGTTCTTGTTTCCCTTAGCATTTAGAACCAACCTTTAATCACATCCCTTCCCCAATACAGGCTATTTGAACTATACTGGTTGTACATATTCATTTTTGTCTATTTCCTTTTGCTTCTATCTTTTGTATATTATGTCATCCTTTAGCAATAATCTGGGGGCAGCTAGGAGGTACAGTGGATAAAGCACCAGCCCTGAAGTCAGGAGGATCTGAGGATCTGAATTCAAATCTGGCCTCAAACACTTAACACTTCCTAGCTGTATAACCCTGGGCAAGTCACTTAACTCCAAATGGCTCAGCAAATAATAATAATAATAATAATAATCTGGATTAGTCAATTTTAGGTAGCTTCATTTTTCATTTTAGGAAACTTTCTTTTTTCATTACCCAAATAATTTCTGCATATATCTTCAGAATGTCTTTTTTGATGTTTTTCTCATATTGCCTGCAAAAATATACTCTATATAATACTATATCTTAATTCTTATGTATCCTTTCCCTGAAGCTCTTTGAAATTCACTTTTTCAAATCTAAAATGCATACAAAACTATGCCTGACTTTTCACTCTTCCATCCTCAACTCTAAAATGAGATCATCATTTAACTCTGAGTTTTATTTAAGCTACCATTTTCTTGGTTTTGTTCAGAATTAGATCTCAGAATAACAGTCCTCCATGCCTGGATTCTTTTTTTATTCCCAGTGACTTCTTCCTTCTTTTATACAATGAAATTTATCATGAAAACAAGTTACTCATTTAGCAGTTCTTCCACTCATAGCGTAGAAGGAGAATAATAGATTTCCATATAGTTGGGTTCCTTTTTGCTGTAAATCTGTACCTTTATGCTTCCCAAACTCTTAATCTAATTCCTTCTTCCTAGGTGCTCTACACTATTTTCTGATGATAATGTCACATGTTCTTATGACATTCATACTTCATATTCATGCAAATGTTTCCTATCATTGTCATGTTTATATATATATATATATATATATATATATATATATATATATATATTTACATGAATATATCTTTTATTTAACAAAGATCCTTCTTTATCATTTCCTTTTTACAAATCATTTTTTTAACTTTTCAATAAGTAACACAATTCTATATTCATAATCTTTTCCTAAATTAAGAGATATCTATAATATTAAATTTTCTTCTCTTCATTGGAATCTTTAATTCAGACATTTATTGACATATTTAAGTATTTATCCATAAATATATTAGGACATGGACTCTATTTTGAACTCTTTTGTTGAGTTATTTTTTTCCATTACTTATCAGTACTGTCTTCAGTTTTCTCTCTTGTAACTCATGTTTTTTCTTTTCCTCCCTTTTCAGTTCAAAATTAATTTAAGCAGACTGACAAGAATCCAGATCTACTTAATTAGATCTTGTTGGTTAACAAAAGTCTATCATTTCTATATTTTAAACTGTATTCTGGAAAACAAATTTAATAAATGGTCATCTGTTTTCTTAGACAGATGTTCATGTATCTGATATCATCTTTCTGTTCTCAGAAAGTTACCTACTTTCACTTGATATTCATGATCAAAACACCCTCAGAATTGCAAGATCTTCATTTCGAACGTGTGTGGAGGGAATAAGTTGAGCAATGATTTTTTAGGTGTTACAATAAAATATCATGACATCATAAGTGAGCAAGTGTTCTCCAGTTCAACAAATTTCATTAAGTTCTCCATCACAACATAGATAAAAGCACTAAGAAGATAGCAAAAATTTCAATTGCATATACCAACATGAAAAATACCTTCTTCTGTAACTTTTAGCAGGGAGTCATGAAATACCATCACTGATCTTTCCTTCCTTTGACAATTGCTAGATTTTTTTCTCCCTTTTGTGACTTTTGTCTCATTCTTTCCTTTGATATCAATGGTCTTCTTTAAGAACAAAGGGTTAACAACAAAATGAAAAATACCCCATTGGCCAACTGGCTACAATTTGCCTCCTTCTCCTCCTCTTACTCCTATCCTCTTTCTTTCTTCATGGGGAATTATAGCCTTACATGTGTTTTGAATTGCTTTTACTTTGCAAGTTATCTTGGGGTTGGGAGGTTAGATCTTTCCTTTACTTTCCTAGATATTTATTTTTTTGTATCATTTTAATAGGTTTAATTTATGTGGTTTTCATTTATGATTTCTTGAATATAGTTCTTTGAAACAGGCTTTAATAAGTGCTATTAGGATTCAAATGGAGCTACTTGATCATCCTTTAAATCCAAATCATTCTGACTCTCAGTGATTAATCAATAATAGGTCTCAGCTGAAAGTTGCTCCTCTTTCAGTTTAATGTTTCAGAGTGATGTAAGTAGCAATTGTTTTTGTTCTGGCTAGAAACTCAGATGTTTTTTTCCCTTCCATATTGATTCTATTGAGAAGTCAAAGTAGGCCATCTTTTGTTTCAGTTCTTACTTAGCCTTTAATCACTGTTTGGGTGTTACTTCAAAACAAAAAACAAAAACAAAAAACTGAGACCTAGGAAAGACTTTAGTGTAAAAAGGACAAAGATCTCCCACTGCATCTTGGGGCATTTCCAGTGGTCCTGACCTATGTCTTGTCAGTGGACATCCATGACTCTAGAGGAGAGTGAGGCTGATGATTTTTCACAGCCCTGCCACACTTAGATCCAATTCACTTGCAAGTCAACAAAAGCCTGTACTGATATCACTGCTCTTCTTTGAGAACACAGAAAGAATAATAACAAATAATGGGTTAGCGTACTTACTACAATGAATGGCCTTTGTTTAGTTATCATTCCCCTTGACTTTCCTGTCCTTCTAGTTTATTAATGTTGAAAATTGTATCTTCTTTGGTATCTATTTTCTTCCAGGATTCCATGATATTGAGCTCCCTTTGTTTTAATCCTATTCTTCTGATCATTCCCTTTCAATCAACATCACGCATTTTTTTATTTAACATCTTACTCTATTAATACAGCAATCCTGCAAACTCTGTTATTCATCATCTTATTTCTCCATGTATACTTTCTTTCCTGAGTGATCTCATCTGTCAACTAATTTTAATTGTCACATGTAAAACAAGACTTAATATTTTAGTGACTCTAGGATCTCTTCAACTTATTCATATCTTCTCATCTTTTGTTCTCAATATAGATCATTTTGCTACACTTTTATTATTTCCTCGTTAGCTGAGATAAACTATGAACTACCTTTGCATGGCTTTCTCTTTCTTAAAATTTTGAAATTATTCTTTGTCAAAATTTAGTTTAAATATCAACTTCTCCAAGAATCTTTTTTTCCCCTCTTCAGTTAGAATAATTTTTTCTCTTCATGCATTTCTCAAGCCTAAGTTTTTGGCTTCTCATATATACTTAATTATTTTGAACACATGTAGTAATTATTCATATTCTATACATATATACATATAATTATAATCTTCATCAAGGCATAGATTCTGCTACTTTCTAAATTTTCTTTTTTTCTGACAAATTGATTCACATTATTAGTATTTAATACATATTTTTGAATTGTCTTGATTTTTTTTTATTTAGTAAGAAGATATGCAGGGAATTTGATTAATGATAATTAGCTAAAACTTGGAAGTATAATAACTATTTTGGAATAGAGTGAACACTGTTGTGTAAAAAAGAAGTATATAAAAACCCAGCATTTGATATATAAATAGCTATGTGATGGTGGGAGAATTATAAAACTTCAGTTCTTATTCAACACTTTTAAGTATCAGAAAAGATAATTTCCTTAATAATCTCTGGGCAGTGATGTTTATGGAGAATTATTAGTAATAGAAAAAGAAATTGAGAAGGGACACCAATTCCTGGTATAGCAGTGTGGTTACTTCCTACATGGCTCAACAAGCACATTTAAATCTGATTTAGGCAGGGAATAGGACTGGCTTTGGACAAAACAGATTACTGATCAATCACTCTATGGCTGTGCACTCAGTTATTAATTGTAAATAATCTTATCAGAAGTCTTTAAAGCGATATTTGAGTCTATCATCCCTTCTCTATTTCTTTTTCATTTTTACCCAAAATGGCCACTCCACTCAAAGAAAGAGTAATCCTTTGTAAAGATATACTATTTGTGCCTGACTTTTTCCTGCTTCTGTGTTTCTGGTCATTAGAATCCACAACAACTAAGTTATGAAATATTCATTCATATTATTTTAATTACTGTGAAAATTAAATCTAGTGAATTATTAATGGAAAATATACATGTGTAAATATATGTGTGTTTATATGTCTGTACATATATGTTTATAGAGATGTGCACAATGAACGTACATACAAGTACCTGTACATGCATGTGCCCATACATGTTTCCACACACATAAATTTTTGAACATTATATCTCAGAATAAGGAAAACACTGCAATTTCTAATTTCTAATGCAATTGCAGGGCAATTTTTCTCCACTTGTATGTGAACAATGCTTTTAGATGGATGTATTAAATTTTGCATTTGATTGATGAGGAAATTGAAAAAGGGAATGATTAAGTGTCTTGCAAAAGTCCACCTGGCAATTCTGTGGCAGAGTCAAGATTAGGATTTAGAAGCTTCACTTAAACAACTGCTCTTCCATTATAGGCATATTGACACTACTAAGTATATAATTACCAGGATAATTCAATCACTTCCAAAGAAGGATGTAAATTTAATCTCTCTAAAAGACATGGGGAACTTTGGGCCTTAATCCCTTTATTGTCAGTGATCTGTTATGACTGTGGATAAAGAATCTTTGGCATCCCAATTTCATCTTATGTGCAATTGATTCTAAGAAAGAAATTCATGGTAAAATAGCAGCTGTGACTTGATGAAAGCCATTGTTAGAGAGCTTGTCCTAAGGTTTTAGTAGGATCTACTTTTACCCAGATCTATCATTGCCAAATATCTGCTAGTTATAAACTTGAGGAAAAGAATTCTTCTATTTTTTGCTTTGACAGTTTCAAGTCCTTGTATAATTTTTGCCATATAGAAGAAACAGAATGTAAGGATGAAAGAAATCTTGTCAAATGTTGTGCTTGTTCATTGTAGGACTTTTTTTTATTACTTTTTAAAATTTATCAAAAACATGATTTTAAATGAAATTTTAACTCTTTACTTGGGACTACAACATGTTTTTCTTATCTTAAATTATTGCCTGTAGGTCATGGCATATTAACTGTAGGTATTATATAAAAACAGGAATTTATTGAAATGACCTCCTACCCTTTGTCATATGATATTTCCTTACTGCTTTGGAAAAATATTAACAAACCTTATTTTAGTTAACCCATTAGGAAAATGCAAATAACTTAAAAACTACTTTGATATAGTATGATTACAAATGATAACTGATAATATCAAAAAATAGCTTTAAAAGTTACATAATAATTTAAGTTTATCATTCCTTTTTCCTTTTCCCTTTTTGCTTGTTTCCTTTTTACTACTTTTGTCATTCTGTCTTTGGGTTCCCTGATGTCTGAGAGTTTCACCCCTATCTTCCTTTCTTAGCTGTGGGTAACAACCAATAAGTGGGGTAAGATGGAGTGGGGAAAGGATTTACAAAACACACAAATATTATAAACACTATGTAATAGAAGAAAATATTGAGGATAAAAATTGTTACCAAAAGTTTCCAGGGTCACATAGCTAGTTGGCATTGCAGACCTTTTCAGACTCCAAGGTTCCTGGCTCACTTAAACACAGAAGAATTTAAAACAATAGATAAATGAACATGCGGAGGGAAGGGACAAGAGAATCATTCTTAATATTAAGATAATGTTTTTATTAAGTAATGTATTTTTCCATAAGAAGTGAAAATTTAAGACAAGATCACTGATTTAAAGTAATTGAAAGGTTATCAAATGGAACATAAATTAACATTTTACTGTTTGTCCCTAATATAGAGATTCTTAATGCAGGATCTATGAACTGTTTGTTGTTTTAAAAGTTTGATAATTGTATTTAATTTGATAATTGTATGATCTTCAGTATTTTATTTTATGCATAGTTAAGTATTTATTTCCTAGGATCTGAGAACTAGATCTAGAACTGGAACTAGAACTAGGATTGGAGATTGACAGAAAATGTGATATCTATTATAATACAAAATTTTTTTTCTTGAAAATTACTGCTTATTCTGGTATCCTAAGGTAAAATTGGCTTTGTTAGCAAATGTTTCTTGTTGTACTCATATTCATATAAAAATGAATGCAATCCTCACTGACATTCTGCTGGATACATGACAATGTTCTGCTTTGTTTTGTTTTATTTTTCTTTTATGTCTTTTTATTTTCTATTAAAGCAAAAAATAATTTTAAAAAAATGAATGAAAAATCTGGGAAGGCTTTTCATGATATGTTTTTTTTTTTTCCTTAAAGTGTAGATTAATATTTTTTGTAATGTTACTTATTCTCCTTAGATTTTACTTCTTCTTTAAAATGATAAAAGAGTTGTATTCCATGTTCTCTGGGGTCCTTTCCCAATGATGTTCTATTATCCTATAAACTCTAATGCTGTTGTTCAGTTGTTTTCTGTCATGCCCAAACTTTTTGTGACCACATTTGGGGTTTTCTGATGTCTGAGAGTTTCACCCCTATCTTCCTTTCTTAGCTGTGGGTAACAACTAATAAGTGGGGTAAGATGGAGTGGGGAAAGGATTTACAAAACACACAAATATTATAAACACTATGTAATAGAAGAAAATATTGAGGATAAAAATTGTTACCAAAAGTTTCCAGGCCTCTGCAATAAGAGTCGAGAAAGAGATTAAAGGAATTAGAGTAGGCAATGAGGAAACCAAACTATCACTCTTTGCAGATGATATGATGGTATACCTAGAAAACCCCAGAGATTCTACTAAAAAGCTATTAGAAATAATTCATAATTTTAGCAAAGTAGCAGGATACAAAATAAATCCCCATAAATCCTCAGCATTCTTATACACCACCAACAAAATCCAAGAGCAAGAAATACAAAGAGAAATTCCATTCAAAATAACTGTTGATAGCATAAAATATTTGGGAATCTACCTACCAAAGGAAAGTCAGGAATTATATGAGCAAAATTACAAAAAAGTTTTCACACAAATAAAGTCAGACTTAAATAATTGGAAAAAAATTAAGTGCTCTTGGATAGGGCGAGCAAATATAATAAAGATGACAATACTCCCTAAACTAATCTATTTATTTAGTGCTATACCAATCAGACTTCCAAGAAAATATTTTAATGATTTAGAAAAAATAACAACAAAATTCATATGGAACAATAAAAAGTCGAGAATCTCAAGGGAATTAATGAAAAAAAAATCAAATGAAGGTGGTCTAGCTGTACCTGATCTAAAATTATATTATAAAGCAGCAGTCACCAAAACCATCTGGTATTGGCTTAGAAATAGATTAGTTGATCAGTGGAAAAGGTTAGGTTCACAAGACAGAATAGTCAACTATAGCAATCTAGTGTTTGACAAACCCAAAGATTCTAAATTTTGGGATAAGATTTCATTATTTGATAAAAACTGCAGGGATAACTGGAAATTAGTATGGCAGAAATTAGGCAAGGACCCACACTTAACACCACATACCAAGATAAGATCAAAATGGGTCCATGACCTAGGCATAAAGAACGAGATTATAAATAAATTAGAGGAACATAGGATAGTTTATCTCTCAGACTTGTGGAGGAGAAAGAAATTTGTGACCAAAGATGAACTAGAGACCATTACCAATCACAAAATAGAAAATTTTGATTATATCAAATCAAAAAGCCTTTGTACAAACAGAACAAATGCAAACAAGATTAGTAGGGAAGCAACAAACTGGGAAAACATCTTTACAATTAAAGGTTCTGATAAAGGCCTCATTTCCAAAATATATAGAGAACTGACTCAAATTTATAAAAAGTCAAGCCATTCTCCAATTGATAAATGGTCAAAGGATATGAACAAACAATTTTCAGATGAAGAAATTGAAACTATTACCACTCACATGAAAGAGTGTTCCAAATCACTATTGATCAGAGAAATGTAAATTAAGACAACTCTGAGATATCACTACACACCTGTCAGATTGGCTAAGATGACAGGAAAAAATAATGATGAATGTTGGAGGGGATGCGGGAAAACGGGACACTGATGCATTGTTGGTGGAGTTGTGAACGAATCCAGCCATTCTGGAGAGCGATCTGGAATTATGCCCAAAAAGTTATCAAACTGTGCATACCCTTTGATCCAGCAGTGTTTCTATTGGGCTTATACCCCAAAGAGATACTAAAAAGGGAAGGGGACCTGTATGTGCCAAAATGTTTGTAGCAGCCCTGTTTGTAGTGGCTAGAAACTGGAAAATGAATGGATGCCCATCAATTGGAGAATGGCTGGGTAAATTGTGGTATATGAATGTTATGGAATATTATTGCTCTGTAAGGAATGAGCAGCAGGATGAATACAGAGAGGCTTGGAGAGACCTACATGGACTGATGCTAAGTGAGATGAGCAGAACCAGGAGATCATTATACACTTCGACAATGATATTGTATGAGGATGTATTCTGATGGAAGTGGATTTCTCTGACAAAGAGACTTAACTGAGTTTCATTGAAGAAATGATGGACAGAAACAGCTACACCCAAAGAAGGAATACTGGGAAATGAATGTGAACTATTTGCATTTTTGATTTTCTTCCCGAGTTATTTTTACCTTCTGAATCCAATTCTCCCTGTGCAACAAGAGAACTGTTCGGTTCTGCAAATATGTATTGTATCTAGGATATACTGCAACATATTTAACATATATAGGACTGCTTGCCATCCTGGGGGGGGGGAGGAGGGAGGGAGGGGAAAAAAGGAAACATAAGTGATTGCAAGGGATAATGTCGTGTAAAAATTATCCTGGCATGGATTCTGTCAATACAAAGTTATTATTAAATAAAATAAAATTAAAAAAAAATTAAAAAAAAAAAGTTTCCAGGGTCACATAGCTAGTTAGTATTGCAGACCTTTTCAGACTCCAAGGTTCCTGGCTCACTTAAACACAGAAGAATTTAAAACAATAGATAAATGAACATGCGGAGGGAAGGGACAAGAGAATCATTCTTAATATTAAGATAATGCTTTTATTAAGTAATATATTTTTCCATAAGAAGTGAAAATTTAAGACAAGATCACTGATTTAAAGTAATTGAAAGGTTATCAAATGGAACATAAATTAACATTTTACTGTTTGTCCCTAATATAGAGATTCTTAATGCAGGATCTATGAACTGTTTGTTGTTTTAAAAGTTTGATAATTGTATTTAATTTGATAATTGTATGATCTTCAGTATTTTATTTTATGCATAGTTAAGTATTTATTTCCTAGGATCTGAGAACTAGATCTAGAACTGGAACTAGAACTAGGATCGGAGATTGACAGAAAATGTGATATCTATTATAATACAAAATTTTTTTTCTTGAAAATTACTGCTTATTCTGGTATCCTAAGGTAAAATTGGCTTTGTTAGCAAATGTTTCTTGTTGTACTCATATTCATATAAAAATGAATGCAATCCTCACTGACATTCTGCTGGACACATGACAATGCTCTGCTTTGTTTTGTTTTATTTTTCTTTTATGTCTTTTTATTTTCTATTAAAGCAAAAAATAATTTTAAAAAAATGAATGAAAAATCTGGGAAGGCTTTTCATGATATGTTTTTTTTTTCCTTAAAGTGTAGATTAATATTTTTTGTAATAGTGGAATTATCCTGAAAAAGTCTGCATTTATAATTATACCTTGATATTTACTGCCCACATAAACACAGATATGTTACTTATTCTCCTTAGATTTTACTTCTTCTTTAAAATGATAAAAGAGTTGTATTCCATGTTCTCTGGGGTCCTTTCCCAATGATGTTCTATTATCCTATAAACTCTAATGCTGTTGTTCAGTTGTTTTCTGTCATGCCCAAACTTTTTGTGACCACATTTGGGGTTTTCTTTGCAAAGATACTGGAGTGTTTGCCATTTCCTTTTCTAGCTCATTTTAGAGATGAGAAAACTAAGGTAAATAGGGCTAAGTGACATGCCCAGGATCACACAGCTAATAAGTAATGTAAATCTGAGGCTAAATTTAAATCCACAAAGAGCAGTCTTCTTGATTGCAGGCTTAAACTTCTATCCACTGTATTACTTAGCTGCCCTATTAAGGTCCCTTGCAATTCTACAATGGTTTAAATTATATTAATAATGACTAAATTGCTCAGTAACTAAAGAGCAGTTCTCAAAATAAATAAGGCCTGTGTTGTACTTCTACCTCTGTCACAAAATGGTTGTGCAATCTATAAGGCTCAACTTAGATAATTGCCAAAACCAGAAGTTGCCTGGAAAGGGCTTAGGAGCAATGACAAAGGGAGATTTCATTCTTAAAGCTTCCTTGAACCAGTGGAATGACAGTTCTAAGCTATATTTGATCAATTTTCCAAGATCATTTTTTGTTTGTTTTAAATCATAATTCTGTCATCTAATATATTAGTTTTTTTCTTGAGCTCTATTCATATGTGTAAAGGGCTGAAATTATGAATAGGTGCACTTGAATCAGACAACTGAGCATTTAAGGCTAATTACCTATTGGATGACTCTATTAGCATATGTTTGGATAAATGGCTCTTCTCACAGTTGATGCTGGCTCAATGTTTGGTGTTAAGGTAATTGTAGGAATGGATTAAAGGGTGGGGTGAGACAGGCAGGAGTCACTTGGCAGCAGGACGGGAAGGAGAAAGGTGGAGATCCTGGACTCCAGAATCCAGAAGAGATCTTTGGCAAAACCCCTGGTAGTTTGCCTGCTCCCCCTAAAGACCAAGGACTTTTACTTATCCTGACTCTGGCTGATCCCAAGGCCTCCAGGGAGCTAGCTTAGAATTAACACATATGAAAGATAAGAAAATTTTGATACATTTAATGTCTGTGGTTTCATCCAAATCACTGATATAAATGTAGAACAGAAAGAAACCAAAGACAGAGAATTGAGTGATATCAACTACAGCCTTTTCCCCACATTAACAGTACATAGTTATTTATCATTTTGGATGCCAGATGTCTTATTTTTAACAAACAAATTTAGTTTCACACACATTCTCTCTCTCACTCCTTCTTTCCCTTCCTTCCTGTTCAATCCTCTCTCTCTCTCTCTCTTTGTCTGTGTGTGTGTATGTGTGTCTTTCTCACCTTCCCCCTCAACCAATTGGGCTCTGTCAAGTCTAGGCCCTCAATATTTGCCAAGAACTTTATATATACAGGATATCTTAAAAGTCTTAGTACATTTTTACACTTAGGACTAAGATTTTTGAGACAAACCTAATAAATTTGATTGAATAGAAATCTAAATCATATCTTGTCATTGGACCTAATTAGTTGTGTGACTAGAAAAGTCACTTCACTTATTTGACCCTCATTTTTCTCCTCTCTAAAATGAGAGGTTTGGGGTAGGGAGTCAAGATGGCAGAGAAGATACACCCAACTTTCTAAGCTCTCTCATACCCTCATGACCAATTATTAAATTCAGCCTCAAAAATAGTGCTTGAATTTCAAGTTTAGTGTTTGACTAGGGTTTTTTAATTTGTTCCTTTTCTAGCATTTTTAGTTGCAAACCCAATTCATTGACCTTCTCTTTCTCTATTTTATACAAATAGGCCTCTAGAGATATGGAATTTCCCCTTATTACCACTTTGGCTGCATCCCATACATTTTGGTATGATGTCTCATTATTATCGTTTTCTTGGGTGAAGTTATTAATTATGTCTATGATTTGCTGTTTCACCCAATCATTCTTCAGTATGAGATTATTTAGTTTCCAATTATTTTTTGGTCTACTTCCCCCTGGTTTTTGTTGAATGTAATTTTCATTGCATCGTGGTCTGAAAAGGATGCATTTACTATTTCTACCTTACTGCATTTGAGTTTGAGGTTTTTATGTCCTAATATATGGTCAATTTTTGTATAGGTTCCATGAACTGCTGAAAAGAAAGTGTATTCCTTTCTGTCTCCATTGCATTTTCTCCAGAGATCTATCATATCTAACTTTTCTAGTATTCTATTTACCTCTTTGACTTCTTTCTTATTTATTTTGTAGATTGATTTATCTAATTCTGAGAGTGCAAGGTTAAGATCTCCCACTATTATAGTTTTACTGTCTATTTCTTCTTGCATTTCTCTTAATTTCTCTTTTAAGAATTTAGATGCTACACCACTTGGTGCATATATGTTTAATATAGATAGTGCTTCATTATCCATGCTACCCTTTAGCAAGAGTAGGCAATGAGGAAACCAAACTATCACTCTTTGCAGATGATATGATGGTATACCTAGAGAACCCCGGAGATTCTATTAAAAAGCTATTAGAAATAATTCATAATTTTAGCAAAGTAGCTGGCTACAAAATAAATCCCCATAAATCCTCAGCATTTTTATACATCACCAACAAAACCCAACAGCAAGAGATACAAAGAGAAATTCCATTCAGAATAACTGTTGATACCATAAAATATTTGGAATCTATCTACCAAAGGAAAGTCAGGAATTATATGAGAAAAATTATAAAAAAGTCTCCACACAAATAAAGTCAGACTTAAATAATTGGAAAAATATTAAGTGCTCTTGGATCGGCCAAGCGAACATAATAAAGATGACAATACTCCCTAAACTAATCTATTTATTTAGTGCTATACCAATCAGACTTCCAAGAAAATATTTTAATGATCTAGAAAAAATAACAACAAAATTCATATGGAACAATAAAAAGTCGAGAATCTCAAGGGAATTAATGAAAAAAAAAATCAAATGAAGGTGGCCTAGCTGTACCTGATCTAAAATTATATTATAAAGCAGCAGTCACCAAAACCATTTGGTATTGGCTAAGAAATAGATTAGTGGATCAGTGGAAAAGGTTAGGTACACAAGACAGAATAGTCAACTATAGCAATCTAGTGTTTGACAAACCCAAAGCCCCTAACTTCTGGGAAAAGAATTCATTATTTGATAAAAACTGCTGGGATAATTGGAAATTAGTATGGCAGAAATTAGGCATGGACCCACACTTAACACCATATACCAAGATAAGATCAAAATGGGTCCATGACCTAGGCATAAAGAACGAGATTATAAATAAATTAGAGGAACATAGAATAGTTTATCTCTCAGACTTGTGGAGGAGAAAGAAATTTGTGACCAAAAATGAACTAGAGACCATTACTGATCACAAAATAGAAAATTTTGATTACATCAAATTAAAAAGCCTTTGTACAAACAAAACTAATGTAAACAAGATTAGTAGGGAAGCAACAACCTGGGAAAACATCTTCACAGTTAAAGGTTCTGATAAAGGCCTCATTTCCAAAATATATAGAGAACTGACTCAAATTTATAAGAAATCAAGCCATTCTTCAATTGATAAATGGTCAAAGGATATGAACAGACAATTTTCAGAGGATGAAATTGAAACTATTACCACTCATATGAAAGAGTGTTCCAAATCATTATTGATCAGAGAAATGCAAATTAAGACAACTCTGAGATACCACTACACACCTGTCAGATTGGCTAAGATGACAGGAAAAAATAATGATGAATGTTGGAGGGGATGCGGGAAAACTGGGACACTAGTGCATTGTTGGTGGAGTTGTGAACGAATCCAACCATTCTGGAGAGCAATCTGGAATTAAGCCCAAAAAATTATCAAATTGTGCATACCCTTTGATCCAGCAGTGTTTCTATTGGGCTTATATCCCAAAGAAATACTAAAGAAGGGAAAGGGACCTGTATGTGCCAAAATGTTTGTAGCAGCCCTGTTTGTAGTGGCTAGAAACTGGAAAATGAATGGATGCCCATCAATTGGAGAATGGCTGGGTAAATTGTGATATATGAATGTTATGGAATATTATTGTTCTGTAAGAAATGACCAGCAGGATGAATACAGAGAGGACTGGCGAGACTTACATGAACTGATGCCAAGTGAAATGAGCAGAACCAGGAGATCATTATACACTTCGACAACGATATTGTATGAGGACATATTTTGATGGAAGTGGATTTCTTTGACAAAGAGACCTAACTGAGTTTCAATTGATAAATGACGGACAAAAGCAGCTACACCCAAAGAAAGAACACTAGGAAATGAATGTGAACTATCTGCATTTTTGTTTTTCTTCCCGGGTTATTTATACCTTCTGAATCCAATTCTCCCTATGCAACAAGAGAACTGTTCGGTTCTGCAAACATATATTGTATCTAGGATATACTGCAACATATCCAACATATAAAGGACTGCTTGCCATCTAGGGGAGGGGGTGGAGGGAAGGAGGGGAAAAAAAATCAGAACAGAAACGAGTGCAAGGGATAATGTTCTAAAAAAAAAATTACCCTGGCATGGATTCTGTCAATATAAAGTAATTATTAAATAAAATTAAAAAAAGAAAAAAAGAAAAAAAAATAGTGCTTGACTGGTAAAACCCATGAAGATTAGAAGTACGATAACTCACCAGCAGAAGATAATCTGAAATTTCATCATAAAAGGTTTGTCCTGAGTGGAGAAGATCAGCACAAGCAGGGAGAGAACTAGAGGCTAACATAGTGTGCAGACCAGGAGGGAGTGGTCTCTGTGGTTAGAAAATTACAGACATGACACTGGCATAGACTGAGTGCTCTGCAGTATGGTAGATCAGCAGAAATCAAAGACACTAAATAAATGCCAGAACCTAACACGATCTGGCTTTATCCAACCAAAACCAGAAGTGACACAGCATAGATCATAGCACAACTGTGCAGCTCCTACCCACAGTACCAGGCTTTTCCTTGGGCCAGTTATAAACCTGCATAGAAGGGGGGCACAGGTAAAGACAGCCTCTAATCTGCAGAGTGGGGACTCAGACTGGGACAATAGAGCTTCCACAGTGAAACTTGCTTCCAGGGCAGGTTTTTATGTCCTAATATATGGTCAATTTTTGTATAGGTTCCATGAACTGCTGAAAAGAAAGTGTATTCCTTTCTGTCTCCATTGCATTTTCTCCAGAGATCTATCATATCTAACTTTTCTAGTATTCTATTTACCTCTTTGACTTCTTTCTTATTTATTTTGTAGTTTGATTTATCTAATTCTGAGAGTGCAAGGTTAAGATCTCCCACTATTATAGTTTTACTGTCTATTTCTTCTTGCATTTCTCTTAATTTCTCTTTTAAGAATTTAGATGCTACACCACTTGGTGCATATATGTTTAATATAGATAGTGCTTCATTATCCATGCTACCCTTTAGCAAGAGTAGGCAATGAGGAAACCAAACTATCACTCTTTGCAGATGATATGATGGTATACCTAGAGAACCCCAGAGATTCTATTAAAAAGCTATTAGAAATAATTCATAATTTTAGCAAAGTAGCTGGCTACAAAATAAATCCCCATAAATCCTCAGCATTTTTATACATCACCAACAAAACCCAACAGCAAGAGATACAAAGAGAAATTCCATTCAGAATAACTGTTGATACCATAAAATATTTGGGAATCTATCTACCAAAGGAAAGTCAGGAATTATATGAGCAAAATTATAAAAAAGTCTCCACACAAATAAAGTCAGACTTAAATAATTGGAAAAATATTAAGTGCTCTTGGATCGGCCAAGCGAACATAATAAAGATGACAATACTCCCTAAACTAATCTATTTATTTAGTGCTATACCAATCAGACTTCCAAGAAAATATTTTAATGATCTAGAAAAAATAACAACAAAATTCATATGGAACAATAAAAAGTCGAGAATCTCAAGGGAATTAATGAAAAAAAAAATCAAATGAAGGTGGCCTAGTTGTACCTGATCTAAAATTATATTATAAAGCAGCAGTCACCAAAACCATTTGGTATTGGCTAAGAAATAGATTAGTGGATCAGTGGAAAAGGTTAGGTTCACAAGACAGAATAGTCAACTATAGCAATCTAGTGTTTGACAAACCCAAAGCCCCTAACTTCTGGGAAAAGAATTCATTATTTGATAAAAACTGCTGGGATAATTGGAAATTAGTATGGCAGAAATTAGGCATGGACCCACACTTAACACCATATACCAAGATAAGATCAAAATGGGTCCATGACCTAGGCATAAAGAACGAGATTATAAATAAATTAGAGGAACATAGAATAGTTTATCTCTCAGACTTGTGGAGGAGAAAGAAATTTGTGACCAAAAATGAACTAGAGACCATTACTGATCACAAAATAGAAAATTTTGATTACATCAAATTAAAAAGCCTTTGTACAAACAAAACTAATGCAAACAAGATTAGAAGGGAAGCAACAAACTGGGAAAACATCTTCACAGTTAAAGGTTCTGATAAAGGCCTCATTTCCAAAATATATAGAGAACTGACTCAAATTTATAAGAAATCAAGCCATTCTCCAATTGATAAATGGTCAAAGGATATGAACAGACAATTTTCAGAGGATGAAATTGAAACTATTACCACTCATATGAAAGAGTGTTCCAAATCATTATTGATCAGAGAAATGCAAATTAAGACAACTCTGAGATACCACTACACACCTGTCAGATTGGCTAAGATGACAGGAAAAAATAATGATGAATGTTGGAGGGGATGCGGGAAAACTGGGACACTAGTGCATTGTTGGTGGAGTTGTGAACGAATCCAACCATTCTGGAGAGCAATCTGGAATTATGCCCAAAAAATTATCAAATTGTGCATACCCTTTGATCCAGCAGTGTTTCTATTGGGCTTATATCCCAAAGAAATACTAAAGAAGGGAAAGGGACCTGTATGTGCCAAAATGTTTGTAGCAGCCCTGTTTGTAGTGGCTAGAAACTGGAAAATGAATGATTGGAGAATGGCTGGGTAAATTGTGATATATGAATGTTATGGAATATTATTGTTCTGTAAGAAATGACCAGCAGGATGAATACAGAGAGGACTGGCGAGACTTACATGAACTGATGCTAAGTGAAATGAGCAGAACCAGGAGATCATTATACAATTCGACAACGATATTGTATGAGGACATATTTTGATGGAAGTGGATTTCTTTGACAAAGAGACCTAACTGAGTTTCAATTGATAAATGACGGACAAAAGCAGCTACACCCAAAGAAAGAACACTAGGAAATGAATGTGAACTATCTGCATTTTTGTTTTTCTTCCCGGGTTATTTATACCTTCTGAATCCAATTCTCCCTATGCAACAAGAGAACTGTTCGGTTCTGCAAACATATATTGTATCTAGGATATATTGCAACATATCCAACATATAAAGGACTGCTTGCCATCTAGGGGAGGGGGTGGAGGGAGGGAGGGGAAAAAATCGGAACAGAAACGAGTGCAAGGGATAATGTTCTAAAAAAAATTACCCTGGCATGGATTCTGTCAATATAAAGTAATTATTAAATAAAAATTAAAAAAAGAAAAAAAGAAAAAAAATAGTGCTTGAGTGGTAAAACCCATGAAGATTAGAAGTATGATAACTCACCAGCAGAAGATAATCTGAAATTTCATCATAAAAGGTTTGTCCTGAGTGGCCAGGGAGAAGATCAGCACAAGCAGGGAGAGAACTAGAGGCTAACATAGTGTGCAGACCAGGAAGGAGTGGTCTCTGTGGTTAGAAAATTACAGACATGACACTGGCATAGACTGAATGCTCTGCAGTATGGTAGATCAGCAGAAATCAAAGACACTAAATAAATGCCAGAACCTAACACGATCTGTCTTTATCCAACCAAAACCAGAAGTGACACAGCATAGATCATAGCACAACTGTGCAGCCCCTACCCACAGTACCAGGCTTTTCCTTGGGCCAGTTATAAACCTGCACAGAAGGGGGGCACAGGTAAAGACAGCCTCTAATCTGCAGAGTGGGGGACTCAGACTGGGACAATAGAGCTTCCACAGTGAAACTTGCTTCCAGGGCAGACACTTTTGGTCTGTGCTGGGCTATTTGCTGGTCAGCTGCTAATATCCAGAGCCCCACAGGGACCTTTGACCTGGGGTAGTGACACTTTCACTGGTTCGTCTCTAGCCTTAAGGCAGTCGCTAAACCACACAGTGGGGTTCTCCACTGTGCATTTCCATTCCTCTGCCCATGCTGAATCATTTCCTGTTGTAGGAGGGAGGAACTTTTGCCCAGAGCACTCCCATACCTCTTTGCCTGAAGCCTGTTTTATATCTTTCCCTGCTTTGCAGAGGAAATTTAACTGTAAATGTGAATGCGATGAACTCTCCCATAAAGCAGAGGTTGATAGCAGACTGGATCAAAAGTCAGAACCCTACAATATGTTGTTTACAGGAAACACATTTAAAGCAGGGAGATACAAACAGAGTAAAGGTAAAAGGCTAGAGTAGAATCTATTATGCTTAAGTGAAGTCAAAAAAGCAGGGGTAGCCATCCTTATCTCAGATCCAGCAAAAGCAAAAATTGATCTAATTAAAAGAAATAAGGAAGGAAACTATATCTTGCTAAAGGGTAGCATCATCAATGAAGCACTATCAATACTACACATATATGAACCAAGTGGTATAGTATCTAACTTTCTAAAGGAGAAGTGAAGAGTGTTGCAAGAAGAAATAGACACACACACACAAAAAAAAAAAGTAGTGGGAGATCTCAATCTTGCACTCTCAGGATTAGATAAATCAAACCACAAAACAAATAAGAAAGAAATTAAAGAGGTAAATAGAATATTAGAAAAAAATAGGTATGAAAACTTCAGTAAGCATCATATGCAATGGGGAAAAACTGGAACCTTTCCCAGTAAGATCTGGAGTGAAGCAAGGTTGCCCACTATCACCATTATTATTCAATATTGTATTAGAAACACGAGCCTCTTCAATAAAAGTCGAGAAAGAGATTAAAAGAATTAGAGTAGGCAATGAGGAAACCAAACTATCACTCTTTGCAGATGATATGATGGTATATCTAGAGAACCACAGAGATTCTACTAAAAAGCTATTAGAAATAATTCATAATTTTAGCAAAGTAGCAGGATACAAAATAAATCCCCATAAATTCTCAGCATTTTTATACACCACCAACAAAATCCAAGAGCAAGAGATACAAAGAGAAATTCCATTCAAAATAACTGTTGATAGCATAAAATATTTGGGAATCTATCTACCAAAGGAAAGTCAGGAATTATTTGAGCAAAATTATAAAAAAGTTTCCACACAAATAAAGTCAGACTTAAATAATTGGAAAAATATTAAGTGCTCTTGGATAGACCGAGCAAATATAATAAAGATGACAATACTCCCTAAACTAATCTATTTATTTAGTGCTATACCAATCAGACTTCCAAGAAAATATTTTAATGATTTAGAAAAAATAACAACAAAATTCATATGGAGCAATAAAAAGTCGAGAATCTCAAGGGAATTAATGAAAAAAAAATCAAATGAAGGTGGCCTAGCTGTACCTGATCTAAAATTATATTATAAAGCAGCAGTCACCAAAACCATTTGGTATTGGCTAAGAATGATCAGTGGAAAAGGTTAGGTACACAAGACAGAATAGTCAACTATAGCAATCTAGTGTTTGACAAACCCAAAGATTCTAACTTTTGGGATAAGATTTCATTATTTGATAAAAACTGCTGGGATAACTGGAAATTAGTATGGCAGAAATTAGGCAAGGACCCACACTCAACACCATATACCAAGATAAGATCAAAATGGGTCCATGATCTAGGCATAAAGAACGAGATTATAAATAAATTAGAGGAACATAGGATAGTTTATCTCTCAGACTTGTGGAGGAGAAAGAAATTTGTGACCAAAGATGAACTAGAGACCATTACCGATCACAAAATAGAAATTTTGATTATATCAAATTAAAAAGCCTTTGTACAAAAAGAACGAATGCAAACAAGATTAGTAGGGAAGCAACAAACTGGGAAAACATCTTTACAATTAAAGGTTCTGATAAAGGCCTCATTTCTAAAATATATAGAGAACTGACTCAAATTTATAAAAAATCCAAGCCATTCTCCAATTGATAAATGGTCAAAGGATATGAACAGACAATTTTCAGATGATGAAATTGAAACTATTACCACTCACATGAAAGAGTGTTCCAAATCACTATTGATCAGAGAAATGCAAATTAAGACAACTCTGAGATATCACTACACACCTGTCAGATTGGCTAAGATGACAGGAAAAAATAATGATGAATGTTGGAGGGGATGCGGGAAAACGGGGACACTGATGCATTGTTGGTGGAGTTGTGAACGAATCCAACCATTCTGGAGAGCAATCTAGAATTATGCCCAAAAAGTTATCAAATTGTGCATACCCTTTGATCCAGCAGTGTTTCTATTGGGCTTATACCCCAAAGAGATACTAAAAAAAGGAAAGGGACCTGTATGTGCCAAAATGTTTGTAGCAGCCCTGTTTGTAGTGGCTAGAAACTGGAAAATGAATGGATGCCCATCAATTGGAGAATGGCTGGGTAAATTGTGGTATATGATTGTTATGGAATATTATTGTTCTGTAAGAAATGACCAACAGCATGAATACAGAGAGGCTTGGAGAGACCTACATGGACTGATGCTAAGTGAGATGAGCAGAACCAGGAGATCATTATACACTTCGACAACGATATTGTATGAGGATGTATTCTGATGGAAGTGGATTTCTATGACAAAGAGACCTAACTGAGTTTCAATGGTAAATGATGGACAGAAACAGCTACACCCAAAGAAGGAACACTGGGAAATGAATGTGAACTATTTGTATTTTTGATTTTCTTCCTGAGTTATTTTTACCTTCTGAATCCAATTCTCCCTGTGCAACAGGAGAACTGTTTGGTTCTGCAAATATGTATTATATCTAGGATATACTGCAACATATTTAACATATATAGGACTGCCATCTTGGGGGGGGCATGGAGGGAGGGAAGGGAAAAAACGAAATATAAGTGAGTGCAAGGGATAATGTTGTAAAAAATTACCCTGGCATGGATTCTGTCAATACAAAGTTATTATTAAATAAAATAAAATTAAAAAAAAAATAAAATAAAATAAAATAAAATTTATTAAAAAAAAAAAAGAAAAATAGGTATGATAAGTCTTTGGAGAAAACTAAATGGTGTCAGAAAGGAGTATACTTTCTTCTCAGCAGTTCATGGAACCTGCACAAAAATTGACCATATATTAGCACATAAAGACCTCAAAATTAAATGCAGGAAGGCAGAAATAGTAAATGCTTTCTTTTCAGATCACAATGCAATAAAAACTGCATTCAACAAAAAGGGGTAAATAGACCAAAAAGTATTGGAAACTAAATAATCTCATCTTAAAGAATGATTGGGTGAAATAACAAATAATAGACATAATTAACAATTTTACTCAAGATAATGACAATGATGAGACATCATACCAAAATCTGTGGGATGCAGCCAAAGTGATATTAAGGGGCAATTATCCTTAGAGGCTTATTTGAATAAAATATATAGAGAGAAGATCAATGAATTGGGCTTGCAACTTAAAAAGCTAGAAAAAGAAGAAATTAAAACCCCCCAACCAAATACTAAACTTCAAATTCTAAAATTAAAAGGAGAAATTAATAATATTGAAAGTAAAAAAAAAAGCTATTGAACTAATAAATAAAACTAAGAGTTGGTTTTATGGGGGAAAAAACAAACAATAAAATAGATAAGCCTTTGGTAAATCTGCTTAGAAAAAGGAGAGAGGAAAATCAAATTAGTAGTCTTAAAAATGAAAAGGGAGAATTTTCAACCAAAGAAGAGGAAATTAGAGAAATAATAAGAAGTTACTTTGTCCAACTTTATGTCAATAAATTTGATAACCTAAGTGAAATGGATGACTACCTCCAAAAATATAGGCTTTCCAGATTAACAAAGGAGGGAGTAAATTGCTTAAATAATCCCATTTTAGAAAAAGAAACAGAACAAGCTATTAATCAACTCCCTAAGAAAAAATCTCCAGGACTAGATGGATTTACATGTGAATTCTATCAAACATTTAAAGAACAATGAGATCCAATGCTATATAGACTATTTGAAAAAATTGGAAGTGGGGTCCTACCAAATTCATTTTATGACACAGATATGATACTGATACCTAAATCAGTTAGGTTGAAAACAGAGAAAGAAAATTATAGACCAATCTCCCTAATGAATATTGATGCTAAAATCTTAAATAAGATATTAGCAAAAAGATGACAGAAAAATCATCCCCAGGCTAATACACCATGATGAAGTAGCAGGAATGTAGCGCTGGTTCAATATTAGAAAAACTATCAGTATAATTGACCATATTAATAACCAAATTTAAAAAAAAAAACATATGATCATATCAATAGATGCAGAAAAAAAAATTTGATAAAATCCAACATCCATTCCTCTTAAAAAACTTTTTAGAGTATAGGAATAAATGGACTTTTCCTTAAAATATCAAGTAGTATTTTTTTAAAACCTTCGTAAGCATCATATGTAATGGGGGCAAACTGCAACATTCACAACAAGATCAGGAGTGAAACAAGGTTGCCCACTATCACCATTACTATTCAATATTGTATAAGAAATGTTAGCTTTGTCAATAAGAATTGAAAAAGAGACTAAATGAATTAGAGTAGGTAATGAGGAAACCAAATTATCACTCTTTGCTGATGATATGATGGTATACTTAGAGAACTCCAGAGATTCTACTAAAAAGTTATTAGAAATAATCAACAACTTTAGCAAAGTTGCAGGATACAAAATAAACCAACATAAGTCATCAGCATTCTTATATATCACTAACAAAATCCAACAGCTAGAATTACAAAGAGAAATTCCATTTAAAATAACTATTGACAGTATAAAATACTTAGGGATCTATTTGCCAAGGGAAAATCAGAAACTTTATGAGCAAAACTACAAAACATTTTCCATACAAATTAAGTCTGATCTAACCAATTGGAAAAATATTAAATACTCTTGGAAAGGGTGAACAAACATAATAAAGATGACAATACTACCTAAACTAATGTATTTAGCGCTATACCAATCAGACTCCCAAAAAAAGTATTTTAATGACCTAGAAAAAATAACAACAAAGTTCATATGGAAAAACAAAAGGTCAAGAATTTCAAGGAAATTAATGAAAAAAAAATCAAATGAAGGTGGCCTAGCTGCAGCAGATCTAAAATTATATTATAAAGCAGCAGTTACCAAAACCATTTTATATTGGCTAAGGAATAGATTAGTTGATTAGTGGAATAGATTACGTTCAAAGGACAAAACAGTCAATAACTTTAATACTCTAGTGTTTGACAAACCCAAAGACCCCAGCTTTTGGAATAAGAACTCATTGTTTGACAAAAATTGCTGGGAAAATTGGAAACTAGTAGGGCAGAAACTAGGCATTGATCCACATTTAACACTGTACACCAAGATAAGGTCAAAATGGGTTCATGACCTAGGCATAAAGAATGAGATTATAAATAAATTAGAGAAACACAGGAGAGTTTACTTCTCAGACTTGTGGAAGAGGTATTATTTTTGACTAAAGAACTAGAGATCATTACTGATCACAAAATAGAAAATTTTGATTATATCAAATTGAAAAGGTTTTGTACAAACAAAACTAATGCAGACAAGATTAGAAGGGAAGCAATAAACTGGGAAAATGTTTTTACAATCAAAGGTTCTGATAAAGGCCTCATTTCCATAATATATAGAGAATTTACTCTAATTTATAAGAAATGAAGCCATTCTCCAATTGATAAATGGTCAAAGGATATGAACAGACAATTCTCAGATGAAGAAATCAAAACTATTTCTAGCCATATGAAAAAATGCTCCAAGTCATTATTAATCAGAGAAATGCAAATCAAGACAACCCTGAGATACCACTATATACTTGTCAGATTGGCTAGAATGACAGGGAAAGATAATGCAGAATGTTGGAGGGGATGTGGGAAAACGGGGACACTAATACATTTTTGGTGGAAATTGTGAATACATCCAACTATTCTGGAGAGCAATTAGAAACTATGCTCAAAAAGTTATCACACTGTGCATACTCTTTGATCCAGCAGTGTTACTACTGGGCTTATATCCCAAAGAGATCTTAAAGAAGGGAAAGGGACCTGTATATGTAAGAATGTTTGTGGCAGCCCTCTTTGTAGTGGCCAGAAACTGTAAACTGAGTGGATGCCCATCAAGTGGAGAATGGCCGAATAAATTGTGCTATATGAATATTATGGAATATTATTGTTTGGTGAGAAATGACCAACAGCATGATTTCAGAAAGGCCTGGAGAGACTTACATGAATTGTTGATGAGTGAAAAAAGCAGGACCAGGAGATCATTATATACTTCAACAACAATATTATATGATGATCAATTCTGATGGACCTGGCCCTCTTTAGCAATGAGATGAACCAAATCAGTTCCAATGGAGCAGTAATGAACAGAACCAGCTACACCTAGTGAAAGAACTCTGGGAGATGACTAAGAACCATTACATTGAATTCCCAATCCCTATATTTTTGCCCACCTGTGTTTTTTATTTCCTTCACAGGCTAATTGTAAACTATTTTAGAGTCCTATCCCTTTTGTACAGCAAAATAACAGTTTGGACATGTATACTGATTTTGTATTTAATTTATACTTTAACATATTTAACATGTATTGGTCATCCTACCATCTAGCGGAGGGGGTAGGGGAAAGAGGGGGAAAAAATTGGAATAAAAGGTTTTGCAATTGTCAATGCTGTAAAATTACCCGTGCATATAACTTGTAAATAAAAGGCTATTAATAATAATAATAAAAAGGAAAACCTCAGGTCCTCCCAGATAAGCCACATTTTTAAGAAAGCTAAGAATTTAAGTAGCTACCCTTTAATCCAGCAGTGCTACTACTGGGCTTATATCCCAAAGAGATGCTAAAGAATGGAAAGGGACTCGTATGTGCCAAAATGTTTGTGGCAGCCCTGTTTGTAGTGGCTAGAAACTGGATAATGAATGGATGCCCATCAATTGGAGAATGGTTGAGTAAATTGTGGTATATGAATTTTATGGAATATTATTGTTCTGTAAGAAATGACCAGCAGGGTGAATACAGACAAGCTTAGAGAGATTTACATCAATTGATGCTAATTGAAATGAGCAAAATGTAATGGGCTGAGGCTTGAGTTGATGCACTGAGGTCCCAAGCACATGAGGCTAAATAGTAATTGGACCATACTCTATTAATATATAATCTTGGAGAAAGAATGGCCCCCGCCCACTCTTTGTGCAAGGCCTGATGTGTTGTATAGGAAATGACAATTTTGGTGAGTGGAGGCAGGGGAGTGGAAAAGGAAGGGGAAGGAGAGACTTTTGGGATTGCCATTGCCACGGTTGGCTCAGCTCACATCTCTCTCTGTTAGCTGATTTCCTGTCGCAGCTGCCCATATTGCTATCGCAATCTTTCTTGCCTATATTTAGTATTGCAATCTTTATTCACCTCTTCACTTGAATAAAGACTGAAGATTTTTCCCTTAACCTGAGTTCCTGACTCTGGCTGATTTTAAATATGCTATCATTACAGCAAGATCAGGAGATCTTTATATACTTCGACAACAATACTGTTTGAGGATGTGTTCTGATAGACATGTATTTCTTCCTCAAAGAGAAGATCTAACTCAGTTTCAATTGATCAATGATGGACAGAAGCAACTACACCCAAAGAAAAACACTGGGAAATGAATGTAAACTGTTTGCATTTTTGTTTTTCTTCCCGGGTTATTTTTACCTTCTGAATCCAATTCTCCCTGTGCAACAAGAGAACTGTTTGATTCTGCACACATATATTGTATCTAGGATATCCTGTGACATATTTAACATGTATAGGACTACTTGCGATCTGGGGGAGGGAGGGAAGAGAAGGAGGGGAAAAGTCAGAATAGAAGTGAGTGCAAGGTATAATGTTGTAAAAAATTACCCAGGCATATATGCTCTGTCAATAAAAACTTATAATTAAGAAAAAAATTAAGTAGCAAAGCTTGTTTTGCTATAATTACTTAGAATGGAAATTCTTTTCAAATGTATCACACACTTCGATGATAAATTTCAATAAAACTTGTCTTAATGAAAAAATAAATAAAATAAAATGAGAGGTTTGAATTAGATCACCTCTAAGATTTTTTTCCCTCCTTTTTATCAATTTAAGAGATTATGAGTTCACACAACAACTTGGTGAGAAAAGTACTACACCTATTATTATGCCCATTTTACGGGTGGGAAAGCTGAATTATTTATATAGATACAACTAGTAAATGAAAGATACCGAAGGTAATTAAGTCCAAGACATTTTTATTCCAAAATCAATATTAGAAATTTAAAGATGGGAGGAACTTTGAGGTTTTTTAATCCAATGTTCTAATTTACAGATGAGATAACCAATGTTAAAGAGTTAAAATGACTTTCCTAACTCAATATACTTTATATTATATATTATTAACTCATGAAATCTAAGTAGATTCTTTCTATTGCATTCCCTTGATATATTAATCTAATAATTCTATATTCATGAGATTTCTGTGTTTTTCCCTTTTAAACTTATTAAATGCATGTATAACATCATTGTCTAGAATTTGGGGTGCCCATTCCATTAGAAAGTATGTATTTGCTGCAACATATTTAACATATATAGGACTGCTTGCCATCTTGGGGGGGGGAGGAGTGAGGGAGGGGAAAAAGCGAAACATAAGTGATTGCAAGGAATAATGCTGTGTAAAAATTATCCTGGCATGGATTCTGTCAATACAAAGTTATTATTAAATAAAATTAAATTAAAAAAAAAAAGAAAGTATGTATTTGAATGACAAATGTAAAGGGATATTCAAATTTTCCATTCTCTTTTCAGTTAGGTAAGAATTTTCTCTGAGTTTTAAGTAGCTAATTATTTGCTCCTCATAAGATATCACTACAGTTGAGAAAAAAGAAACTCAAAAAGGAAAACAACAACAACAACAACAACCACCTTTTAAGGGATTACACTAACATAGGAAATTTAAGTGAAGGTTCATCTTTCTTGTTCAAGGTAACTTCCAATCACTACCATTGGGTGATCTGTATTTGTTCAATTGTAAAGGGACCAAAATGTGAAAAAGTACCAATATGGGCTACAGATAATTAAGATACAATATTCCTTCAGGTATAACAGTGAGAATCTTTGAGAAACTAGAGATGAAGGAAAACAGTTTTTTTTTTTTTTGTTTATTTGTTTGTTTGTTTTCTTTTAGGATCCTTTTAGGAATAAGAGAAAGAAATGAGAAGCACACATTTTCCATTCTCATCTGTGTACTGACTAGCCTCTTCTCAGATGACAAATGCAGGTTTTACTATTTCAAAAGGGTTCATGTGATTGTCATCAACAATCAATTCTTAAAATTACATGATCATATTCTAAAGTAGAAGGTTTATCCCTGAGCTTCATTTCTTTATTTCTTTTTTTTCTGTGAAGTCCTTTCTGGCATGAAGTTTCTCATTCTCTAAATTTCAGGGTAATCTGTATTCTTCTTGTTGTTTAATTTCATTAGTTATTTTTGTAATGTAACTCTGAAATTTTTTTTTAATCCAAATGGTATAGAAAACATATAGAAATAAGTAAAACAATTTTTATTTTTGGTTCCAAAATTTTGACAGCTACAATCTATTTGTGAAATTAGACCTATTTTGTTTAGTGCTAATTACTACAAGTTAAGAGTTATCCTTTGTATACCACTTTAAGATTTCTACAATATTTTACATATGATATCTATGATTCTAGGAAAGTAAATCAGAAAATAAAATATCTTTCTATTTTTAAAGTAACTTAAAAGAAAAAGAACTGTGTGGCCTCTAGATGACACTGTGTACTCAATCCACGAGTTACCAAACATATATAGATCTATCCTATGATATGAAATGTCCAACCTGAATTATGAAGGGATGGCATTAATCTGCTATTAGACCAAATTATTTCAAAGTCCCAGTTTTTGTGAGACAATATGACCTGGACCTCCAAATATTATAACTCTTTTGGGATAGCTTTTCCATTAGTGTTGCCTTTTCTCTTGTTTATAGATGAATCTGATTTCCATGACAGTCTTGGTAAAATTATGCAGTTTAATTATGTCATTAGTGAACTCTCAGCTGGCCTACAGCACTCAAGCCAGATTCTGCCTTGAAATAGAGAATTTTCATTGCACCCTGAATACAACTGTCCATCCATTAAGAAAACAGAATGTAAAGTATGAAAATGTGTGAAAAAAAGATACCAATTACAAAAATACCATTTTTTTTATTCCTTTCACTTCTTTCTTAATAAAATCTAAGAGCTATTAACTGGCACATTTTTGTTGCTTGGAATTCACAAAGGGAGCAATAACATTTCAAGTTCAGACCACCACATGAGTCTTGGGGATTAATACTCTTGCCTGTACACCCTAAATATTTCCAAGCTGTGTTTGACATTTTCCCATAAGGTCTGGAGAATCAGGTGAAAGGGCTAACCTTTCCATTTTGAGACCTTTAGCAACTGACTGTTAAAATTCATTTGTAGGTTAAGTATGACAAAACTAGATTCCAGACTATGACAATATTTCCTGCCAAATAAATCAGTCACTTAATTGGCTTCAGCATGGAATTTGGGGCCTAGATTGAACTTTAGAATACCAACACAAGAGCTTCTATTCTACAAATAAGAAGAACTTGAATCTCAAAGAGGAGAAATGAATTGTATACAATTTTAAATGCAATGAATGGCAGAATCTAACTTGAGCTACTAAATTCCCACAGTATGGAAAAAGAAGTACTTTCAAGGTGGCAAATGTAAATGGGTGGTATTAATAGAGTGACACAGAAGAATCCAAAAACTATAGACAGGCAGCTTATGCTTTAACAGTATGGAACTAGAGAAGGAGAACACTATATTCCTGAAGGATCTTACTTGGCACTTCAAGAGAAGGTAATGCTTTTTTCTGGATGATAGAGTCACCCTATGTCTGCAGTATCCCAATCCCTGAACACTCATAACAAACCCATGACTAAAATAGGAAACAGAGTAGAGGATTGTGAAAGAATTAACCAAGTGTATAGTCTCAATTCTTTTTTTTATGAGCCATGCTTTTCAATAAATAGAAAGTAAAGCTGACAGATAAAACTGCTGCCTAAGATAAACAGATAAAGGCTTTAAAGTAGAATACAGGCTGAACAAGTAAATCAAAGAAATGTACTATTCTTCAATAGTTTCTATAAAACAAGGGAAAAATATAATTTATACGCTTGTATAAATAGGGAGTTATTTAGTGACATTCATCTTGGTTTATGGATTTGAAATCAAAGACAGTGCAAATCTTAGTTCTCTACTCTGTCTAAAGCAACTAGGTAGCCTCATGATTAGAGTACTGGGCTTGGAATTAAGAAGACTCATTTTCCATAGTTTAAATCTGGTCTCAGGCATTTAAAGTTAAGTGACTCTGAGCAAGTGAATTAATTATTTGACCTAGTTTCTTCATCTATAAAATGAGTTCAAGAAGGAAAAGGTAAATAACTCCCAGGATCCTTACAAAAAAACCCTCAAATGGGGTCACAAAGGGACAGATGTGAGTGAAATGACTGAACAATAACACTTACTATATAAGTGACTGTGGGCAAGTTACTTGCCCACTCTGTCACCTGTGATTTCTCTTAGTGTTAGAGCTAAGATGTTTCTAATGATTCCAAAGATGAATTAAAAAGAAAAAAAAACATGAATGATAGAAATATCACTGATTCTATCATTTTCCTGTTATTCTGTGAGAAGAGAGAACAATAACAAGAATGTTTGTTCTAAAATCAATAATTTTGTTATTCAGGTAGAATATCTAAACCTGGGCTGCAGAAATGAGTCTCAAAGTAAACCTGCCTTCATTCTATTTTGTGACTCACACCTTCTAAGAACACGCACTTTTGAAACTCTAACAATTGCAGGCCCATCACCACAGAATGGCAGATAACACAAAGTTAGTCCTTTCCTAAGCCATTAAAAAAGTTATTCAATAAAAGAAGATCCATAGAGCTTCAAAATATTTTAATATAAGGGAAGATATTGAAAATGGAAAATAATAATTATCTATTGACAAAGGAAAATGAAAAAAAAATTAAAATCCATAGATTATTCCAAAAAGATGAAATATTTGAGATTAATACTTTGGACAGACAAATCAAAATTGGAGAATGGCAATTGGCAGGATAATTGGAAATGCTGTGAATATATTATAAAATAATTTTTAAAAAGCAAAAATAATCTATTAATTTCAATGGATAAAAATAAATTCTGGGAATATAAATACAAAAGTAAATGTCTAAATTCTCAGATGAAGAAATTGAAACTATTTCTAGTCATATGAAAAGATGCTCCAAATCATTATTAATCAGAGACATGCAAATTAAGACAACTCTGAGATACCACTATATACTTGTCAGATTGGCTACAATGACAGGGAAAGATAATGTGGAATGTCGGAGGGGATGTGGAAAAACAGGGACACTAATACATTGTTGGTGGTATTGTGAATACATCCAACCATTCTGGAGAGCAATTTGGAACTATGCTCAAAAAGTTATCAAACTGTGCATACTCTTTGATCCAGCAGTGTTACTACGGAGCTTATATCCCAAAGAGATCTTAAAGAAGGGAAAGGGACCAGTATACGCAAGAATGTTTGTGGCAGCCCTCTTTGTAGTGGCCAGAAACTGGAAACTGAGTAGATACCCATCAATTGGAGAATGGCTGAATAAATTGTGCTATATGAATGTTATGGAATATTATTGTTCTATAAGAAATGACCAGCAGTGTGATTTCAGAAAGGCCTGGAGAGACTTACATAAACTGATGCTGAATGAAATGAGCAGGACCAGGAGATCATTATATACTTCAACAACAATACTATATGATGATCAATTCTGATGGACCTGGCCATATTCAGCAAAGAGATGAACCAAATCAATTCCAATGGAGCAATAATGAACTGAACCAGCTACACCCAGCGAAAGAACTCTGGGAGATGACTAAGAACCATTATATTGAATTCCCAATCCCTATATTTTTTCCTGTCTGCATTTTTGATTTCCTTCACAGGCTAATAGTACACTATTTCAGAGTCAGATTCTTTTTATACAGCAAAATAATGGTTTGGTCATGTATACTTATTTTGTATTTAATTTATACTTTAACATATTTAACATGTATTGGTCATCCTGCCATCTGGGAGAGGGGGTAGGGGAAAGGAGGGGAAAAATTGTAATAAAAGGTTTGGCAATTGTCAATGCTGTAAAATTACCCATGCATATAACTTGTAACTAAAAAGCTATTAAAAAAAAAAAAAAGTAAATGTCTACTCAGGAACACTACATTCAAGTGGAGGAAATAACATATATAAGGGAGTTTTATTTATGTTTACAAAGGAAATAGAAAATCAAAAGCATTTTATGTCCATCTTGTGATGAAATCCTGACACTTTAGCATTTGCATATTTTCCCATGTGATTTCATCTACCCCAAAATACATTAGGATACCATAATTATTTTATTCAAATACAATAGATGAGGCAGTAACTGATGGTATATCCTTTTCCACATTGCTTACACTTCACTGGCATGGACTGGAAAAGAGATACTAGCAAATGGCAAATAGAACTCTCTGATGATATGGAGTTTTTTGTTTGTTTGTTTTTTTCCCCCAAACACCTGTGTTGCCTCACTTATTATGAAACTCAATAACTCGTTCACTCATTCATTTTTTCATATAGAATTATGTAAGTCACCTCTGTATTCATCTCATTGCCCCCACACATGACTCATCATCATTTTCAAAGTAGCATACAACCAGAGTCCCTCTCACCACAATCAGTAGCTGTTTTTCTACCTCCTTTAGATCTCTATCCTAAATATTCCCTACACCACAAAAACTCTCACCCTAGTTTCTGAGACTTCATTCATATTTTCTTAAATATTTCCAAGAAAATGACAGTAGGGGATCTTTTTTTCATCAATCCTTTACACAGATGATATCTTGCTTTTAGCCTTAATTTCCTAGACTGTTCCAGACAACTACTAAGTTCTTTTCAGAGTTCTCTGACTGGAATCTCATCTAAGCTAGACCTCTCCTTATTTAGCCTCCAGGGCCGCTTAGACTGCTTCTTGAAAGAACAACTGCTGTCATCCTCATACTTCATCATGTTTATCTTCATATCTATGTTTATTTGTTTTTGCTTTTTCTCCAAGGGTTTGGAGACCAAGGTAACCTTAACATATAAGCAGAATTATTTAGGTTGTGCTATCTCACAACATCCAGATAAACTCTTTCCTTAAAGAAAAATCTTCCTTGATTTGTAAAATTTCATTAACACTCAAAAATCCTTTGTTTTATGCTGTATGTAATGACTTAAAATGTAAATATTTTCATAATAGAAAGCACATCAGCTTATGTTCACAATATGTTGTGATTGTGTGATTAGGATATGTAGAGAGTCTACACAGGATGGACACCAAGGAAGTACAGAGATAAAGATAGAAAAATGGGAACCTTGACATTTTGAAGATAAATTTCACATATTTTAAAATTTTGTATGAGATCAAGCCATATAAGGACCTCTCTACCATTCAAGGAAATACCAGACTTGTCTTTAAATTGGCCTCATGGAGAACTGAATTATTGTTTTCTAAAATTTCACAAAGAACATCTTACTCATTGAGTACTAACCAGTTTATTTCTAGATATAAGTTTAGATTTTTCTTTTGTTTTGATTTTAGAAATAAATATCAAAATAATAATTCTAAAACACAGTATTCACTAATTATTCCTTAAGAGAAAAGGAAAATACATTTTTTTCAATAGTTTAAAAAATAGAGTTTAAAACAGACAAGAACTTCAAAAAGATAGAAAAGAATTGCTGGAGAGCTCCAATTTGATTTGTTCCTTATTCCAGCATCTACTCAAAGGAACATCAGTGCTAGAATTTGGATTCTCAGTGATCAAATGATAAACAATTCTCTCCCAAAGGAAAAAAAAACCTGTCCTTCTAGCTGTCTTCCAGAAAAACTTTAAATTCTCTAAATAATTGTAATCCTGAACCAGCTCATTGAACCATCTGTTCATTTAGTTCCTGAGCAACATGGAGCTCAATATCTTATCTGTGACCTATTTGTTGGCTCTGAATGTAATACAATGAAGCTCCAAATTTCTCCTATAGGTTTTCTCCTTCTGTAATAAACTCTTATGAAATCAAATCTATGTTTCTAAGTTTAATAATAAGTGGAAAGCACATACACATACACATATATCATCATAGGGTTATAGATAAGAGAGGGAAAAAAGTCTGAAACCTATCCAATGTATCCTGGTTATTACCTAACATCATGAAAATCAGTCTATTTTCCTATCTTTTTTATTCTTGATGGGTCAACATAGCATGACTTAGGTATCATTGTGATAGAAACATATACATATACAATATGGACATACACATACACAGTATGGGAAACACACAGTCAACATTAGCAAAAGCATAGGTAAAAGATAGGGCCAAATTGAGAATGGCAGATACAAAGTAATTCAACTTGGCTGGCATATTGAAGAACTATGACATAAGACTGAAATAAGTAGAAATATGATATAAGGTTGAAATATAAGAAAAACATAATATAAAGTTGGTAAGCTAACTTAAGCAACTTTGGTAGGTACAGGACTTTGTACTTTAACAGATAACAGAATGTTATAGAAGGTATTTGATTAGAAAAAAGACATGACAAATGGTTCAAGTTATACAGTCAGCTATCTGAAAGAGAGATTGGAGAGTGGGAGATAAAAACTGAAGATAGGAAAGCCAATTGTGAAGTTAATTAAATAGTTCAGGTGAGGAGTTCCTTTGCTTTTGGGGGATTACTTTTGCCAGTATGGTGAAGCCTAACAACCCTTTCTCAGAATTCTCAAAGATTTTTGTTTTCTACTCTTATAATTGAAAAAAAAATTCTAAATTTAAGTTAGAGCCTCGTGAAAATAAGAATCTAATTTTCCCCATTCAGTTTCAAAGATCCCCTGTAATCTATGCATTAACCAATAAGGAATTTTGGACCTTGATTAGCTAGATAAGGTGTTGAATAAGAGCAGCAGGAGGGATATCAGAGGAGAGGAAAAGATGCCTGAGTTAGTATTGACACTGATATTGGATGTGTGGGGCAAAGCAAGATTCAATATGATTAGGGAATAGTGAGCTTGGGTGACTGCAAGATTATACAATAGCCCACACAAATAGAAAAGTGAAAAGCTGATATTCTTTCTCAATTTGTATCTCCTACTTCTGTAACTTTGTGCCAGATAGTCTTCATTCCTAGAATGAGTTTCTTCATTATTTTGCTGTTTTATAATTCTTAACATTGTTCAAAGACCAATTCATGGGCCATCTTGAAGAACAAGAATGGGACTATTTCATCTGCTGGTCATACAAGCCCCACAAAATTATTTTTTTTCCCTGTCAAGGCAACCACAGTTCTAGCTATCACATTATGAGTAAATTAATTAAATATTTGACCAAACACATGAGGATAATTTTTAAGTTCATAATTTTGTATGGCCCATGCTTTAAACAATGGCCCATGATGTTTTAAATAAATATTCAAATGATCCTTAGCAAAAAAAGATTCCTTACTTCTATTATAGAGGGAGCCTTTCCATGTCCCTTGCTTTGTTAATACTTTCTCTCTTTTTTTTTTTTCAGATAACATGTGTATATTTATTCCTTTGAGAAGCAGAGTTCCATAAATGATAGAACCAGCTTCAAGTTGAAAAGATTGCCTTTAATACATATTGACTATTTGACTAAGGGCAGATTCCTTAAGTTTTCAGGGCTTCATGCTATTCTCTAACACTATAAATTATGGACCTTTGCTGACTTTACATAAGTGCAGGGAGTGACCAAGCCAAAAATTATTTTTTCTAATGACTTAGAATCCTGACCAAAAGCAATCTAGTAGACAAACAACAACAACAAAAATGTCTCTTTACATATTATATCTGCTAAGGAGAATATGCTTCCTTCTGGGTTAGAGTTATTGTTCATCTTGTCTTAGTATTTTCAGTGTCTAGTAGAGTTCCTGGCACAGAGTAAGTGCTTAATAGAGCTTAATATACCCTTGCTACTTTGAAATGGATTGGAAGATGCTTGAGGAAGGGGAGTTGTAGAAGATGAGAAATGTGAAATAAAATAAGATCAAGGTACCAACCTAGTATCCAGGTGGGAAAAAAGCCAACAGACTCTTCAGGACTATTAACACCACATTGGGATGTCTTTTTTCCAGATAGGAAGCAATATTGCTTAAAGCATTCACAAATTTTCCACGTTGGAAAATTTCATTTTCATAAAAGTATTCTCCCTTAAATGAGGTTTTCCATAATTGCCACATTACTGATTATTACTATTGCAAAATTAAAGATGGACTGCCTTCCTACTGATTTTATTTGCATTTCTAACAGCATGAACAAATCTTTTTTGCAATTGTTTGTTACTGATCTAATATAAGCATTCCCAGGTGAAATTTTATACATATAGTTTTGAAATTCCGGGAAAGCACCAAAATCACAGTAAGTTATACTATGCTAGACAGAATTTGACAAATAAAGAGTTTAGTTTGACTAACTGATTCATAAATATTGCTCAAGAAATGATATCATGAGATACACATTTATATTCATTGATTGCACACTACAATATGTTAAATATAGACAAAATCATGCGTGATCTTTGGAAAGCTAAATAAATGCATGCCAATACATTCCACATAGAAAATTAGAAGCTTCCTCCGCTATTTTTGCTCTTGTTTAAGTTACTGAAATAGATTATTGATTTCCGAAGGTCTGAACATTATCATAGTATCATAGAGTTTGAATCTCCTCTAATCCTCTCACACACTTTTTTCAAATGGAAAAAAGTGAATTCCTGAAAGGTGGTTAGTTTCCATGATGCCACCTAACTGGAGACAGAATTCAGGTCCACTGATTACCAATAGCTGTTACGCACAGGACACCTTTAGATCTTTTAAAACATGGTTTTTAAGCAATTTAAAAATGCAAAATCTTCCACTGACTGAATTATATCAGTTAACAACCTCTTTTTTTAAATCTTACATGTAAAATAATTAGATAAACCACAAAGGGTTGGTGTGAGGTTCCTATGTGATATTCTTTGTAGAGACTGCTATCAACCTTAAAGCACTATCTATTTATCTATGTACCTAGCTATATGCTCAACTATAAATAATGCATATTTATCCAAGTCAAAGGAAGGGACAATTTTCTCCTTTATTATTATTATGCCCAGTTATATAAATTAGTTTATTTTGAGTCAGCTGGTAAAGTACTATTCCTTCAGGTCCTCATTATATCTCCATCTAACTTTCAGTAGGAATTTTGTCTCTCTGCCTTAAATAATCCATTTTTATATCTTGCTAAACCCTAGCTTCTTTATGGTTGAGGCAAACTTCAGTCTACTAGAAACATTCTTTTCTTTTGACCAATCAGAAATTCAGAAGATTTATGATAAACTGGTTTTCCATCCCTTGGTAGAAGCATGATGGCCCAGTACAAAATGAGGCACTGGTTTTGAAACATGAGCAGTGGGTGATATTTTTTCCTGAGAATTAATTTTATATTAGTTAATTGTTACAAAGACATTTGTCTTTATTAGTCTTCATTTGCAAAAAGAGATGGTTGGACAACTTTTTTCCTAAGGTATCAGTTCTTAATCTTATTTTTTTTTTCTTATGCACCTATATTGGCAATGTGGAAAAGCTCTTAGATGCTCTTTCAGAATAATATTTTTAAATGAATAAAAATAAAATACATAGGATTGCTAAGGAAAACAATTTTACTTTATTGTATTTATCAATCTATTTATCTATCAGTGTGTATGACTATGGCTGAGACCAATATGAGCTTGGAATACTCTACCACAAGTAATCCATGTGAATATTTGGGGTGTATTCTCTAAATTTGTGCATCACAAATTTGTTTTTGATCTCCATTAATTCTGCTTTGCTTATAAAAGACAGCATCTTCTTTGATTAGGGCAGCCATGAGGACTTCAGGTTAAGATGGCGGAGAGGAGGCACACAGCTGCATAAGCTCCGCGCTTTCTCTCACTATCCACTTCATTACAAGCCTCTGAATCAATGCTTGACTGAAAAAAACCCACATATAGTTACCAAGAGAAGCCATCCTTGAGATTCGCCAAGAAAGGTCTGTCTTTACTGGAGGGCTGGGGCGGTTTTAGATCGGGCGCAGGCTGAGGGCAGCGGCAGTGAGAGAACGGGAGCAGACTGGAGAGGGGGTGGGGAGTGATCGCAGCCGTCTCTGCAGGGATAGCTTCGCTACAGGTTTGGATACTTTGCTCCGGCAGCAAGTCAGCAGCCCAGCAGAGAAGCTAAAAACACCGGGGCTGAAGAACACAACCCCAAACAGCTGGAGTCTCTCAGGACCTGCCCCCTCCCCTTCCCCCCCCCCACCCCCACAGTGACTCAGCATGCTCTGGGACCTCAGAGCGCACGCGCAACACAGCCCTGCTAGTGCCTCACTGCTGCCCCCCGCAGTCTGGAGAGGAAGCTCGATAACACACCCAGCCCCTCCCCCAAAGAAAGACTCCAGTTTTTTCTGTTTTTCTTTGCTAGTTTGTCTCTGATTATTAGACAGAATGAGCAAGAAGCTGAAGAGGACTTTAACCCTTGATAGCTTCTATACAGATAGAGAGCAGACTCTAAATCCTGAGGAGACTAAAAACAGACAGTCTCCAGGTGAATCCCCAAAGGAGGAGATCATCTGTTCCTCAGCACAGATTCTACCTCATAGAAGTAATTAAAAAAGCTCTCACAAGGGAGCTAGAAGAAAAATGGGAAAAGCAGAGTGAGGCTTGGCAAAAGAGCCTGGAGAAGTCAGTTAAAGAGAGAGTGGATAAAGAAGTAAAATCCTTGAAAAATAGGATTGGTGAACTGGAAACAGAAAATAGCTCTCTAAAAAACAAAATTGGCGAAATGGAAAAAAATTCCACAGAACAAAAGAACTCAATTGGACAATTAGAAAAAGATCTTAAAAAAGTGAGCGAAGAAAATACTTCACTGAAAATCAGGGTCGAACAAATGGAATTGAATGACTCGAGGAGACAAGAAGAATCAGTCAAGCAAATCCAAAAAAAATCAAACAATGGAAAAGAATGTGAAATACCTTCTGGGGAAGACAACAGACCTGGAAAACAGATCCAGGAGAGACAATCTGAGAATCATTGGACTCCCAGAAAAGAATGATGAAAAAAAGAGCCTGGACACTATTTTCCAGGAAATTATCAAAGAGAACTGCCCAGAAGTCATAGGAACAGAGGAAAAAATAAACATTGAAAGGATTCATCGATCACCCACTGAAAGGGATCCTAAAATCAAAACACCAAGGAATATAGTGGCCAAATGCCAGAACCCTCAGATGAAGGAAAAAATATTGCAAGCGGCTAGAAAAACCCAATTCAATTATCAAGGAGCCACAATAAGGATCACCCAGGATCTGGCAGCATCCACATTAAAAGATCGAAGGGCCTGGAATATGATATTCCGAAAGGCTAAGGAACTTGGTATGCAACCAAAAATAACTTACCCAGCAAGAATGAGCATCTTTTTCCAGGGAAGAAGATGGACATTCAACGAAGTAAGCGAATTTCATCTATTTCTGATGAAAAAGCCAGAACTTAATAAAAAGTTTGATCTACAAATATAGAACTCAAGAGAAATCTAAAAAGGTAAAGATTAATCTTGGGAACTATATTTTGACTATATATATAGATGAATACATGTATACCTTGTTCTAGAAATTGATGTGGAAAGGACATTGTACCAGAAAAAAGGGTAAAGTGGGGGGTAGTACATCTCATGAAGAGGCATAGGAAACCCATTATATCTGAGAGAAAGAAGGGAGGGGGATGAATATAGTGGGTATCTTACTGCCTTCAGAATTGGCTTTAAGTGAAAAATCTTAAGGCATATTCAATCTATGGTGAAACTTCTCCCATCTCATTGAAAAGTGAGAAGGGAAAAGTGAAAAGGGAAGGAATAAGCTAAGCGGAAGGGAATACGGGAACTGGGAGGGAAAGGGGTAAGATAGGGGGAGGAACTCTAAGGCGGGGGGAGGGATACTAAAAAGGGAAGGCTGTGAGAAGCAAGTGGTGCTCACAAGCTTAATACTGGGAAGGGGGGGGAAAGGGGAAAGAAGGAAGAAAAGCATAATCTGGGGTTAACAAGATGGCAAGCAATACAGAATTGGTCATTCTAACCATAAATGTGAACGGGGTAAACTCCCCCATAAAGAGGAAGCGGTTAGCAGAATGGATTAAAAGCCAGAATCCTACAATATGTTGTTTACAGGAAACACACCTGAAGCGGGGAGATACATGCAGGTTAAAGGAAAAAGGTTGGAGCAAAATCTACTATGCTTCAGGTGAAGTCAAAAAAGCAGGGGTAGCCATCCTGATCTCAGAACAAGCTAAAGCAAAAATTGATCTAATTAAAAGAGATAAGGAAGGGCACTATATCTTGCTAAAGGGCAGCATGGATAATGAAGCACTATCTATATTAAACATATATGCACCAAGTGGGGTAGCATCTAAATTCTTAAAAGAGAAATTAAGAGAACTGCAAGAAGAAATAGACAGTAAAACTATAATAGTGGGAGATCTTAACCTTGCACTCTCAGAATTAGATAAATCAAACCACAAAATAAATAAGAAAGAAGTCAAAGAGGTAAACAGAATACTAGAAAAGTTAGATATGATAGATCTCTGGAGAAAATATAATGGAGACAGAAAGGATTAGGGCAGCCATTCTAAGTGGTTCTATGCCCTTGTCTCCCATGTCTCCCATGCAATCATTTCCAAAGTTCTTCAGAGATATGTATCTATAAATCTCTCATGTCTCTCATCTCTCTCTCTCTCTGTTTCTCTTCACCTTCTTTGTTTCTGTTTCTGTCTTTCTGTGTCTCTTTCTATGTTTCTGTGTCTCTCTAATCTCTAAAGATATGATACTATGAGTTTTTGATTCTATTCAAATATTCAGAGCCATCTGAGATTCATTTAGATGGCTTTTCCAATGCAGTAATATAGTTTACAAAATTCCTTGCCTTCCCAGTCTCTGAAATTCATATCTATATCTTCCCATGAATTCTCTGCAAGACTATTTGACACATTGTGGATTTTTATTTTCTTTATTTGTTTTTTGGTTTATCCATTGAATATGGTGATTTCATTTATGGTCCTCAATATAGAATCCTAAGTTTCTCTGCCTGCTTCAAAGGTACTTTGGAGTAAGAATATGATGGAATGGGGATCCCATTGGAACATATGTTAGGGATGTGGGCTCCATTTTTTTCTGGGAATAAAGAATCATGACTTTTCACTTAACTTCTTAGAGATCATATAGCCCATGAATTGTATTACACTGCTGCTATCATATTCACTGCTACATCAGGAAATTAACTTGACAAAAGGGTCATTAAGGATAATACTAACACCAATGTCAAAGATAGAAGAGAGGGTGTCATTATTAAAGTCAAAAGATACAGTCATGTCCTCTGTGTAGTCTAAGATGCCTTTCACGGATCACTCTAATACTTATTTCACCACTTTTTTGATATCAAGGATCTAGAAATGAAGGAACTTCTGGGAGTAGAGCTCAACAAAGTCAGGTAACTGCTTAAGATCTCCCAGCTTACCTCAAAAATCACCAAAAATCAAGCTTCTGAACAGAATCTGATGGAATGAAACCACTCATCAGATCAAGATAGATGGAAAACACCTTAAGAAAGATCAGTCTCACTGTGGTGAAAAGGTTGTTCAGCCCAGGTCAGATAGACTCTGGAAAGCTGATGAAAGGATCTTAATCACAGCAAATTAGCAGCTAAAACCCAGAGTGCAGGCTCATTAGAAGAAACAATCAGTGGAGCACCTTCTAATGACAGTTTAGAAGGTAAAGTCTGGGAAACCTAACTGTTTCCTGAACAGAGCAGACAAAAGCTCAAAATAGAACAAAGCAAATGGAAGCTAATGACTTTGTGAGACAGCAAGAATCAGTTAAAAAGCTAAAAATAATTTTAAAATGGAATAAAAGGTGAAATACCTCATTGTAAAAACAGCCAGTAGATCCAAAACAGATCCAAAAACACAGACAAAACAGATCCAGATGAGATAATTTAAGAATTATTGGCCTGCCTCAAGACCATGACCAATAAAAGAGGCTGGATAGCACTATTCAAGAGATCCCTAAGAAAAACCACTTCAATAGTCTAGAAACAGAAGGGAAAATACTCATTAAAAAAAATAGAAAACAATTGATTACTTCTGGAAAAAGACCCAAAAAATATTGTTGCAAAACTCCAAAATTGAAATCTCAAGGAAAAAATATTGCAAGATGCCAGACAAAAGTAATTCAAGTATCAAGGAGAGAACAGTCAGGATTGCACAGAATCTGATAGCTTTTAGAATAAAGGAGTAGAAGGCCTGAAATACCACATTCTGGAAGGCAAAGTACATGTGATTACAATCAATAATTAACTATCCAGTGAAAGTCAGCATCATGTTTCAGGGGAAGAGATGGAGCTTCAATGAAGTAAGAATTTTTTTTTTCTTTTTAAATTATTTTAAGGACTTCCGGCCAAGATGGCGGAGAGGAGGCACACAGCTGTGAAATCACCGTGTTTTCTCTCAGAATTCTTCTCATGACAAGCCTCTGAATTAAAGCTTGACTGAAAAAAACCCCACAGTTACCAAGAGAAGACATCCTTGAAATTTGCCAGGAAAGGTCTGTTTTTGCTTGAGGGTAGGGATGGTTTTAGATCAGGCGCAGGCTGATGGCAGGCAGCGGCAGCAAGAGCATGGCAAGCAGCTCACAGCTGAGCAGACAGGAGCGGGGTGGGCTGTGATCTCAGCCATCTCTGCAGGGAGAGCTTTGCTACAGGATTGGATATTTTGCCCTCACAGCAAGTCAATAGCAAAAAGCTACTGAAGAGCAGAGAAGCTAAAAACACTAGGTATGAAGAATACAACTCCAAACAGTTGGAGTCTCTCCAAGATCTGGCCACCCCTCCCCCACAGTGTCCCAGCATGCTCTGGGAGTCTCAGAGCACAGACACAGCAAAGCCATTGCTGTCCTGCTAGTGCATCACTTCTGCCCCCTGCAGTCTGTAGAGGAAACTCCATAACACCATCCAGCCCAAAAAAGAAAGCAGATTCTTTTGTTTGTTTGTTTGTTTTTTTCTTGGCTAGTTTGTCATTGATTCTTCTCTGACAAAATGAGCAAAAAATTGAAAAGGACCTTTACCATTGACAGTTTCTATATGGATAGAAAACAGACTCTAAACCCTGAGGAGACTAAAAACAGACTTTCTCCAGGTGAATCCCCAAAGGAGGAGATCATCTGCTCCTCAGCACAGATGAATCTCATAAAAGAAATTAAAAAGGCTCTCACAAGAGAGCTAGAAGAAAAATGGGAAAAGGAGAGGGAGGCTTGGCAAGAGAGTATGGAGAAGTCATCCCACTCATTTAAAGAGAGAGTGGATAAAGAAATCAAATCCTTGAAAAATAGGATTAGTGAACTAGAAACAGAAAATAGCTCCCTAAAAAATAAAATTGACAAAATGGAAAAAAAATTCCATAGAACAAACCAACTCAATTGGACAATTAGAAAAAGATATAAAAAAAGTGAGTGAAGTAAATACTTCATGGAAAAAACAGAATCAAACAAATGGAACTGAATGACTCGAGGAGACAAGAAGAAACAGACAAGCAAATCCAAAAAAATCAAACAATGGGAAAAAATGTCAAATAACTTATTGGGAAAACAACAGATCTGGAAAACAGATCCAGGAGAGACAATCTGAGAATTATTGGACTCCCAGAAAAATATGATGAAAAAAAGCCTGGACACTATTTTCCAAGAAATTATCCAAGAGAACTGCCCCAAAGTCATAGAAACAGAGGGTAAAATAGACATTGAAAGAATTCATTGATCACCTACTAAAAGGGATCCTAAAATCAAAACACCAAGAAATAGAATGGGAAAATGCCAGAACCCTCAGAAAAAGGAAAAAAAAAATACTGCAAGCAGCTAGAAGAACCCAATTCAAATATAGAGAAGCCACAATAAGGATTACCCAGGATCTAGCAGCATCCACATTAAAAGATTGAAGGGCGTGGAATATTATATTCCGAAAGGCTAAGGAACTCGGTATGCAACCAAAAATAACTTACGCAGCCAGAATGAGCATCTTTTCCCAAGGAAGAAGATGGTCATTCAACAAAATAAGTGAATTACACCTGTTTTTGATGAAAAAAACAGAACTTCACAAAAAGTTCGACCTACAAATATAGAACTCAAGAGAAACCTAAAAAGGTAAAAAGAAATCTTGGGAACTGTATTTCTGCTATAAAGATGTATAAAGAATACATGTATACCTTGTTCTAGAAACTAAAGAAAGAAAGGACATTGTACCAGAAAAAGGGTAAAGTGGGGGTACTACATCTCAGGAAGAGGCAAAGGAAATCTATTATATCTGAGAGAAAGAATGGAGAGGGATGAATAGAGTGGGTATCTTACTGCCATCAGAAATGGCTTTAAGAGAAAAAAAAATAGACATTTTCAATTTATGGTGAAACTTCTCCCACCTCATTGAAAAGTAAGAAGGGAAAAATGAAAAGGGAAGGAATAAGCTAAGCAGAAAGGAATACAGAAACTGTGAGGGAAAGGAGTCAGATAGGGGGAGGAACTCTAAGGCAGAGGGAGGGATACTAAAAAGGGAGGGCTGTGAGAAGCAAGTGGTGCTCACAAGCTTAATACTTGGAAGGGGAGTAAGAGGGAAAGAAGGGAGAAAAGCATAAACAGAGGTTAACAAGATGGCAAGTAATACAGAATTGGTAATTTTTATCATAAATGTGAACGGGGTGAACTCCCCCATAAAGAGGAAGTGGTTAGCAGAATGGATTAAAAGCCAGAATCCTACAATATGTTGTTTACAAAAAACACACACCTGAAGCAGGGAGATACATGCAGAGTAAAGGTAAAAGGTTGGAGCAGAATCTACTATGCTTCAGGTGAAGTAAAAAAATCAGGGGTAGCCATCCTGATCTCAGATCAAGCAAAAGCAAAAAATGATCTAATTAAAAAGAGATAAGAAAGGGCACTATATCTTGCTAAAGGGTAGCATAAACAATGAAGCAATATCAATAGTAAACATATGCACCAAGTGGTGTAACATATAAATTCTTAAAAGAGAAATTAAAAGAGCTGCAAGAAGAAATAGATAGAAAAACTGTAATAGTGGGAGATCTCAACCTTGCACTCTCAAAATTAGATAAATAAAATGACAAAATAAATAAGAAAGAAGTCAAAGAGGTAAATAGAATACTAGAAAAGTTAGATATGATAGATCTCTGGAGAAAACAAAATGGAGACAGAAAGTACACTTTCTTTTCAGCAGTTCATGGAACCTATAAAAAATTGACTATATATTAGGACATAAAAACCTCAAATTCAAATGCAGTAAGGCAGAAATAGTAAATGCAGTCTTCTCAGACCACAATGCAATGAAAATTACATTCAACAAAAAGCCAGGGGAAAGTAGACCAAAAAATAATTGGAAACTAAATAATCTCATACTAAAGAATGATTGGGTGAAACAGGAAATCATAGACATAATTAATAACTTCACCCAAGAAAATGACAATAATGAGACATCATACCAAAATTGTGTGGGATATAGCCAAAGCTGTAATAAGGGGAAATTTTATATCTCTACAGGCCTATCTGCATAAAATAGAGCAAGAGGAGGTCAATGAATTGGGTTTGCAACTAAAAATGCTAGAAAAAGAACAAATTAAAAACCCCCAGTAAAACACTAAACTTGAAATTCTAAAAAATAAAAGGAGAGATCAATAAAATTGAAAGTAAAAAAAAAATATTGAATTAATTAATAAAACTAAGAGTTGGGTTTATGAAAAAAACAACAAAATAGACAAACCCTTAGTAAATCTGTTTAAAAAAAGTAAAGAGAAAAATCAAATTGTTAGTCTCAAAAATGAAAAAAAGAGAACTTGCCACTAATGAAGAGGAAATTAGAGCAATAATTAGGAATTAATATGCCCAACTTTATGCCAATAAATTTGACAACTTAAATGAAATGGAAGAATACCTTAAAAAATATAGCTTGCCCAGATTAACAGAGGAAGAAGTAATTATCCTAAAAAGTCCGCTCTTAGAAAAAGAAATAGAACAAGCTATTAACCAACTCCCTAAGAAAAAATCTCCAGGACTAGATGGATTTACATGTGAATTCTACCAAACATTTAAAGAATAATTAACTCCAATGCTATATAAATTATTTGAAAAAAATAGGGATTGAAGGAGTCCTACCAAACTTCTTTTATGACACAGACATGGTACTGATACCTAAACCAGGTAGGTTTAAAACAGAGAAAGAACATTATAGACCAATCTCTCTAATGAATATTGATGCTAAAATCTTAAATAAAATATTAGCAAAAAGATTACAGAAAATCATCCCCAGGATAATACACCATGACCAAATAGCATTTATACCAGGAATGCAGGGCTGGTTCAATATTAGGAAAACTATTAGCAGAATTGAGTATATCAATAACCAAACTAACAAAAACAATATGATTATCTCAATAGATGTAGAAAAAGCATTTGATAAAATCTAACATCCATTCCTAATAAAAACATTTGAGAGGATAGGAATAAATGGACTTTTCCTTAAAATAGTCAGGAGCATATATTCAAAACCATCAGTAAGCATCATATGCAATGGGGAAAAATTGGAACCTTTCCCAGTAAGATCTGAAGTGAAGCAAGGTTGCCCACTATCACCATTATTATTCAATATTGTATTAGAAACACAAGCCTCTGCAATAAAAGTTGAGAAAGAGTTAAAGGAATTAGAGTAGGTAATGAGGAAACCAAACTATCACTCTTTGCAGATGATATGATGGTATAATTAGAGAACCCCTACTAAAAACCTATTAGAAATGATTCATAACATTAGCAAATGTGCAGAATACAAAATAAATCCCCATAAATCATTAGCATTTTTATACATCACCAAAAAATCCAACAGCAAGAGATACAAAGAGAAATTCCATTCAAAATAACTGTCGATAGCATAAAATATTTGGGAATCTATTTACCAAAGGAAAGTCTGGAATTATATGACCAAAATTACAAAAAACTCTCCACACAAATAAAGTCAGACTTAAATAATTGGGGAAAATATTAAGTGCTCTTGGATAGGCCAAGTGAATATAGTAAATATGACAATACTCCCTAAACTAATCTATTTATTTAGTGCTATACCAATCAGACTTCTCAGAAAATATTTTAATGATCTAGAAAAAATAACAACAAAATTCATATGGAATAATAAAAAGCCGAGAATCTCAATGGGATTAATGAAAAAAAATCAAATGAAGGTGGCCTAGCTGTATCTGATCTAAAACTATATTATAAAGCAGTAGTCACCAAAACCATTTGGTATTGGCTAAGAAATAGATTAGTTGATCAGTGGAATAGGTTAGGTTCAAAAGACAGAATCATCAACTATAGCAATCTAGTGTTTGACAAATGCAAAGATCCTTACTTTTTGGATAAGAATTCATTATATGACAAAAACTGCTGGGATAATTGGAAATTAGTATGGCAGAAATTAGACATGGACCCACACTTAACACCATATACCAAGATAAGATCAAAATGGGCCCATGATTTAGGCATAAAGAACAAGATTAAAATGAATTAGAGGAAAATAGGATAGTTTATCTCTCAGACTTGTGGAGGAGGAAGAAATTTGTGAACTAGGGACCATTAATGATCACAAAATAGAAAATTTTGATTACATCAAATTAAAAAAGCCTTTGTACAAATAACACTAATGCAAACAAGATTAGAAGGGAAGCAACAAACTGGGAAAACATCTTTACTGTTAAAGGTTCTGATAAAGGCCTCATTTCCAAAATATATAGAGAACTGACCCTAATTTATAAGAAATCAAGCCATTCTCCAATTGATAAATGGTCAAAGGATATGAACAGACAATTTTCAGATGATGAAAATGAAACTATTACCACTCGTATGAAAGAGTGTTCCAAATCACTATTGATCAGAGAAATGCATATTAAGACAACTCTGAGATACCACTACATACCTGTCAGATTGGCTAAGATGACAGGAAAAATAATGATGAATTTTGGAGCAGATGCGGAAAAACTGGGACATTGATTCGTTGTTGGTGGAGTTGTGAATGAATTCAACCATTCTGGAGAACAATCGGGAATTATGCCCAAAAAGTTATCAAACTGTGCATACCCTTTGATCCAGCAGTTCTACTACTGGGCTTATACCCTAAAGAGATACTAAAGAAGGGAAAGGGACCTGTATGTGCCAAAATGTTTGTGACAGCCCTGTTTGTAGTGGCTAGAAACTGGAAAATAAATGGAGGCCCATCAATTGGAGAATGTTTGGGTAAATTGTGGTATATGAATGTTATGGAATACTATTGTTCTGTAAGAAGACCAGCAGGATTAATACAGAAAAGCTTGGAGAGACTTACATGAACTGATGCTAAGTGAAATGAGCAGAAGCAGGAGATTATTATATACCACAACAACGATACTGTATGAGGTTGTATTCTGATGGATGTGGATTTCTTCGACAAAGAGATCTAACTCACTTTCAATTGACCAATGATGGACAGAAGCAGCTACACCCAATGAAAGAACACTGGGAAATGAATCTAAACCATTTGCATTTTTGTTTTCGTTCCTGGGTTATTTCTACCTTTTGTATGTAGGATATTCTGTGGCATATTTAACATGTATAGGACTGCTTGCCATCTGGGAAAGGGAGTGGGGGAGGATTGGAACAGAAGTCTGTGCAAGGGATAATGTTGTAAAAAATTACCATGGCATGGGTTCTGTCAATAAAAAGTTAAAAAAAATTATTTTTATTTTTTAATAGATTTTTATTTACACGTTATATGTATGGGTAATTTTACAGCATTGACAATTGCCAAACCTTTTGTTCCAATTTTCCCCCTCCTTCCCCCAACCCTTTCCCCTAGATGGCAGGATGACCAGTAGATGTTAAATATATTAAAGTATAAATTAGATACACAATAAGTATACATGACTAAACCATTATTTTGCTGTACGAAAAGAATCGGACTGTGAAATATTGTACAGTTAGCCTGTGAAGGAAATCCAAAATGCAGGCAGGCAAAAATAAAAGGATTGGGAATTCAATGTAATGGTTTTCTTAGTCATCTCCCAGAGTTCTTTTGCTGGTCATAGCTGGTTCAGTTCATTACTGCTCCATTGGAACTGATTTGGTTCATCTCATTGCTGAAGGTGACCAGGTCCATCAGAATTGATCATCATATAGTATTGTTGTTGAAGTATATAATGATCTCCTAGCCCTGATCATTTCACTCAGCATCAGTTAGTGTAAGTCTCTCCAGGCCTTTCTGAAATCATCCTGCTGGTCATTTCTTACCAAACAATAATATTCCATAATATTCATATACCACAATTTATTCAGCCGTTCTCCAGTTGATGGGTATCTACTCAGTTTCCAATTTCTGGCTACTATGAAGAGGGCTACTACAAACATTCTTGCACGTACAGATCCCTTTCCCTTCTTTATGATCTCTTTGGGATATAAGCCCAGTAGTAACTGTGCTGGATCAAAGGGTATGCATGTTTTGATAACTTTTTTGAGCATAGTTCCAAATTGCTCTCCAGAATGACTGGATGTGTTCACAATTCCACCAACTATATATCAGTGTCCCTGTTTTCCCACATCCCCTGCAACATTCTGCATTATCTTTCCCTATCATTCTAGCCAGTCTGACAGGTGGGTAGTGGTATCTCAGAGTTGTCTTAATTTGCATTTCTCTGATTAATAATGACTTCAAGCATCTTCATATGGCTAGAAATAGTTTCAATTTTTTGTCTGAGAATTGTCTGTTCATATCCTGTGACCATTTATCAATTGGAGAATGGCTTAATTTCTTATAAATTAGAGTCAATTCTCTATATATTTTGGAAAAGAGTCCTTTATCAGAACCTTTGACTGTAAAAATATTTTCCCAGTTTGTTGCTTCCCTTCTAATCTTATCTGCATCAGTTTTGTTTGTATAAAAATTTTTCATTTTGATATAATCAAAATTTTCTATTTTGTGATCAGTAATGATCTCTAGTTCTTCTTTGGTCATAAATTCCTTCCTCTTCCACAGGTCTGAGGGGTAAACTCTCCTGTGTTCCTCTAATTTATTTATAATCTCATTCTTTATGTTTAGGTCATGAACCCATTTTCACTTTATCTTGGTGTACGATGTTAAGTGTGGGTCAATGCCTAGTTTTTTCCATATTAGTTTCCAATTTTTCCAGTATTTTTTGTCAAACAGTAAGTTCTTATCTCAAAAGCTGGGGTCTCTGGGTTTGTCAAACACTAGGTTGCTATAGTTATTGACTGTTTTGTCCTTTAAACGTAATCTATTCCACTAATCAACTAATCTATTTCTTAGCCAATACCAAATGGTTTTGGTAACTGCTGCTTTATAATATAATTTTAGATCTGGTACAGCTAGGTCACCTTCATTTGATTTTTTTTTCATTAATTCCCTTGAAATTCTTAACCTTTTATTTTTCTATATGAACTTTGTTGTTATTTTTTCTAGGTCATTAAAATAGTTTTTTGGGGGAGTCTGATTGGCATAACGCTAAACAAATAGATTAGTTTAGGTAGTATTGTCATATTTCTTATATTTGCTTGCCCTACCCAAGAGCATTTAATATTTTTCCAATTGGTTAGATCAGAATTAACTTGTGTGAAAAGTGTTTTGTAGTATTGCTCATAAAGTTTCTGATTTTTCCTTGGCAGATAGATTCTTAAGTATTTTATACCATCATTAGTTGCTTTAAATGGAATTTCTCTTTGTAACTCTGACTGTTGGGTTTTGTTAGTGATATATAAGAATGCTGATGACTTATGTTGGTTTATTTTGTATCCTGCAACTTTTCTAAAGTTGTTGATTATTTCTAATAACTTTTTAGTAGAATCTCTGGAGTTCTCTAAGTATACCATCATATCATCAGCAAAGAGTGATAATTTGGTTTCCTCATTGCCTACCCTAATTCCTTTAATTTCTTTCTCAACTCTTATTGCCAGAAGTTAGAGAATTTTAATCATTGCTTTTGAAAAGACCAGAACTAAACAGGAAATTTAATTTACAAACACAGGACTCAAAAGAAACATAGAAACATAAACAGTAGAAAAAAATCTGTATTTAAAGGTTAAACTATTAACATCCCTACATAGGAAAACAATATATGTAATTCCTGAGAACTATATCTGTCATTAGAACAGACAGAGGGAAGCATCACATGGACATTGGATATAGTTGTGAATGGATTCTGATGTGATGACATCAAAGAAAAATTAATTAAGGGATGCAAAAAGGTCTGTAATTGAAAAAGAGGAAAGGAGAAGTATAATGGGGCAATTAGTTCACACCAAGAAGTACAAAAAAAAAAAAAAACTATTATAATTAAGAGAATGAAATGGGGTAAGGGGGGGGGGGCGGTGAGAGCCACAGATTATAGAGGGATTCCTGGCAAGGTTTATAACTCTTTTTTTTCTATGGAGAACTCTGCTGGCTTGTCTGGTTCAGCCTCTCCACCCCCCTTGCAAGTAATATTTCCCCTGAAAACTCAGAGGATATGTCTGACCTTCCTGATTCTTGGTATCAGGTATCTTTGGAGGAAGACATTATTACTGACTTAAAAGAAATATTTCTGGAAGACATATTCCAGATATTCTATTATCTTTTATCCGGATATTTCTGTGTATAATGCATTGACTATTGTTAGAATACAGATATAATAGTAATCTAACTGAGCATTTAGGCATTTGCAACTGATAATGTAAATCTTAGGGATATAAACAGTGATATAATTCTGAATAAATGGACTTCTTATTCACCACCTGAGTCCCACCTCTTCACTCCTTGTCCAAGAATCAGGGCATGGGGCTGGCCTCATAGCTCTCCCATGAGCATATGCAGACAAGAGGGGAATAAGCATTATCTGAAACTTGATCTCATCATTTTTGACTTTAAGGGGAGATAATTTAATCTTTAAATGGGCATAAAAATTTATCTAACCCTATAAGGAAGTAGAAGGAGAAAAAAGAAAAGAAAAGGGAGGGACAGGACAGAAGTGAGAGCAAAAACACTTGGAGGTAAATGTAAAAGAAGCTGTGAAGAGTAAAGAAATATAAGGCAGAGGGTGGAGTGGGTTAAAAAAAATTCTAAAAGAAGGGAGGTGTTAGAAGATAAAGTAGTGAGTGTGATGGGTAAAAAAACATAGTAAGATAAGGGGGAATTGTGGTAGGAAATAAGTTAGTGGGTGGTGTGGAAAAAATATGCATGACTGAGGACAGGGCAGAAAGAGAGAACAAAAATATGTACAGGAGAGAAAATAGGATGGAGAAAAATATAGAACTAGTAATCATAACTCTGAATGTGAATGGAATGAACTCTTCCATAAAATGAAAGCAAATAGCAGAATGGATTAAAAACCAGACTCCTACAATATGTTGTTTACAAGAAACACACTTGACACAGAAAGACTCATACAGAGAAAATGTGAAAGGCTGGAACTGAAGATATTATGTTTCAGCTGAAGTAACAAAAAAAAACAAAAAAGAAAAACAAAACAAAACAAAACAATAACAACAACAACAACAACAAACCCCCCCAGCAATTTTGATAGTTAAAGCAAAAGTAGAAATAGATTTTATTAAAAGAGATAAGGAGGGAAACTACATGTTAATAAAGTAGTAGTAAAGATACTAAATGTGTATGCACCAAGTGATAGAGCAGACATATTCTTAGAGAAGATTTTAAGCCTGTTACAGGAAGATATAGACAGCAAAATGTTTCTAGTATAGGACCTCAACCCTGTTTTCTCAGAATCAGAGAAATCTAATATCAAAATAAAGAAGAAAAAAAAAAAAACTGCAGAAGTTAATAGGATCCTAGAAATCCTAAATATGTTAGACCATTGGGGAAAATTGAAAAGAGACAGAAAGGAACGTGCCTTTTTCTCAGAAAACATGAAATCTACACAAAAATTAAGCATTCCTTAGGACATGAAAACCTCACAATCAAACACAAGAAGACAGAAATAATAAATTCTTCCTTTTCAGACCACAAGACAATAAACGATATATTAAATAAGTGTCTGAGAAATATAGATTAAAAGTCAACTGGAAATTAAAGAATTTAATTCTAAAGAATGTGTAGGTCAAACAACAAATCACAGAAACAATCCATAATTTCATCCAAGAAAATAACACTATTGAGACAATATACCAAAATTTATAGGATGCAGCCAAAGCAGGTCTTGGGGAAATTTTTTATATCCCTAAATAGCTACATAAATAAAATTGATAAAGAGGAGATCAATGAATTAGGCATATGAGTAAAAAAGCTAGCCAAAAAATAAATAAATAAATAACCCCAATTAAATACCAAATTAGAAATTTTGAAACTCAAAGGAGAGCTTTATAAAATTGAAACTAAGAAACTAATTGAACTAATAGATGAAAGAGTTTGTTTTTTGTTTTTTGTTTTTGAAAAAAGTGACAAAATAGACACATTTTTGGTTAATTTGATCAGAAAAAGGAAATTTAAAAAAAAGAAACAAATTAGCAGCATCAAAAATGAAAGGGATGAACTTATCATCAATGAAAAGGAAAATAAAGCAATTATTGGGGGCTATTTTGCCCAACACTATGGCAACAAGTCTGAAAATCTCCCTAAAATGGATGAATATTTACAAACATATAAATTGGCAAGGTTAAGAGAAAATAAAACACTTAAATAACCCCATTTTAGAAAAAAAGGAATTGAATAAGTCATTAATGAACTCCCTAAGAAAAACCCTCCAGGACCAGATGTAAACCCAAGTGAAATCTACCAAACATAATTCCTCTACTATGTGAAGTATTTGGGAAAAAATAGGTAATGTGAAATGACTTCTATGACAGAAATATGGCACTAACACCTAAACAAAGAAACACCAAACCAGAGAAAGAAAATTACAGACCAATCTCTCTAATGAATATTGATGCAAAAATTTGAAATAAAATTTTAGCAAAGCGATTACAGCAATTTATGAGCAGGATAATACATTATGACCACATAGGATTCATACCAAGAATGTAGAGCTGATTCAATATTAGAAAAAGTATTATGATAATCAGCCATATCAATAACAAAACCAATATAAATCATATAAGATTCTTAATGATACAGAAAAAGCTTCTGGCAAAATACAGCACACATTCCTATTGAAAACACCAGAGAGCAAAGGGATACAGGGAGATTTCCTTTAAATACTAAGCAATATCTAGCTAAAACCTATAGCAATCATTATTTGTAATGAAGAGAAATTGGATGTATTCCTAATAAAATCAATGATGAAACAAGGATATCTTTATTATCACTATTATTCAACATTGTATTTTGGCTTTGGGAATAAGAAAAGAAAAAGAAATTGAAGGAATCAGAATAGACTACGAGTACATAAAGCTAGCACTCATTGTAGATGGGATGAAATGATGATATACTTAGAGAATCCTAGAAAATCATGCAAAATCCTCCTGGATTCAATTTACAGCTTTAGCAAAGTTAAAGGATATAAAATAAACCCACAAAACTCATAAGCATTTCTACATATTATTCACAAAGTCTATCAATGACAGATAGAAATATAAATTCCATTTCAAATGACTGTAGACAAAATAAAATACTTGGGTGTCTATCTGGCAAGAGAAACCCAAGAACTATATAAACACAACAATAAAACACTTCTCCCACAAATAAAATCAGATCTAAACAATTGTAAAAAAAATTCAATTGCTCATGATTATGCCCATCTAGTATGATAAAAATGACAATTTACCTAAATTGGTCTATTTGTTCAGTGTCAAACCAATCAAACTGCCAAAACATTATTTTATAGAACTAGAAAAAAAAACAATAGCAAAAATCATCAGGAAGGAAAAAAAAAAAAGATCAAGAATATTAAGGAAATTAATAAAAAAAAATAAATGTAAGGATGGTGGATAAGCAGTACAAAACCAAAAACTATATTGTAAAACAATAGTCAATAGTTTGGGGTTTTTTTTTTTTTATTTCTCCTTTTAATTTTAGAATTTCAAGTTTAGTATTTGATTGGGGGTGGGGTTACTTTTGTCCTTTTCTAGCTTTTTAAGTTGCAAGCCCAATTCAATTATTTTCTCTTTATTTTATTCAATTAAGCCTCAAGAGATATAAAATTTTTCCTTTTTGCTGCTTTGGCTGCATCCCACAAATTGTGGTATGTGTCTCATTGTTGTCATTCTCTTGGGTGAAATTGTAAATTGTGCTTATGATTTGCTGTTTTATCCATTCATTCTTTAGAATGAAATTATTTAGTTTCCAATTACTTTTTGGTCTATTTTCCCCTAACTTTTTGTTGAATGTAGTTTTTATTGCATTGTGATCTGAAAAGAATGCATTTACTATTTCTGCCTTTCTGCATTTAATTCTGAGGTCTTTATGTCATGCTATATGGTCAATTTTTGTATAGGTTCCATGAAGAAGAGTGTGTACTTCTTTCTGTCTCCATTCAGTTTTATCCAAAGATCTCTCATACCTAACTTTTAAAATATTCTATTTATCTCATTAACTTCTTTCTTAATTTGTTTTGTGGTTTGATTTGTTATTCTGAGAGGGCAAGATTGAGATCTCCCACTATTATAGTTTTACTGTCTATCTCTTTTTGCAGCTTTAGGAATTTAGATACTATACCACTTGTTGTATATATGTTTAGTATTGACATTGCTTCATTATCTATGCTACCCTTTAGCAAGATAAAGTTTCCTTCATTATCTCTTTTAATTAGATTAATTTTTGCTTTTTCTTCATCTGAGATAAGGATGGCTACCCCTGCTTTTTTGACTTCACCTGAAGCATAATAAATTCCGCTCCATCCTGTTACCTTTACTCTGTATGTATCACCCTCCTTTAAATGTGTTTCCTGTAAACAACATATTGTAGGATTCTGGCTTTTGATCCAGTCTGCTATTTGCCTCCACTTTATGGGAGAGTTCATCATATTCACATTTATCCTTAAAACTACCTATTCTTTATTTCTTGCTATCTTATTATCCCCAGATTATACTTTTCTCTTTTTCCCCCTTACATCATACCCCAGCATTAAACTTATGGGCACCACTTGCCTCACACAGATCTTCCTCTTTAGAATCCCTCCTACCCCTTTTGAGTACCTTCCCCTTTTTTATACCTTTCCATTATTATTTCTATATTCTTTTCTATTTATACTACTCTTTTCCTTTTCCCTTTTCCTCCTCCATTTTTTAATGAGGTGAGGGAAGTTTCTCTGCAAACCAAATATGTCTCATATTTTCTCTTTGATCCAAATCAGTCTGATGACAGTAAGATTCATACAATGTTCATCCCTCTCCCTTAATTCCCTCAGATATGATAGATTTCCTTTGCCTTTTCGTGAGGTGTAATTTTCCTCTTTTTACCTCCACATTTTCCTTTTCTGATACAATCCCTTTTCCACTTCTAATTCTTTTTTTATATATTTTACCAGTAAAATCAAATTACACATGCACTCTTTATGTATGCCCATAACAGAAATGCAGTTCTCAAGAGTTATTTTTATCTTTTTATGCTTCTCTTGAATCCTATATTAGGAGGTGAAATGTTTTGTTTAGCTCTGGTTTTTTCATTAGGAATAAATGGAATTCACCTGTTTCATTGAATGTCCATCTTCCTCTGTTGGCAAAATAACAATGCGCATCTTAGCTGGTTAGTTTATCCTTGGCTGCATTCCAAGTTCTTTTGCCTTTCAGAATATCAGATTACAAGCCCTTCGGTTCCCTAAGGTGGAAGCTGCTAGATCCTGAGTGATCCTTATTGTGTCTCATCAGTATTTGAATTTTTTTTCCTGGCTGCTTTTAATATTTTTTCCTTAGTCTGATAGTTCTGAAATGTAGCCACAATATTCCTTGGAATTTTTATTTTGGAGTCTCTTTCAAAAGGTGTTGAATTTTTTTCAATACCTATTTTACCTTCTGATTCTATTACATCTGGGCAGTTCTCTTTGATGATTTCCTGAAAAATAGTGTCTAGGCTCTTTTTTCCATCATGATTTTCAGGGTGCTCAATAATGCTTAGATTATCTCTCCTAGATTTATTTTCTGTTGTTTTTCCAAGTAGATATTTAACACTTTTTTTTTCACTTTTTTGGTTTTGCTTGACTGATTCTTGATGTCTCAATGATTCATTCATTTCTATTTATTCAGTTCTGATTTTTAATGAGTTTCTTGATTTACTTTTCTTTTTTTCTTTTTCTTTTTCTTTATCTTTTTCTTTTTTTTTTTTTTTTTTTTTTTTAACTTCTTTTTGTATATGTCTAATTGAGTTTTTAAATTCATTGTTTTGCTCTATGGAATTTTTTTTTCCATTTCACAATTTTTAAAAAATGAGTTATTTTCTTTTTCCAATTCACAAATCCTACTTTCCTGGGACTTCTTTATCTTTTCCAGTTCACAAATTCTGTTTCCCTGGGAGTTCTTTACCTTTTCTATATCACATTTCAGGGATTTGTTTTCTTTTTCAAATATTTCTTTTAATGAGTTATATGCCTTTCCATACTCTCTTGCAGAGCTTCTCTTTCCCCAGTTTTCTTCTAGCTCTTTCTTAAGATTTTTTAATATTTCTTCTAGGAGAGCCTTGTGTAGTGGGGACCAGATTATATCCTCCTTTGGGGTTTTGTCTGGAGACTGTCTGCTATTAGTCTCCTTACGGTTGGAAATCTGTTCTCTTTCAGTATAGAAGCTATCTATAGTTAGATCTCACTTTGCTTTTTCGCTCATTTGAAAAAAAAAATCTTTCAGGTCTGCCTTTAGGACAAGGAGTTTCCCAGTTTCCTCTACAGAACAGGGACAGATGATGACAGACACTGATTGTTCTGGGAACAGGCTGGCCTCACTGGAATTGTGTGACTGAGATGTGACTGTGCTGAGTCACTCCCAGTGCTGGGTGGGTGTGGACAGGTCTTGCGAAACTCTGGCGTTTTGGGGGTGAACGCTATCTTTGGCATTTGTGTAACTTCTCTGCTGATCTACTGCTTTACAACCAAAGGAAAACAGCCAACCTGTGGTAGAGTCCTCCTAGCAAATTCTCCACCTGCAGAGACTGCACCCTGCCCTGGTCCTTTCAGTGTGCGCTGGCCTCAATATTCTGCCTCCCTGCCTTCACTGGTCTCCTCCTACCCAAGCAAGACATATCTTTTCTGGCTATCTTCCAGATTATCTTCTGCTGGCAATTTGTTGTACTCTCATTATTCATGTATTCTATCAGTCAAGCACTATTTCAGAGGCTGAATTTTGTAATCTGTAATGAAGGTAGAAGGAAACTCACAATGAAGCATGTGTATTCTCCACCATCTTGGTTCTGCTCTAACACATTTTCCTTTTGAAAAAAATTATGTAACCTTTGTAATCCCTTGCTTGTAGTATGTTGCAATTTTCTTACAAATCACAAATAAATTTTCAACTACACTCTGAATGACATTCAACATATTCACTGACATAATTTATCTGGATTGTACACCACATATTCTCAATAGTCTCCTCCAACTACATCACCAAAAGACAAGAGTGTCAGTTTTCCCATTGTATTCCCTTGAAAAAGACTAAAGAATACAGATTTTTAGATCCTTGAAAGTCATCTAATCTAATCCCCTCATTTGTCAGTTAAGGAACTTAAGCCATGGAAAGATGAAATGAATTTTCCATGGTCAAGTAGGAAAGTGATAGAGCTTATATTCAAAACTGGGCCTTCTGATTATATTCTAAAATTCTTTCCACTACATAGATACAGATGCTCTCTTTCTCTCTGTCTCTCTCTGTCTTTCTCTCACTTTTAGTAGACATTTGAAATTGAGTCTATTTGAACCAAGAAAAAAAAATTAGGTACACGTAATATTTCAAGTAAAATTCACATCCCATGTGTTTCTAATTAATTAAGTATTAATCTCAGTTCACATTATAAAGTTTTTGAAACCATGGAGAAATATTTTATTTCTTCTAAACTAAAGTAAATTCAGCACTGCAAATAAAGACCCAATAATCTGTTTGATGCTGTTGAAAACTTATTGATTGCTTTCCAAAGCAATAAATTATTTGGTCAAAGGGTTATTTGGTCAAAGGTTATCATGTCAACTCACCCTGATGATAATATCAGAGAAAATGAACATAGATTGAAGGAGGATAACTTACAGATAGATAAAGGGAAAACAAACTACAAAACAAAACAAAACTCCTGACCAATTATAAATGCTGTAAATGGAAAGGAAAGTGATTTCTTCTTAGGTAACTGGGACCAAACTCTTATGAGTTTTAAAAAATCAGTAACTCTTTCAAATCTGAGTTTCTCCATTCATTTCAAGGCAGAATTTTGCTATTAAATACATAAATATTTCAAAAACTGGAATCACATATTTTTGCACTAACTTAATTGGCAGTAGAAAAATTAATACTGGCAATTAATAACTTCAAAAAATATAACCATGGAGTGCCATCATAGCAGCATATATTCTTTTCCAATAACAATGACCAGTGAGAAATTTCAATATATTTGAGTGGAAAAATGTTTGAGTTGGAAATGCAATGCAATTAGACCAAAGTGACATTTACATGATTTAAAGGACATTCACTTTTCAGCATATTCATATTGTTCTCATTAATGAAAATAGTACTTATGCTTACAAATGGAATAATCAACCCTTTAGCATGGATGTTTTTCAAACTTCATTTAAATATAAATTAGTATAAGCCTTTATGTCCAAGAATATTGGGAGAAAGAAAGAAAAAAAAAGTGCTGATTGAAGAAATGGCTGAAGTAAATGTAATCCACATTCAGTAGTCATGGAAAACAGAAATTTCTCTAATATATTCAGTATTGGAAAGTTGCATTGATATTCTTCTCTCAGGAAACTAAGCAAATTAAAACTTGCATTATGTACCATTCCCCATCATCTAAAAAAATGATATTCTGTTGTACTTAGTTATGTAAACAGGATCAAGGTTTGTTATGACCTGTTAGGGTGTCTAACTGCCTTGTTATCTGATTTTTTTTAATGGAGCTACACTAAGACACTTTTTTCAACAAGTGCTTAAAAAGAAAAGCTAAAACATTAGATAAGTAGAAACAGAAGTCCTTGAATAGCACACTTGGCTGACATGCAACATCTGCAAAGGACATAGACAAAAATAGTATAAGAAGCTTGTAATTTAAAGTGGGAAATAGATGTTCAGCAGATTATGTTTTCCATATCTTTATTAGCTGTTTTCTCAGCTCAAAACTTGACTTATTTATTTACTTTTACATATGTATTTATTTAAATTTAAATACAAAATAAGAAAAAAAATAAAAAAGAAAGCTAGAAAAAGGAAAAAAAAAAAAAACAAAAACAAAAACAAAAACAAAAACAAAGACAATACCTTGTTATGTGCCCAGCAGAACAATAGGGGAAATTCAAAATATATAACAATTAAATACATAATAATATAAGATATTTTCATGATTTTTCATCTTTTCTTTGGTTCCTTGTAGATTATTCTTTTGTTTTCTACTGTGAACTTTTAACTTTGCTCTTTTTTCCCCTTTTATCCTATTTATGTGCCTCAAGTAGTCTACACTTATGCACAAATACATTTATACATACACATATACATGTATACATAGACACACATACACATATGTAGACATACACGTACACACATTATAGATAGATAGATAGATAAATCTCTATCTATCTCTATATCTCTATCTCTCTATATATCTATATCTACATATATCTGGTGGTTGTTGGTTGGCTGTTTTCCTTCATTTTCAAAGAGGACTAAAATGATATCACTATGTTAGAGCCTAGCTACACTGTGTACAACAGTGGATGTTCAGACTAAAATGAGTTTGTAATGCTCTGCCACAGATCACAAATAAATAATCCATATAAACATTTGGGATAGCTTCTCCAGCTTTGTGCATTTCACTTTCCTTCTGGGCTAACTCAATTCTGCTTTTCTCATAGAATATACCATCTTCTCTGATGAGGGCATGTCATGCTGGGTGGTTCTGTGCCTCCTATACTCCATTTATCCTATTTCCTCCCCATTTATTTATTTATAGGTTTTGTAGTATGCTATAACTTTCAGGTTATACATACATACACATATTTGTGTGTATATTTATATGTGTGCATGCATAAATTTAGAGGTGGAGCCAACATAGTAGAGAGAGCAGAGAGGTTAGGAAGATACCTGAGGTCTCCCTAGCTTCCTTCAGAAACAATGTTAAATCAAGTCTCAATGAATTCTATAGTGGCAGAACCCACAAAAAAAAATCTATTGAAAAAATTTTAAAGCATAAGATAACTTAGACAGACTTCAAGAAAGGCCTGTATTACTTGGATAAAAGGGAACATATCCCAGAGTAGCAGTGTCTGGACAAGCCACCTAGAGGCTCTTAGACACAGCACTGATTAGCGACTGAATGCCCAAGATCCTGGTTCAACTAGATAGTGACAAGGGAAATATGAATTCATCTAAAGTTGAAAAGTCCTATTGAAAGTGTTAAAAAAGGATTTTAAGAATCACATAAGAGAGACAGAAAAAATGGAGAGAGTATGAGATTTATTTTGGAGAAAATAAAACATGAAAATTTGAGAGGGAAACAATTCCTTAAAAATAAGATTGGCCAAATGGGAGGGGGAAAAATTGACTGAAGAAAACTCCCTTCAAAGTAGATTTGGCCAAATGGAAAAAGGAGCTACAAAAGCTAAATGATCAAAATAATTACTTAAAAATTGGAATTGAACAAGTGAAAGTTAATGACTATGAGACATCAAGAATCAGTTAAACAAAATCAAAATAATGGGAAAAAAAAGAAATAACAAAATACCCTAGTGAAAATACAATTGATCTGGAAAATAGATCCAAGAGAAATGATTTAAAAATCATTGGACTATCTGAAGGCCTAAACAAACAAAGAAACAAACAAACAAAGGACCCAGACAGAATTTTTCAAGAAATTATCAAGGGAAACTGTTCTGATAACCTAAAATCAGAGGGTAAAAATATCATTGAAAGAATCCATCAATCACTTCCCAAAACATATCCCAAAATTAAAATTCCAAAGAATATCATAGCCAAACAGGTCAAATAGAAATATTACAAATATCCAGAAAGAAAGAATTCACATACTCTGGAGCTACACAAGATTCAGCAGCTTCTAAACTAAAAAAAAAAAAAAAATCTGTCTGCTTAGAATAAGATATTCTGGAAGACACAAAAAGTTTATACTACAATGAAGAAGCAACTACCCAGCAAAACTGAGAATAATCTTTCAGGTTAAAAGTCATATATTTCATGAAATAAGGGACATTCAAACATTTCTGATGAAAAGATCAGAATTATACAAAAAGTTCAGTTTTTAAATAGAAGACTCAAGTGAAATATAAAAAGGGAGCAGAGGAAAAAAAAGAAACAAAATATGTTATGAAATGACATTAAACTCTTTATTTCCCTGTATAGGCACATGATACTTATAATTGTATCTTTATTAGAGTGGCAATAAGGGGTGTGTGTGTGTGTGTGTGTGTATGCACACACACACACACACACACACACACAGAGGTACAATTATAAGTTGATCTTGATGTGATAATAGAAAAAAATAAGGCATAAAAAAAAAGAAAGTCCTGGAGAAAAAAAGAAAAGGGGATGGAAGAATAAAATAAATTATATCACATGAAGAGGTAAAAAAGAACTACTACAATAGAGTAAAAGAAAAGAGTGATGAGCTTTGTTTGAACCTTAGTTTTATCAGATTGTCTCAAAAAGTGACTAAAATACACACTTATTGGTATAGAAATCTATCTTATTCTACAGGGAACAGAAAGGGGGAAAGGCAAAGTAAATGAAGGGGAAGATAAATAGAAGGAATCGTAGAATGAACAAGGTGATCAAAAGAAAAACACTTATAAATAAGGAGCATTAGGGTGAAAGGAGAGAGAAAAGTATGAATGGGGAGAAGAATAAAATGAAAGATAATATACAGGCAGTGCTCATAACTGTGAATGTGAATGGGATAAACTTTCCCATAAAATCTATCTCCCAGATAGAAAAGCACAGTAAAACATGTTTACAAGAAACACATTTAGAAACAGAGAGATATAAACAGTGTAAATATAAATGACTGGAGCAGAATCTATTTTGCTTAAACTGAAATAAAAAGAAAAAAAAATACATGTAGGAATCCTGATCTCATACAATGTACAAGCCAAAATAGATTTTAAAATAGATAAAGAAAAATAGAGATAAGGAAGGAAATGACATCTTGCTTTAAAAAAATGCCATAGACAAGGGAATGTCACCAATATTAAACATATATGCACCAAGTTGTGTGGGATCCACATTTGTAGAGAAGGTAAGTGAGTTGCAGAGAGAAATAGAGAATAAAACAGTGCTAGTGAGTTACCTCAACTTCCCTCCTCAGAAATAGATAAATCAAACCACAAATTAAACAAGAAAGAAGTTAGGGAATAAATAAAGTTTTAGAAAAGTTGGATATGATAGAACTATCAAGAAAATTGAATAGGGATAGAAAGGAATATACAATTTTCTCAGTTGTGTGTGACACTTACAAAGATTTGACTATGTATTAGGTCATTAAAAACTTCATTCAAATGAAGAAAGACTGAGAGGTTAAAAGGATACTTTTCAGACTATGATACCAAAAAAAAAAAAAAATAGTGAACCATGGCATAGAAACAATTGGTATTTTCACCAAATTGAATGACAATAATAAAACAACATACCAAAATTTATGGGATGCAACCAAAATAATTCTTAGAAAAAAATAAATCACTAAATACTTCCATGAATAAAATAGATAAAGAGATAAATGATTTGGGACACGCAACTAAAAAAAAAAAATAGAAAAGAGCCAATTAAAAGTTCCAAATTAAAATACCAAATTTGAAATTCTGAAAACCAAAAGAGAGAATAAAGAAACATAAAATTAAAAAGTTAGAAAAACTATTGAATCCATATGTTAAATTAAGAGTTGGTAGATAAATCTTTGCTCAATTTTCTTAAAAAAAAAAAAAAGAACTGCATGCACTTTTGATCTAGTAATACTATTACTGGTCTGTATCACAAAGAGATTATTAGACAAGAAAAAACCCACATATACAAAATACTTATAGTAGCTCTTTTGTTGGTAGTAAAGAATTGGAAGTTTAGGGGATACCTATTAATTGAGGAATGGCTGAATAAATTGTGCTTTTAAAAATGATGAGCAGGCAAATTTCAGAAAAGCCTGGAAAGATATCCAACGACTTATTCTGAGTGAAGTGATCAGAACCACGAAATTTTGGACCTTAAGAAATACCTGTTTATTTCTTAATAGCCGCTAGCTTTCTCTGTTAATATGGATGAAATATTTTTTTTAATTGCAAAGTAATTAATTTAAATTAATAACATTATTTAAAATAAACATGCTTGCAGTTTATTGAGAAATATATTTTATTTCTAATCAAGGAGGAAATAGTTTTTTGTTATATAAGTATAATATTAAACATATGCCTACAGTTGTCGTATTGTGAAAGAAGAATCAGAATAAAAGGGAAAAACCACAAGAAAGAAAGAAAAAAGTTTAAAAAAATCAAACAAAAAAAAAAGAGGATTCTTTGGTCTGCATTCAAACTTCATAGTTCTTTTTTCTGAATGTGGATAGTATTTTTCATCATCAGTCTTTTAAAGTTGTCCTGAATTATTGGCTTGCTGAGAAGAGATAAGTCTATCATAGTTGATCATTACCTAATATTACTTTAACTATGTACAATGGTTTTCTTGGTAATGTTTAATTCACTCAGCAGCAGCTCATGTAAATCTTTCTACTTTTTCCTGAAATACCTCTGCTCATCATTCCTTTATATTTATATCACAACTTGTACAGTCAGTCCCCAGTTGAAGCTTATCTTCCCAATTTCTAATTCTCTATTATCACAAAAAGAGATAGTATAAATATTTTTGCGCTTGTATGTATTTCCCTTTTTTATGATCTTTTTGGTATACAGATCTATTACTGGTATTGCTGGATCAAAGATTATGGATCATTTTATAGTTTTTTGGGCATAGTTCCAAATTGCTCTCCAGAATGGCTGAGTCAGTTCATAATTTGAAAAATCTTTTAGAAAAATTAAACGTATTTGTAGTCATAGAATTAATTTTCTTTGTAACCAGATTTTACTAGATTGTATGGTAAGAATAATCAATAGAACCACTTTTCTACAAGAACATCCTGTATGCAAGTAAAAGTGGCTGCAAACTTAGAGCAGATGATTATAATGATGATAGTAATTTTCAGTTTCTAGAATTCCTTTTGTTGGAAGTCCTTTTCTCCCTCTCATGAGACTTTAGTGAAGTTTATAAATATAGCTTTCTGCCACATAACATTTAGGGTATTGATTTCTACTAAGGTTCTTAGGGTCCTTAAACTGCTTTTCATCAATGTGCTTAGATTTTCCTTAGTTCCAAAACATTTCCAATTGTCAGTGCTGTTCCAAGGACACTATTTGAATATTAATAATAAGTACCTGTCTTCTGTCTTTCTAATACTGGGTCTTCTTATCAAGTAGAAGGTAAAAATTAAAGCTTTTTATCCTCTCTGCAGCCTTTCACAAATCAAATCCTTCTCTGAGATGCTTCATTCTTCTTCCATGGCTTGCCACTTGAAAGAAGGAATCCAGAATGACTTTCAGTTTTATAGAAGACCTACTTGGGGCAACAGAGCACACATTCAATAACTCTGATTGATCACAAAGATTTTCTTACTTAATAGGGGTGTCAAGTCTAGAAATCTTAAATACTTTAAAGACATGGAATGATGGATTTAGCACTTATATTAGAGAGTTAATGAATGCATATGTACATATATGCATATATACATGCACCTATATGATATATACACATGCACATGTGCATATACATATAATACATATATTTGGAATTTAGTTCTTGCAACCTGTTCATTTGGAAAGAAAATAATAATGATGATAATTAAATAATAATATGACCTTTGAATAAAAGAATGATTTCTTTAATATGTGCATGGTCTTAACTCATAAGTTATTATTTCTCTATCCTTTCCCTAATAGTATGATTCTTAGCCTCATAATATTGTTGGGCAAATCCCTGGAACAGTAGAAGTTTCCCTGTTTACTTACCTTTGTGATTTGTAAAGTGGTAACCATAGCTACTATTAATCACACAGTTCTGTACACCATTGCTCACATGGGAGCAGGCCAACGCAAGGCAACAGGAATCCTGTCTCAATACCAATTAAATTACTAGTCGCAATCAAAAACACTATGACAATAATAGCTAATTAATTACTAACCACCAATCTTGATTGTTGCCAAACAGTTTTGAACAAACTGACATTTACCTAGTATGTCATTGCAAGTTTCCAAACTTTTAAAATGATTACTTTTGATTTTTTTTTTACAATCCACAAATTATAAGCAAAGATAATTTTTATAATTATAATTGCTCATTAGGCTAAAGCTACTGTTTTCTATTGAATCCTTATCAACAGAATAACAAAACAAGTTGTTTTCTCATTTCTCAATTTAGTTTAGAAGTTGTAAGATTGGGCTTATGTACTTTAACAATTAGAACCAAATAACAATATGATTTCCTAAGCCACCTTATGGAGATGAATAATTAATCTTTTTTGTTTATTTCTATAGTTACTAAATCTAAAATTGGAAGCTGATTTTTTTTTCTTTTATTTGTTTTGTTTTTTGGGGATTTTATTTAATTTTTGAAATTTTATAATAGCTTTTTATTTTCCAAAATACATGCAAATATAATTTTCAACATACACCCTTGCAAAATTTTATGTTCCAAATTTTTCTCCCTAACTTCACCCCATCCTCTCCTCTAGATTACAAGTAATCCAATATAGGTTAAACATGTACAATCCTTCTAAATATATTTACACACTTATCATGGGAAACTTATTTTTCAAAAGATGTATAAACATCTCTAGAAAAATCTAAATTCTATTGAATCAAAAACATTGCATATGATGAATTCTCCATGTAACAATAATAGTTAATACAATGATGAAACATTTTTGTAAGGTACCCAAAGCAGATGATGATAAAAAAAACAAAAGGAAAAAAAAACCTCATATTTGTAGGTTTTTTTTTTTTTTGTTGTTGTTGTTTTCCCTAATACATATGGGATGAATACATGTAGATAATGCTAATAAGAACATTTTATAAAAGAAAAAAGCAATAAGAAGAAACATCAAAATGATCATTATGTACATATAACAACTCTCTTTGGGAATTCTTTCGAAAGAATTCGAAAATGAGTAGATGCCTATTGACTAGGAATAATGGAGTAGTATTGTCTAGAAAAATGTTGAGCAAATCTGGGTAGATTTACATGAATTGATGCTGAGTGAAACAAGCAGTACCAGGAATACTTTGTATAAAATAACAACAAGACTATGCCATGATGAACTATGAAAAATTTGGTTCTTTTCAGTGATTCAGTAATTTAAAGCAATCCAAACAGACTTTAGATAGAAAATGCCATCTGTATCCGGAAAATTAACTATGCAGATTTAATGTAAATCAACACATGCTATTTCCACTTCGTCTGATTTTTTTCCTCTCTCATGATTTTTTTGTTATGATTTTTCTCTCCCAACATAATTCATAAAGCAATGTGTATTGAAATAAATAAATATATTTTAAAAGAGCATTTTATAGCAGAAAAATAATAAGAAAAATCAAAATGAACATTATATACAAAAATGTTTAGCACCTCTCCTTGGTAGCAAAGAATTATAAATTGGGGAATGGTCAAACAAATTAGGCATGTGAATGTGATTGAAATACTATCCTACTCTAAGAAATGTTAAGGAAACAGATTTCAGGGAAAAAAAATAACCTAGAAAGACTTAGAGGAATTGATGCTGAGTGAAGTGAGCAGAATCAGAACAATGTACATAATAATAGCAAAATTTTGCAGTGATCAATTTTGATAGCCTTACCTGTTCTCAGCAATACAATGATCTAAAAAATTCCAAAATATTCTTGACAGAAGATGATCTCCATACCCGGAAAAAGAATTATAGAGTCTGAATGAAAATTGAAGCAAGCTATTTTCACTTTTTTCTTTCTTGTGGTTTTCCTCTTTTGTTCTGATTTTTCTTTCAGAACATGACTGAGGAACTTTGTTTAATATGATTATACATTATTATCTATGTCAGATTGCTTGCCATCTTGGGGAGGGGAGAGTGGAGGGACAGATGGAGAAAACATGTAAACCAAAACATTATAAAAGTAAATGTGGAAAAATTTTTTCATGTAATTGAAAAAAATATTAAGGGGAAAATCATGTAATTTCATAGAAATGCATTAAAAACATTACCTTAGCCACTGATGAAATGGTTGAGTATCAGCAGTATTTCATTAGAAAAATGCTTTCTGAGTTGTGCAGAGGACTAAAAACTATAGGATACTCAGATAATATGAAATAAAGAGGGGGCAGAGCCAAGATGGCAGAAAGGATACCTGTTTCTTTTTGACCTCTACCCACGATCCTCAGACTAACTATCAAATCCATGCTCTTAAATTAGTTCTGGACTGGAAGAACCTACAAATATTGGGAGTGTAACAAGTTACTAGCAGAAGATTATTTCAGAAATCTCCAGAAAAGGTCTATTTCAATCGAGCATGGAATGAGGAGAACCAATTACAAGCAGACTGAGCACAAACACTGAGGGCAGACAGATTAGACTGACCAGATTAATAGAAAAGGAAATAAATTCCTTAAAATCTCTCTTAAAAGAGAGAGAGAAGAAAAGTGGGGAAAAGGGAATGAGAACTTTGCAAGAGGGTTTAGAAAAGGAAACAATTATCTGAAGAAAATTCATTATAAAATCAACTTAGTGAAATGGAAAAAGCATATAACTCCTTAAAAATCGATTTGACAAAATAGAAAAAGAAAACAACTCCCTGAAAGACAGAATTTGTGAAATGGAAAAAAAAAAACATAGAACAAAATAACTCATTTAAAAATTCAATTAAGCAAATAGAAAAAGAACTAAAAAAAAGTAAATGAAGAAAAATAATTCACTAAAATTCACAACCAAACAAATGGAAATGAATGGCTCAATGAGACATCAAGAATCAGTCAAATAAAAATGATAAAAAAATAGAATAAAATATAAAATACTTACTTGGGAAAACTGACCAGGAAAATAGATCTAGGAGAAACAATCTAAGATTTACTGGACTTCCTGAAAACTGTGATAGAAAAAAAAATAGCCTAGACATTATTTTTTATCATCATCATCATCATCAAAGAGAATCACCTGGATGTAATAGAATCAGAAGGTAAAATACACATTGAAAGAATTTACCAACCACCTCCTGAAAGGGACCCCAAAATTAAAACTCCAAGGAATAGTGTGGTTAAATTTCAGAACTATTGGACCAAGGAAAAAATATTTCAAGCAGCCAGAAAGAAATAATTCAAATACTGAATTCAAAAACAAGAAGGATTACCCAGGATATAGCAGTTTCCATTCTAAAGGATCGAAGGGCCTGGGATCCAGTATTCTGAAAGGCAAAGTAACTTGGAATGCAGCTGAGAATAAACTACATTGCTAAACTGAACATTTTCTTTCAGGTAAGAAAATGGACATTCAACAAAACAAGTGGATTCCATTTATTTCTAATGAAAAGACCAGAGCTGAACAAAAACAAAATGACTTCTGAATATAGAACTCAGAAGAAGCATAAAAATGTAAAAAGAAAAGAACTCTTGAGAACTGAATCTCTGTTATGGGTACACATAGAGAGTACATGTATAATGTGATTTTACTCTTATAATTAAAAAAAAAAAACTACAGATGAAAAGGGGATTGTAGAAAAAAGGGGAAAGTGGAGGTAAAATGAGGGGAATTACATCTCACAAAGAGGCAAAGAAAAACCTATTATAATTGAAGGAAAGAAGGGACAGAGGTGAACATTATGTGAATATTATCACATCAGATTTGGCTCAAAGAGAGAATATTGCTCATATTTGGTTTCACAGAAAAACTTCTCTTATCTTATAGGAAAGTGGGAAGGGAAAGGGGAAAAAGGCAGGAGTAGGTTAATAGAAGGGAAAACAGAAATAGTCTGGGGAAAGGTATAAGAAAGGAAAAGGAGCTCTAAAGGGGGAGGGCTACTTGAGGCAAGTGGTGCTCATAAGTAAAATACTGGGGAGGAGGAAAAGGAAAAAAAGGAAAGAATAAAGTACAATTTAGGGTAAATAAGATAGTAGGAAATACAGATTTAGTAGTTTTAACTGTAAATGTAAATGGGGTGAACTGTTCCATAAAGCAAAAGCAGACAGCAGGCTGGATTAAAAGTGAGACCCCTACAATATGTTGTTTACAAGAAACACATTTAAAGCAAGGAGTAAAAGTAAAAGGCTAGAGCAGAATCTTTTATGCTTCAGGTGAAGAAAAAAAAAAGCATTGGTAGCTATTCTGATCTCAGTTCAAGCACAAGCAAAAACTTTTCTGCTTTAAAAAAGATGAAGGAAACTATCTACTACCATATATAAGGAAGTAATATCAATATTAAACATTTGCACCAAGTGGTATAGCATCCACAATCCTAAAGGAATCAAATTAGTAGTCTCCAAAATGAAAAGGGAAAACTTTTCATCAATGAAGAGGAAATCTGGGCAATAACTAGGAGTTATTTTGCCCAAATTTGTGACAATAAATTTGATAACCTAAGTGAAATGGAAGGATACCTACAAAAATATAGATTGCCCAGATTAACAGAAAAGGAAATAAATTCCTTAAATAGTCTCCTTTTAGAAAAAAAAATAGAACAAGCTATTAATCAACTCCCTAAGAAAAAATCTCCAGGGCTAGGGCGATTTACATGTGAATTCTACCAAACATTTGAAGAACAATTAACTGTAATACTAAATAAACTATTTGAAAAAATAGGGCAAGGAGTGTGATGACCACATATTTAAAATCAGCTGGAGTCAGGAATTCAGGTTAAGGGGAAAATATTCAATCTTTATTTACGTGAAGAGATTAAGAAGGATTGCGATAGCCATATGGGCAGACAGGAAGCCAGCTAGCAGAGGGGGATTGGAGGTGAAGGACGAAGGATGATAGCAATGCAAGCAGCTGTGACAAGACGCCAGCCAGCAGTCTCTCCCCTGCCTCCACCCATCAAAAACGTCATTTCCTATACAACACATCAGGACTTGCATGAAGAGTGGACGGGGGCCATTCTTTCTCCAAGCTTATATATTAATAGAGTATGGTCCAATTACTATTTAACGTCATGTGCTTGGGACCTCAGTGCATCAACTCGAGCCTCAGTCCATTACAAAGGAGGATTCCTACAAATTGCTTTTATGACACAGATGTGGTACTGATACCTAAACCAGTTAGGATGAAAACAGAGAAAGAAAATCATAGACCAATTTCCCTAATGAATACTGATGGAAAAATCTTAAGTAATATATGTAATGTTGATGCTAGCTTTCTAGAGATCCTTCGTATGGGCCTTCCTTTTTTAGGTGGAGAAGTGATGAAGGCAGGACAGCCACCACGAGGCTGGTCAGAGATAGAATGTCTATCTTCCAGTCCTTTTTAGCCCTTATATACCTTACTGTAATTATTACAGCATACTTATTATGTGTGAACTTAGAGAACCATTACATCACCATACTAAGTACTAAGTATATATGTTAACTAGAGAACAATCACCTCATCAATTCCACTGAGTTAACACCATGTTTCAAGTATACTTGTTTCAAGTATACTTCTCCAAAGTTCCGCCCTCTACATCTCCTACTTTCTTTTGTTTTAGAGCACAGGTTATCACTCCCTTCCTGACTTCTCAGGACTGGAGGTGAAAACACCAAAAAAGAGGTGATCAGGTTCTCCTTGATTTCTCAGAGAGGTGAGAACACCAAACTAGATGTTGCTAGAAGGTTTCCTCTGGACTGAAGGGTCTTAGTTGAAACAGGTATACATAAATCCATCAGCATGGGAGGTATTACACAAGCATATAGTAATATAACACAGACTGGTAGTGATGTAAAAACCAACATGAATCAACATGAGGAATTATATATGTCCATAAGTCCTAGAAATAATCCACAACCAATCTATTGTCTATTACTTCATGTGCCAGGGAATTCAATGATTTCTGAAAGTTTTGAAGTCCTGCAACAGTCTCATTTACCATTTTTGATGTTCATGAGTCAATTGTCATCTGATTTTTCTTGGGTCTTTTCATTTGTTTCAAGGATCTTCTCTTTTTCTCTCTTTTTCTGATAGACGAGGTGAATAGGGCTCATTGGCACCCATCTGATTCCTTCTCCATCTGTAGAGACACAAGCAAACCCTCTCTCCTAAGCAGTTAACCTATCTGTTTCCTTCCATTCACCACTCTGTGGATCTCTTCATATCATTCTGGAGATTATCTAAAGATACTGGAGCTGCTCACACTGGATACTGCCCATCTGCTGGGTTATAAAACCTGACTGTCAGAGCCAGTGCAACTTTGTCAAAAATCAAAAACTAATCGTATAAAGAGGTAAATTTAAAAGTTCTCTGGGGTTAACTATGGCTCTCTCTTTTATTTTTGGAGGAGCATCTTGATAGCTCTATTTTTCTTCTCTACCATTGCCTGTCCTTGAGGATTAAAAAGTGTGTCAGTGGTGTGTAAAATCTGATACTGTGCACAAAAGTATGAAAAAGGTTTAGAGGTATATGCAGGTCCATTATCTGTTTTTTATTGCTTGTGGCACACACATAATTGCAAAAGCTTATATTAGGAATTCAGTGACTATTTGGGCAGTCTCTTTTGCTGCTGTTATTACAAAAATAAATCTGAAAAGGTGTCTACTACAAAATGGATAAAAGACAGATTACTAAAAGATTTATAATGGGTCACATCTATTTGCCAAATTTTATTGTGTCTCAAACCACTTTTTTTTTTCCTGGAGAAATTGTAGGAGTATGGAAAGGAAGGCAAGCTGTACAGGTTTTTACTATGCTTTTGAATTTCCATAAAATATAGGACCTGGAAATCCACTATGAGAGTGGATGTGCAAGATATAAATCTTACCTGGACACTTTCTCTTTTGTTCTTGAAGTTCCTTAAAGAGCTGTTATATATATTAGAAGCTACAAATTTTATTTGTGCTGTGGCAATTCTTGTACAACACACCTACTGAATAGGCCAAATCAGATAATATATTTATATCTCCTAGATAATAAATAAAAGCTAGAATGATTGCATACAATGCAATCTGCTGAGTGGACTGAAAAGGAGTTCTGACTACTCTCTTTATAGTTAAATCATGAAAGTATATAGCACAAATGATTTCTTTTTTTTTTCTTTTTTCTTTTTTAACAACTCATATAAGGAAATTCCAAGGACTTAGAGAAGATTGTGTCCTTGGTCAAGTTGCCTCTGTACTATATCTAATAAGGCTCGAATTTTTTTCACTGTGAAAAAAATATGTAAATTATACATATATTATATATATATATATATATATATATATATATATATATATATATATATAAATTTTTTTTTTCACTTGCTAAAGGTCACTATTCTACCCACACTGGTGTTATCAGTTTTGCATTGAATGGGAACAGGTGAGAATGTTGGCAGGCCTTTAACAGAAGCCCTGCCTAAAAAGCCGAAGTACTCATTTGTAATTCTAAATGTTGTAAGATATCTCTTCTCCACAGATTGATTTTTTTCAAGTATAAAAGGAATAGAAGCTCCTGATTCACCTTCAAATATCCATCTCAAAGGGGTAGCACTAAATTCAGCTGCTATTGATCCTCCTATACCAGACATATAGGTGTCTGCCTTAATTTTTGGCCAATGACTGGGCCAGTTGATACCTCTAATGATTGTATGATCTGCACCTGTGTCTATCAACCCTTCCAATGGTATGCTATTTACATAGAAAGTGAGCATAGGATGGTCAGCTGTCACAGCTGCAGTTCAGAATATTCCTGGATTCAGTTGTCAAAATCTTGGCAAATATCAACAAATTGCCTATTAGGAGTATGTATCAATAAACGTGATGCTATATTTCTCCTGTGTGGTAAGTCACACATTGTCTACCTGTATTAGTAATATTAACTACACATTCTCGAGTTTCCCAAATCAGTGTATGGATAGACATTATTTTGTAAGCACTCTCAGGAGTGCTCAGCCTATGTGCCTGGAAGCAAAGTATACATAGGCCAGACAGGGACAAATTTCACCACTCTAGGGGATATCTCAGTAGTCCCAGCTACATACAACTCTATTCTCCCCAATTGTAATCCCTTTCTCCCATTGGATTGTTTTTTGGCTAATTGATCATGTTGGAGTACTGAACTTCTAAATACTCTCTGGGTATAATGTCGGCTGTCATCATGTCCCGAGTGTTGTTTGTTTGTTTGTTTGCTTTGACTGTGGCCCTGGAGCTGGGCCCCGCTTCCTGTTTCCCTGAATCAATCTACAATCTGATGCCCAATGAAAGCCTCTGTTCCATTTTGGACATAAGGTTTTGGGTCTTGTTCTCCCACCTTGTCTTCTCTGTCACTAATGAGTTTTCATTTGCCCTACCTTACCACATTGAAAACATTGATGAGACTCTCTCGAAATCCCTTGCCAAAAGGGATCCTGTTTTCACATGTTCAGATCTTGAAAAGTCTAAATCATATCTTGGGTATAAAAGGTATTTGTGCCCACTGTGGCACAACATCTTATGATCTTATCTAATAGAGGATTCTTGTGTAGTCCAGATATAATTCTTTTACAAACCTCATTAGCATTTCCCTTAGCAAGTTTTCTTGTCATAATTTCTGTTGCTATAGTTTCACCAATAGTTTGTATGTCAGCTATCTGCAGACATCCCATGAAATCAGAAAATGGATTCATTTGCCTCTTGAGCTATTTTTGTGAAGCCATCCCCTCTATTTTGTTTTCCTGGGAGGGTGCCCCATGTTTTGATAGCAGCAACAGCAATTTGCTCATATGCTGTGCTAAAGTGTCTGCATAAAGACCTAAACCTGCTAGGTGATTACTCTAGGTTGCCTACTTTGTTGTACTTGTATTTTACAGAGTTATATATATATATATATATATATATATATATATATATATATATATATATATATATATATATACATATATATATATATATATATTCACTATATACATATACTTGCATACGATCAATTCTGATGCATATGGCTTTCTTCAACAATAGGTGATTCAAACCAGCTCAAATTGTTAAGTAATGAAGAGAGCCATCTACACCCAGAGAGAGGACTGTGGGAACTGAGTGTGTTTTACAATGAAACATTTCCCCTCTTTTTGTTGTTGTTTTCTTGAATTTTATTTTGCTTTATTGTTGTTGTTGTTGTTTTTAACTGGTTTGATTGTATTTTTCTTGTGTGACATGATAATTGTATAAATGCGTATGCATATGTTGGATTTAACATATATTTCTACCATGTTTTACATATATTGGGGGAGCAGAGCCAAGATGGTGGAGACGACATATATTTCTCTCTGACTTCTCTAAAATCCTCACACTAATTACAAAATCTAGCTTCTGAATTAGCTCTGGACTTGCAGAAACCACAAATATTGGGAGTGGAACTGATTATCAGTAGAAGATAATTTAGAAGATTGCCAGAAAATGTCTGTTTCAATTAGAAACAGGAGGGAGACAGCCAGAGCAAGCAGTTGTGTACAAATGCCACGGCAGAGAGAGTAGAGTCCCAGGGCAGTGAGGTCTCTTGAGTTGTAGAATCTACTGGAGGAAACACACCAAAAAAGATTTGTTTCAATTAGAAATGGGAGGGATGCAGCCTAACACAAACAGCTGTCTACAAATGACAGTGAAGATAGTGGAAAGTCCCAGGGCATTGCTGACTCCTGCAGTGTTGCTGGCTCTATGAGGTGATGCAGAAACTGTGTGGCAAAGAATCAACAGGGAGGAATATACAGGAGTCTACAACAGTGCTGACCACTCTTTCCTGGTTGCAAGCCAGTAGATCAGCAGAGAAGTTATAAAACATTCATCAGAAACACAAAAGATCTATAGTGAACCCCACAATGCCAGAATATCATGGGACAATTCCACACCCACCCAGCACCAGGAATGAATCAGCATTCACCAAAATCAGCTGTGGCTGCTTTGAAAATCTCTCCTGCCCTAAAGGCAGATCTTAATTTAAAAAAATGAGTAAAAAGTAAAGAGAACTCTAATGATAGACAGATTTTTATGGTGAAAGAGAAGAATATATTTCAAATCCTGAGGAGACTAAAGGCAGATTTCTCCAGATGAAGCCCAAAAGGCAATATAACCTAGTCCCAATCACATAAGGTTCTCATAGAAGAAAATTTTAAAAAGGATCTTTAAAAAGAGATAAAAAAAATGGGGAAAGGAAATGAAAAATTTGGAAGAGGATTTAGAAAAGGCTATACAGAAATTATCTGAAGAAAATTCACTACAAAATAAAATTAGTGAAATGAAAAAAAGCGTATAACTCATTAAAAGGTAGATTTGATTAAATGGCAAAAGAAAACAACTCCCAGAAAAACAGAATTTGTGAAAGAGAAAGAATATAACTCCTTAAAAAACAGAATTTGTGAAATGGAAAAACAAAATAACACCTTAAAAAACAGAATTTTTGAAATAGAAAAAAAGACACAATGCATAGAACAAAACAATTCATTTAAACATTCAATTGGATAAATGCAAAAAGAATTTAAAAAGTAAATGATGAAAATAATTCACTAAAACTCAGAATTGAACAAATGGAAATGAATGACTGCATGAGACAACAAGAATCAATCAAGCAAAACCAAAAAAAAAAAAAAAAAAAGTAAAAAAATAGAAACAAAATGTAAAATAACTGATTGGAAAAACAATTGACCTGGAAAGCAGATCTAGGAGAGACAATCCAAGGATTGTTGGACTCCCTTAAATACATGATGGAAAAAAAAGAGCCTAGACACTATCTTTCAGGAAATCATCAAAAAAAAAAAAAAAAAAAAACTGCCCAGATATCATAGAAACAGAATGTAAAATGACCATTGAAGAACTTCACTAAATGCCTCCTGAAAGAGACCCCAAAATTAAAACCACAAGGAATATTGTGAATAAATTTGAGAACTATCAGACCAAGGAAAAATTATTGCAAGCAGCAAGAAAGAAATAATTCAAATACAGAGGAGCCATAATAAGGATTACTCAGGACCTAATAGCCTCCATTTTAAAAGGTTGAAGGACCTGGAATCTGATATTCTGAAATAAATTACCCTGCTAAACTGAGCATTTTCTTTCAGGGAAGTAAATGGACATTCAATGAATCTGGTGAGTTCCATTTATTTTTTGATGAAAAGACCAGAGCAAAACAAAACAAAAAAATTGATCTCCAAATATAGAACTCAAGAGAAGCATAAAAAGGTTAAAAAAAAAAAAGAAAAACTCCTGAGAGTTGTATTTCTGTTATGGGTGTATATTGGGAGTACATGTATAATCTGATTTTACTATTATAATATAAAAAGAGAAAAGAAAGAAGGAAGGGGGATTGTAACAGAAAAAAAAAGGGGGGATTCAGATAAAATGAAGGAAACTACATCTCAGGAAGAAGATAGATAGATAGATAGATAGATAAAAATAGAGATAGAGATAGATAGAAAAAATAAATACAAAATTCATCTCAAATAACAAAAGGTCAAGGATTTCAAAGGAATTAATAAAGAGACAAGCAAATAAAGGTGGCCTAGCTGTACCAGATCTAAAACTATATTATAAAGCAGTGGTCATCAAAACTATTTGGTCCTGGCTAAGAAATGGAGAAGTTTATCAGTGAAATAGCTTAGATATACAGAAAAATATAGTCAGTGACTATAACAATCTAGTATTTGACAAACCCAAAGGCCCCACCTTTTGGGATGAGAATTCACTATTTGACAAAAACTGCTGAGAAAATTGGAAACTAGTATGGCAGAAAGTATCCATTGACCTACACCTAACTGTATACCAGGATAAGGTCAAAATGGGTTCATAATCTAGACATGAAAAACAATACTATAAACAAACTAGAAGAATATAGGATGTTTTCCTCTCAGATTTGTGGAGTAAGGAATTTTTGACCAAAGAAGAATTAGAGATAATTATTGATCATCAAATGGATAACTTTGATTATATTAAGTTAAATATTTTTGTATAAGCAAAACTAATGCAGACAAAATTAGAAGGGAAGCAATGAACTGGAAAAACATTTTTAGATCCAAAGGATCTGATAAAGACCTCATTTCTATAATATATAGAGAATTGATTCAAATTTATAATAGTTCAATCCATTCTCTGATTGATAAATGGTCAAAGGATATGAACAATTTTCAGATGAAGAAATTGAAACTATTTGTAGCCACTTGAAAAAGTGTTCCAAATCATTATTGTTCAGAGAAATTCAACTTAAGACAACTCTAGACATCACTACACATTTCTCAGTGTGTACTGATGGCTAAAATGACAGGAAAAAGATAAGGATGAATGTTGGAGGGGATGTGGGAAAACTGGGACACTAATACATTGTTGGTGGCACTGTCAACAGATCCAACCATTCTGGAGAGTAATTTGGAACTATACTCAAAAAGTCACCAAACTGTGTATACCCTTTGATCCAGCTGTATTTCTACTTGGATTATATCTCAAAGAGATCCTTAAAGAGTGAAAGGGACCCACATGTACAAAAATGTTTGTGGCAGTCCTTTTTGTAGTGGTAAGAAACTGGAAACTGAGTGGATGCCCATCAATTGGAGAATGGCTGAATAAATTATGGTGCATGAATGCTATGGAATACTATTGTTCTGTAAGAAATGACCAGCAGAATGATTTTAGAGAGGCTTGGAGAGAGCTATGAGAACAGATGCTAAGTGAAATGACAGAACCAAGTTATCATTATACATGGCAACAATACTTATGATGATCAATTCTGACGGAATTGGCTCTCTTCAACACTGAAATGATTCATACCAGTTCTACTTGTGCAATGATGAAGAAAGCCATCTACATCAAAAGAGAACCATGGGAAGAGTGTGGAACTCAACATTGCATTTTCACTCTCTCTGTTGTTATTTGCTTGCATTTTATTTTCTTTCTCAGTTTTTCTTTTTCCTCCTTCTTGATCTGATTTTTCTTGTGCAACAAGATAACTGCATAAATATGTGTACCTATATTGGATCTAACATGTATTTCAATATATTCAACATGTATTAGACTATCTGCCAGATAGGGGATGGAGTGGAAAAAGGGAGGGGAAAATTTGGAACAAAAGGTTATGCAAGGGTCAATGTTGGAAAAATTACCTGTTCATATGTTTTGTAAATAAAAAGTTTTAATTTAAAAAAAGAGAAATTGAGGCAGAAAGTCCTGAGCAAATCAATTTAGTAGCAAGGCTAGCAATTATGAATTAAAGGGATCCAAGGCTATTCTTTAGCCCAGGATGCATCTGACAATCACAGATGCTTTTTATAGAGTTAGGTACATAAGGTTCAGAAGTAATCCAATAATGCAAAATAAAGTAAGACTGTGATTGAGTCACACACACAGAGGAATGATGGCTTGTCTGAAAGCAGGAATTTCCACAATCCAGGGCAACATGGATTTAACATTTATTTAACATCCCTTAGAAAGTTTCATACTGGGCAAACATCATATGAACAGCATGACTCATCTCCATCAATGATAAAAGATAAGAGATGGGATTATTTACCATTGAACTTAAACCCATATGAATAGAACAAATTCTTTTAAATTTTACTAGTTGTTCTAACACGATTTTCTAACTTTGATAGAAAAGATTAATTTCAGTGACTAGATATAATTATCAATCAGGAGTTAATAAATTTCAAAATAAAGTAAGTATCAATTTTCAATTTCACACCACCCTCTAAAGGGAATTGTTCCTGGAAAATCAATTTACATAGTGATAGTATAACTCTTCCCAAGTCTCTGCCAATATGATAAAGAAATCTCTCAAATTTGTAAAAAAAAAAAAAAAAAAAATTCAAACTAACAAACATTGTTCAGAATTTTTATTTATATAATCCAGAAAATTAAAAATATTTTTTTAAACCACATGAATTCCTATTTAGATTTAGAAACACATAAAGCACTTAAAGAACCTTTTACCTAAAAAGGAACTGATTGACATCAGGATACTGATATTGCATTAAAATACCTTTTCTTTCATATAATCATTCAAAATCCTTTCCAGATTCTTGCAACGCCTGAGTTGTTTATATTCTTTCTTAAAGACTTCCATGCTGTGGTGGTAGGTTAAGCCAGCTCCAACTGTTTTGGAAAAAAAAAATAATTTAAATTTGATCTTGAGCATTTAAAATGTAGAAATCAATAAATGATACAAATCAAGCCTTAATTTATTGTTTTGTTGAAAATCACGCCTTCATAAATTGATGGAGAAAATAATGTGGATTAAATTTTAAAATATGTCTTGGAAAAATATGTATTGGACTACTTGCCATCTAGGGGAGGTTGTGGGGAAAGTGGGGGGAAATTGGAACACAAGGTTTTTCAAGGGCTCATTTTGAAGAATTGTCCCACATATGTTTTGAAAAATAAAAAAAGCTTTAACAACAAAAAAAAAAGAACAAAAGAAAAACAATTTTAGAGATACTATGAAGAGTAAATTCAGAGTGTCTGATACAATAATATTCTATAGAAAAGAAGAGAAGTTAGTTCATCTATATTGAAAGTCAACATATCAGATGTTTCATATCATATCAGAAATATATATTTCAAGAAAATCTTTTTTTAATTTATAAATTACTTGTAAACACAGGAATATTCTTAATCTTTTTGTATGTCAGAAAATCGTGTAGTCAGGCAATTCTGGTTGTACTGTGTTTGATATGGGATTAATGAAATTCTGTTTAATCACCTTATACTGATACTGTTGAAGAAAAAGAAACTCAGGATAGGATCAAAGGATTATGGGCAACTTGAGGAAGATGTTAGATTAAAGGATTTGGAGTCAGGAAAACTATTGCATCCTAGCTTCATGTCACTGAGCAATCCTGATTTTCAATACACATGATCTATGTAGTCAATCATAGCTTCAGGTTCCTCATCTCTAAAATTGGGATAATAATAGCCTCTACATTTTTGTGAGCATCAAATAATATTGCAGATATAAATAATTTGTAAATCTTAATGTGTTAAGTGGCAGCTTTTATTATTATTATTATAAAACAATGGGATTTATGAGAAGATAATACGATTAAGAACTATTTTAGTAATTGCATACTTGTAATTTAATAATAATAATTTGTTGAATTATATAATAGATTCCAATTAGAACATAGAAAGAAAAAGAATAATACCAGGATAGTGACTTGTCTCACAAGTATTTATATTTGATTCCTATCAAAAAGGGAATGAAATACTGGTAATGATTTACTTGAGTATAAAGCATTTTTTTAATTTAAAAATCTTTAAAAAAAACTTTCTAAATATCTTCCACTCAACTGATTGATTGATATTTATCCTGTATATATGCTGTTGAAAACATAGATTGCATTTTCTCTTGCTGAGTTAGTTTGAACTCTGGAACACAGACCGTTTTTTACCTTTCTGTATATTCCCAGGACTTATCATGTTTCTTGCCATATACTTAATACATGTTTGACTGATTACAAATATTAAAGTACTAAATACAATTGAAGAGACAAATGACTGAAAAAGGCATTTTGCTAGTTTGGCTAAAAGTGTTGTCTGAAATTTCATTAGAAGAAAAATATTAATGTAATGTGTAAATAGGAACACAAATTTTCATCCAGTAACTTTTTTTTTAAAGTCTGTCTTTTTATTTCCCTTACAGTAACATTTTTTATACACCGTGCACTCATATTCCAGGTTTCTTAATCACCACTTGCAATTCTTTAACTTATTCTCTTAGTCTTCCTGAAAAGTTGAACTGAGCTTTGAGGCCTATTGACTTCAAAAGGAATTTATTCTCAGATCATCTCCACAGGATGCATGCAAAAATGATAGAATGGCCCTTAGATGCTCACATACTTAAATATCTCAATTAGAATGATTAATGACATGAAATATATTGAAACTTTCTTAAATTAGATTTCAATGAAAGAGGAAATGAAAAGGAGGCATCTGAGAACCATTTCTGTATGTTGGTGGAAAATTCACCAGTGCCATTGGAATCCTAACTACATTGTAGTGGCTAAAAATCAGGACTTCAACAAGCCTTCTTATTCTATGGCTTTTGTTTGTTTGTTTGTTTGGCCATGATTTTTCATAAATTCTTTAGGAAGCATGCAACCAAAATTCTGAAAGTCTTTCCTCTTTCTTGTAATATCATGGAGGTATCAGAGCATTCCTCAGGCTTTCATTTTGATTTCTATTCATATGTTTCTGTTCAGCCATTCTTTGATAATGTCTTTTGTTTATTTGTCAGAGCAAATGTTGTCATTAGTAATATATATATCTTACATACAGTTGGCATATTTCTTTACATTGGCCTTGGGTTTATTAACCATTTTGATTCTACCAAGATTATAGCATTTCTTGATTTGCAACCACAAAGAATTACTAAGAAGACATAAATGTCAATGAGATGGACTTTTGTAACCTCCAGCAATTTGGAATAATTAAAAAAAAAAACTGTGCAATTTTCCCAAATGTTATGTAACCAGATGTTCTTCTCTGATTCAGTTCTTTGTCCAGCTCATCAACTCACTGCCTGTCTATATCACCTGAGAAGCCTAAGTGTATTACTACACACACACACACACACACACACACACATACACACACACACAGCTTGTAGTTTTCTCCTTTTGTTTCCACACTTTGGGTAGAGTACAATAATACCTTTCAGATTTCTGCAGATTTCACTAATGAGATTTTCTAGTTTTACATAGCTTGAGATTAGCTATTTAATAGTAAATAGTTTTTTTTTAATGTGTATAAATTTGCACAATTCTTCACATATGTACAATATGTACTCACTGATTGATTATGAACAATATGTCCTAATGCCTGTCTAATGCTTGACTAGGGAGTTCTTCCCCAGTGTCTCCATTTCTTGGGCATCTTGGTCCAAGCTGTACATTTTACTCCTGGCTCCCTCTGGACAGCTAGACATTTCCCTAATTGCATCTCCATTTTACACTTCTCCATTATGTTTTTTTTCCCCCCCCTAAGGTCTTTAAAAATAAGTTTCTTTTTTTTTAAATAAGCTTCTAACTCTATTCCTAGTATTTGTGCCTATGTGCCTATGATATAGTAATTACTTAACAAATGTTTTATCCATTTAAATGTGATCTACAAATAAAAGTATTTGGGAAAAAATGTATTCTTAGTTAGCAGTCCTCCTTTCTGTACTTTTATTAAGACAGTCCCTATGACAATGATGAGTACTTCATGTGAATGCACATTATTCCCCTTTATTCCTTGCTTAATGTAAATTTCAAATAGATGAGGGAGCACTATTCTCTTAGCAATCACTTCTTTCCTATGATATTATATATTTTATTATATTCATAGAAAATATTCTGTTAAGCAGAAAGTTGCTATTTTCAGTCTGGCTAAATAGGAATAGTTTTTTGTTGTTGTTGTTGTTGTTTTGTTTTTGGTTTTTTTTTTAATAGGAAGAGCATTCTATATGAAAACTAAATAAATGTCTTACATATAAATTTATTCCTTTGAAATATAACAATATAATTGAACCCTGGTTTAATAGACTTGGCCTGAAATGCCTATCATCAAACCTGTGATTTATTTTTTAAAAATCTCAAAATTGCCATCAATAAGTTCAGCTTTGTATGACTGTGATTTCTAAGATTCTGTGCTTCTTACTTGGATAAGCTACTCCTAGGTAGAAAATAATGGGAGCTCTTTAGTCCTGCCATAAATAACAAGAACACAGATTTTTGTTTTGTTTTATTTTTTATGCACTATGATTTTTAAATCTTTAAGACAATTTGTTATTAAAATAATGAAGGCTTAGGTAAATCATTTATTGGTGTATTTAAGTTATTTGTTAAAACAAGATTTTTTTTAGAATTACCTAGACAGATTTATTGTTGATCTTCATCTCTTTTTGCCACTGCTAATAATCTGAATTTATTTGTCAGTTTTTTTTTCCCTCTCTCAAGTTCACCCTTATGGGAAAGGAATAATGTATTTGTTTGGTATGATATAAGGGAAGGCCCAGTATCTGAAATTTCTCTCTCAGACGTGAGGGAATAGGAATTGATCTCTGATTTCATTGGTATAGTGAACTTCTAGGGGAATACATTTGCTTTATTGATACATGATCTTTGGAATTTATAGAAAGTTACCTAAGGCATAGATACTTTAAGTGATAAGCCCAGGGTAACAAAGTCAATTTGTAAAAAAAAAAAAAAGAAAAACTTGAAGCCATAGATTCTGAATTTTGAGGATGTTATTCTAAACATTAAGTCATGAAACCTCTCGTTGCCCACCCCACATGATAAACAAAAATAAGAAACAAGAACTTTTGTATTAATTTTATTATCTATGACCTCCTTAGATCACAAGCTTCATAGTGAATTCTTTGGGTCAAAGAGGATATAACAATGTAGTCACTTTATTTGCCAATTTCCAAACTGCTTTCTAAAGTATTTGTAATAATTCACAACTCCAATAATGCAATGGTTTGTCTATGTATTTCCATTTTCAATTTGATTATTTTTATCTTTTGTCATCTTTGCTAATATGTTGGTGTGAAATAAAACCTCAGACATTTTAATTAATATTTTTTCTTACACAAAATAATTTAGAACATTATTTTAAATGATACTTGATAGTTTTTACTTCTCTTTTTGAGAACTATTTTCTTTGATTACTTTCCTACTGGAGAATCACTTTCATTATATGTATATACAAGCATATATACATAGCATATATACAAGAATATGTTTTCCTATATCTATCTACATATGCTTTTATATACCTATTTAATAGAGTTCTATACCTTAGATACCAATCTTATCAGAACAATTTGATACAAAGTATTTTTCTACTATTCCAGAATTTCCTTTCTTGACAAGTATAAATTTTGGTAATATAAGAATTTCCAATTTGATGTAATGAAAATTGTTTATTCCATCTTTTCTAATTAATTCTATCTTTTGGTTCACTAAAAATACCATTTTATCCATAACTGTGAAAAGTAAATGGCCTATTTCTCTTTTATTTTATTTTTTTATTACAGGTACATACCTATTTTGAATTTATTATGGAATATAGTCTAAGATTTTGGGTTGTTTTCTGATTACTAGAACTTAAAAAGTTCTTGAGTCATTGACTTCTTTCAAGGATTCATCAATTCAGAGGCAGATGATCATTTTGGAATGTTAGTATTCAGGTGATACATTTTGATGTTAAATTAATCTAAGTTTTTTTTTCATGTAAGGTTTTGAATAAGAAAACAGAATGACAAAAAACTAGGCAAATAACTGAAATTATAGAAAGGTTAAGAAACTCCTTCTTGTTTAGCAATAATAAAAATACTATTTCAATGAATTTAGAATTATACAAACAAAACATTCCTAAGTTTGAGTTCTGACATCACTAAGCATATAAGCCTCAGCAAGTCTGTTTAACTTAAAGACTCTCAGTTTTTTCATTGATCAAATTAAATGGTGCTTTTGCCTACCCTCTAGTACTGTGAAATTCAAATGGGATAATGAATAGATACAAAAATTGTCTTATTAAAAAAGGCTGTAAATGAAAGATTATAATTGTGATGCATCAAATATTGTTATTAATGCATTTTATTGACTTTTTTCCCACAAAAGCTTTCTTTTAAGAATTATTAAATACGCTACTCTTCTGTATGCCCTGAAGTATATGGTATATGATATAAGGAATATTTGCAACAGTTTTATCTACAAACTCCAATGAATTATAATTTCCCTTACATAAGTATCTCTTACCCTTTTCTGATTCTTACAAATTCCTTTAACCCTATCACACTCCCTGCTGCTAATATAGGCACTGAAGTGGATGATGGCAAAAAAAAAAGTGCCCCTACCTTCTACCCTGTTGGAAGTCTGATTCCCCATTGTTCTTTAATGATTTTATAGAACATGGTTTTCTGAAAGCTCTTTATTTGTTTGTTCTGTTTGCTTTTAATTTCCCCTGGTTGTTGAATAATCTCACATTCACATTGCACCTGGCCAAAGTGAAATCATTTCTGAAGATCTAATAGCTTTTTACAGAATACAATTTTCTGACAGACTTTCATTCATAGAAAGGAAAATATCATGAACTGGGAACATGAACAGAACATTCATAGGTGAAACATGTGCAGGTAATTACAGATATTTATATTCTGGCTAGCTGATTTGTGGGGCTGGTATAATTAGATTCTCTCCTTCAAAATAGTCCAGTATAAGCACCCAAATTATATGGTGGGGTTTGTAAGAATTGAAGGCTTCTTGGCAAACAGCCAACACTGCCCACACATCTTGAATGCAACACATTTCAATCAAAGAGAGCATACCACTTGTTTCTTTTAGATGCCACCCCCATTCACATGTAAATTTCTACAGAGAGGCACATATCTTTCCAATGTATTAGTATTTTCTTTTGTATCCAAAGGACCCTTTCTTTTTTTTTGAGGATTTCATATATATGTATATATATATATATATATATGAAATCCTCAAAAAATAAGAATATATATATGTACACACACACACACACACACATACACATATATATGTATATATATATTTTTTCCAAAAGCACTTTTTTGAACATATTGATCTGTCAGTAATACTGCTGACCTTTATAGATGCGATTTTTTTTGAAGTTATATACCTAAAATACTTACAATGAAGAATTTTGGACTTATTTTTGGATAAGATTTTTGATTTTTGTTCCCAAGTCTGCATTGCAAAACCCATCCCTTTAAAAAAAAAAAGAAAAAAGTAGGGAACTTGCCAAAAATGAATCTACTAGCCTTCACTGTGGTTCAAAGTTGCCATTCATGTAAAACAGTCAGAACTTCCTGATTTGACAATTTCTTCCTACCTGCTGTGCCAGCAATTGCACAGATTTCCTTCATAAATGGGAGAAATAGCACTGGCATTGCCTACCTCATATTATTGTCAGATTCAAATGAGATAATCAATATGTATGAGAATAACTTATAAAATGTAAATGAAGGCAAAATATTATTGTAATACACTGTACAATGTTATTAATTGAAATTAAATCACAATCTCTCCCCCCCACACACAGTTAAAACAAAACAAGAAATATGAAGGAATCCAATCCCTGGATGATCATTACCAGTTTAGTATCATTTCACAAATACATGGATTTTCTTCTACCACTATATATTCTAAATTTTTTATCTTGATATGATCTCTTCAGATATCATATATCTGATACAAAATCAGGGCTGTTGAAAAAATCCATTATACTATACAACATATGATCTAGTGATAATCTTGTTCAAATATGAATAATATGGCTATACAGAATTTCTGATGACAATGATATCATGAAACAGTTTGGTGGGAAACTATTATGCATGTACGCATTGGGAAAGTATTTGAAATTCTTACTCATCTTCATGCCACAAAATATATATAAATAGAGTTGACATAGCACCCATATGATATTTATTATACCTAGACAATAGATAGACACATATGCATATAGGAAGGAAATGTGGTGAAGTGTATAAAGAAATAGTGTAAGGAGGAGGGGCAAGATGGTGGAATGAAGACAGGCACGTGCCTAAGCTCTCTCCAAATATCTTCAAAAAGTTTTTAAATGACTCTAAATTAATTGTAGAGAACCTACAAAAAATGAAGTGAAATAATTTTTTTAAGCTCAAGACATTTTAAAAAGATGGCAAAAAAGTCTCTTTCTCAACTCTTATTGCCAAAGCTAGCATTTCTAATATGATATTGAATAATAATGGTGATAGTGGGCAACCTTGTTTCACTCTGTTTCTTATTGAGAATGGTTCCAGTTTATCCTCATTACATATGATGCTTACTGATGGTTTTGAATAGATGCTACTGATTATTTTAAGAAAAAGTCCATTTATTCCTATACTCTCAAGTGTTTTTAATAGGAATGGATGTTGAATTTTATCAAATGGTTTTTCTGTATCTATTGCGATGAACGTATTTTTTTTTTTGGTTAATTTGGTTAATAGTTTTCCTAATATTGAACCAGCCCTACATTCCTGGTATAAATCTTACTTAATCATGGTGTATTATCCTGGGGATGATTTTCTGTAGTCTTTTTGCTAATATCTTATTTAAGATTTTAGCATCGATATTCATTAGGGAGATTGGTCTATAATTTTCTTTCTCTGTTTTCAACCTACCTGCTTTAGGTATCAGTACCATGTCTGTGTCATAAAAGGAATTTGGTAGGTCTCCTTCATTTCCTATTTTTTTCAAATAGTTTATATAGCATTGGGGCTAATTATTCTTTAAATGTTTGTTAGAATACACATGTAACTCCATCTAGTCCTGGGGATTATTTCTTAGGGAACAGATTAATGGCTTATTCTATTTCTTTTTTCTAAAATGGGAGTACTTAAGCATTTTATTTCCTCCTCTGCTAATCTAGGAAGCCTATATTTTTGGAGGTAGTCATCCATTCAATTTAAGTTATCAAATTTATTGGCATAAAGTTGGGCGAAGTTACTTCTTATTACTGCTCTAATTTCTCCTTCATTGGTGGAAAGTTCTCCATTTTCATTTTTAAGACTAACAATTCGATTTTCCTCTTTCCTTTTTCTAATCAGATTTACCAAAGGTTTATCTATTTTATTGTCTTTTTTTTTTTCATAAAACCAACTCTTAGTTTTATTTATTAGTTCAAAAGTTTTTTTTTTACTTTCAATATTATTAATTTCTCCTTTTAATTTTAGAATTTGAAGTTTAGTATTTGGTTGGGGGTTTTTAATTTCTTCTTTTTCTAGCTTTTTAAGTTGCAAGCCCAATTCATTGATCTTCTCTCTCTCTATTTTATTCAAATAAGCTTCTAAAGATATAAAATTTCACTTTATTGCCACTTTGACTGCATCCCACAAATTTTGATATGTGTCTCATCATTGTCATTATCTTGAATGAAATTATTAATTGTGTCTATAATTTGCTGTTTCACCCAATCATTCTTTAAGATGAGATTATTTAGTTTTCAATTACTTTTTGGTCTATTTACCCCTAACTTTTTGTTGAATGTTGTTTTTATTGAATCGTGATCTGAAAAGAAAGCATTTACGATTTCTTCCTTCCTGCATTTAATTTTGAAGTCTTGATGTCCTAATATATGGTCAATTTTTGTATAGGTTCCATGAACTGATGAGAAGAAAGTATATTTCTTTCTGTCTCCATTCAGTTTTCTCCAAAGATCCATCATACCTATTTTTTTCTAATATTCTATTTACTTCTTTAATTTCTTTCTTATTTGTTTTGTGGTTTGATATATCTAACTCTGACAGTGCATGGTTGAGATCTCCCACTACTTTTTTTTTTTCCTTTTCTGTTTCTTCTTGCGGCTCTCTTAACTTCTCCTTTAGGAATTTAGATACTATATCACTTGGTGCATATATGTTTAGTATTGATATTGCTTCATTGTCTATGCTGACCTTTAGCAAGATATAGTTTCCTTCCTTATCTCTTTTAAATAGATCGATTTTTGCTTTTGCTTGATTTGAGATAAGGATGGCTATCCCTGCTTTTTTGACTTCACCTGAAACATAATAGATTCTGCTCCAGCCTTTTACCTTTACTCTGTATGTATCTCCCTGTTTTAAATGTGTTTCCTGTAAACAACATATTGTAGGGTTCTGACTTTTGTTTCAGTCTACTATCCACCTCTGCTTTATGGGAGAGTTCATCCCATTCACATTTATGGTTAAAATTACTAATTATGTATTTCCTGCTATCTTATTATTTCCAGATTATGATTTTCTTTTTCTTACCCCTTCCACACCCCCTTTCCCAGTATTAAACTTATGGGCACCACTTTCGTCACACAGCTCTCCTTCTTTAGGATCCCTCCCTACCCCCTTTGAATCCCTTCCTCTTTCTTGTACCCTTTCCTTATTACTATTTTCCTTTTCCCCTTTCTTCTCCTACTTTTTAACGGGGTGAAAGAAGTTTCTCTGTAAAACAAAAATGTCAACTATTTTCTCTTTGAGCCTACTCAGATAATAGTAAGATTCACACAATGTTCCTCCCCTTCTCTAAATTCCCTCATATATGATAGTTTTCCTTTGCCTCTTTGTGGGATGTGGTTTCCATCTTTTTATCTCCCCTTTTCCCTTTTTCTGACACTATCCCCTTTCCATTTCTATTTCCCTTTTTTATGTTATATAAGTAAAATCAACTTATACATGTACTCTTTATGTATATACACAACAGAAATATAGTTCTCAAGAGTTCTTTTTACCTTTTTCTGCTTCTCTTGAGTCCTATAGTTGGAGATTTTTTTTTGTTTGTTTGTTTAGATCTGTTTTTTTTTTTCCTTAGAAACAAATTGAACTCCTCTGTTTCATTAAATGTCCATCTCCTTCCATGAAAGAAAATGCTCAGCTTAGCTGTGTAGTTTATTCTTGGCTGCATTCCAAGTTCTTTTGCCTTTTAGAATATCAAATTCCAGGCCCTTTGATCCTTTAAGATGGAAGCAGGCAGATCTTGAATGATCCTTATTGTGGCACCTTGGTATTTGAATTGATTTTTTTCTGGCTGCTTGTCATATTTTTAGTTTGATAGTTCTGAAATTTTGCCACAATTTTCCTTGGAGTTCTTATTTTAGGTTTTTTTTTTTTTTTTCAGAAGGTATTTGATGAATTCTTTCAATGACCATTTTATCTTCTGAATCTATTACATCTGGGCAGTTCTCTTTGATGATTTCCTGTAAAATAGTATCTAGGCTCTTTTTTTCATCATAATTTTCAGGAAATCTAATGATCCTCAGATTATCTCTCCTAGATCTATTTTCCAAGTCTGTTGTTTTTCCAAGTAGATATTTAACACCTTTTTCTATTTCTTCACTTTTTTGGTTTTGCTTGACTGATTCTTGATGTCTCAATGAATCATTCATTTGTATTTGTTTGGTTCTAATTTTTAATGAGTTATTTTCTTCAGTAGCTTTTTTTTAACTTCTTTTTATATGTGTCCAATAAAGTTTTTAAATGAGCTGTTTTGCTCGATGGATTTTTTTTCCATATATACATATGGAAATAAATATATATATATATATATTTACTGAGTTATTTTCTTTTTCCAATTCACAAATCCTACTTTCTTGGGAGTTCTTTACCTTTTCCAATCACAAATTCTGTTTCCCTGCACTTCCTAGGAGTTCTTTACCTTTTCTAATTCACATTTCAGGAAGTTGTTGCTCTCTTGCATAGCTTCTCTTTCCTTTCCTCATTTTTCTTCTAGTTCTTTTTAAAGATTTTTTATAGTTTCCTCTAGGAGAACCATTTGTGTTGGGGACCAGGTTACATCCCCCTTTGGGGTATTGTCTGAATACTGTCTGCTATTAGTCTCCTTGGGTTGAAAACCTGCTCTCTTTCTGTATAGAAGCTATTGATTTTTTTTTTAATTTTTTTATAAGCCTTTAGGGTCTGCCTTTAGGGCAAGGAGATTACTAGCTTCCTCTGCAAAGCAGGGATAGGTATATGTATAGTAGCTGTCCTGTCTATGGGCTTCAAAGAGCAGTTGAGCTGTGGGGATTCTCTGTGAAAACCTCCACCCCAGAAGTGACTCTGACTCTGACTCAGGCCTGGGTAGTGTGGGCCCACCTGTGGAAGTGCCCTGGGAGGATCCCCGCTGTGAAGATTAGCAACTTCCTTGGGGCTAGAGACTGAGCAACAAAAGTATCACTGCTCCCCACAAAAGCCAACTTTAAGTATTAGCAGTTGCTCTATCCCTCAGGGCACCTGAAATGTCTTTGCCTGGGGAGCATAGTGGGGCTGGGGTAATTCCACCCCAGGCCAAGCCCCACACTGTGCAGATTAGAGGGTGCCCTGGACTGTGCCCCCTGCCATGCAGATTTGTGACTTCTTCTAAAGAAGCCCCCATCTGCAGAATGCCATTGCAGAGCTGTGTTATGGTGGGTACAGCCAGATCCTGTTAGGCTCTGGAGTCCTTCAGAGTATCTTCTACCCTAGGCTCTAATTTATCTGCTGGTCCTCTACTTTGCAGCCAAAGCAAAGCAGTTAGGCTATGGCAGAGAGCTCTATGTAAACCTTCCAACCACAGAGGCTGCCCCTGCTCCCAGATATATGCTTACCTATCTGGTCTATTCCCACCATTCAGGACAAACCTTTTCTGGCCATCTTCCAAATTATCTTCGGCTGGTAAATTGTTGTACTTCCAATCTTCATGAATTTTACTGGTCAAGTGTTGTTTTTGAGGCTGATTTTAAAAATTGGTAATGAGGGTATGAGAGGAGCTTAGAAAGTCACATGTGCCTTCTCTGCCATCTTGACTCCAACACCCCCCACTGCTGTTTCAGAAGCTCTCAGTACATAGGAGGTAAAAGTCAAATAATTGGTCAGAAGGAGATAGGGGGCTCTTTGCTAGTACTAAGGTAGATTGTGTTGCTTCTGCTCATATTCAGATTGGATCACTCTCTTGTTTGGCAATCACTGGACAAGGAACAGTATTAGCATACCAGAGTTTGCAGCCACAGTGGAGCAGAAACCTCCCTCTCAGTTCTAGAACAGAAAAAGTACTTGTGATCACTCACAGACAAGAACACAAGCCAAGAGAGTAAACACACCTCTCTTTAGATCATATTATTTTGTAAAAACTGAAAATGGGATCTGAAAAGGACTGCATAAAATCCCTGAACTTTGGGACAATGCATCTTTCACCCTAGAAGCAGAGTAAAATTTTGAACTTAAAAAAAAAAATAGTTAAAATTCAAGATAATGAGCTAACAATAGAAAAACAATCTTGACCCTAGAAAGTTACAATAGTGAAAAGGAACATTAAAACATATACTTAGAAGAAGATAATAGTTTAACCATCTAGATACCTAGCCTCCAAGAACATATGGAAGAATTCAAAAAGGATTCTGAAAATCAAGAAAGGTAGAAGGGAAATTAGAATGATGTGAGAAAATCATGAAAAAAACAATTTAATAGGTTAGTAAGGACACACTCAAAAACACTGAAGAATAAAAAAAAAATTAGATTAAATGATAAAGGAAAAACAAACAATGAGGGGAAGAATACCTTAACAAACAGAATTGTCCAAATGGAAGTTAAAAAACAAAACAAAACAAAACAACACCACCTGAAAAAGTAGTATCGGAAAAATGAAAAAGGAGATACACAAGCTCAGTTTAAAAAAAAAAATCCTTCCTTAACAATTAGAGTTGAGCAAATGGAAGCTAATCAGTATATGAAAAATCATAAAACAATAAAACAAAACAAAAGGAATGAAAGAAGATAATGTGAAATACCTCACTGAAAAAAAAAATAACTGAACTGGAAAATAGATCCAGGAGAAATAATTTTTAAAAATGATTGGACTACTTGAAAGCCATGATTTAAAAAAAAAAAAAAAAAAAAAAAAAAACAGAACCTAGCACATCATTTAAAAAAAAAATCATCAAGAAAAACTGCCCCAATATTCTAGGAGCAGAGGCCAAATAGACATTGAAATGCTTCTTAAAGACTTCCTGAAAAGTCACAAAATAATAATTTCAATAAATTCAAAAACAATAATTTCAATAATTTCAAATACTAGTGAGCCCAGATCAAAAATTATTGCAAGCATCCAGAAAAAAAGTTTCATGGAGACACAGTCAGGATAACAGAAGATGTAGTGGCTTTTACATTGAAAAATCACTAGGAGTCACCTACCCATAAAAACTGAGTATAATCCTTGGAGGGAGGATGGGTTTTTGATGCATTTAATGAGTTTTTATAGCATTCTTGATGAAAAGATGAGTGCTGAATAGAAAATTTGACTTTCAAATACAAGATTCAAGAGAAGCATAAAAAAAAAATAAACAGGAAAGGAAAATCATATGGAAATTGAGTCAAACTGTTTAACTTCCTCTGTAGGAAGATGGTATTTGTAACTCCTAAAAATACTCTCATTATTAGAACAGCTAAAAAGAGTGTATATAGACAGCTATGTGAGAGGAATATGATGGGGAATAATATCTTTAAAAAACAAAATAAATTAAGGGCTGATCAAGGAAATGGAGCATTAGAATGGCATAAATATTCTCACATAAAAGAGGCAAGAAAAAGTTTTTCAATGAAAGGGAGGAGTAGGAGTAAGGAGGAATGAGTAAACATTACTTTCATCAGAATTGGCTCAGAATGTGTAACATACACACTCAATTATACATAAAAATCTATCTTATCCTACAGGAAAGTAGGACAGAAAAGGGATGATAGAAGGGAAGGATGATAGAATGGAGAATTGATTGAAGAGAGGATAGTCAAAAGAAAAACACTTTTGAATGACATGGTGAAAGGAGATGTAATGCCAGGAACTGAGGCAATATAGAGATTAGAGTATTTAATATTTATTTGATAGTGAGATATTTACTGGGACCAAATGGATCCATTGTTTGGTCCCAGGACTGAATGAGACTATAGTCTCCAAGAATCCAGCAAAAAAAAAAAAAAAAAAAAATCTGAGTTTTCAATAACATATATAAACGTGTCTCAGACACAGGAGATAGACTGAGGCAGGGGCTGAGCCAGACAGCTGAAAGCAAAAACAGGACTCTGACAGGATGGGGTGAGCAACAGGAAGTGGGGATGAAATAATGGGGGGAGGCACCCCAGAGATGGGGAGAGGCATCTTTTTTTTAATAACTTTTTATTGATAGAACCCATGCCAGGGTAATTTTTTACAACATTATCACTTGCACTCACTTCTGTTCTGATTTTTCCCCTCCCTTCCTCCACCCCCTTCCCCAGATAGCAAGCAGCCTATACATGTTAAATAGGTTACAGTATATCCTAGATACAATATATGTGTGCAAAACCGAACAGTTCTCTTGTTGCATAGGAAAAAATAGATTCAGAAAGTATAAATAACCCAGGAAGAAAATCAAAAATGCAAGCAGTTTGCATTCATTTCTTTGGATGTAGCTGATTCTGTCCATCCTTGATCAATTGAAACTGAGTTAGATCTCTTTGTCAAAGAAATTCACTTCCATAGAATACATCCTCATACAGTATTGTTGTTGAGGTATATAATGATCTCCTGGTTCTGCTCATTTCACTTAGCATCAGTTCATGTAAGTATCACCAATCCTCTCTGTATTCATCCTGCTGGTCATTTCTTACAGAACAATAATATCCTATAACATTCATATACCACAATTTATTCAACCATTTTCCAATTGATGGGCATCCATTCATTTTCCAGCTTATAGCCACTACAAACAAGGCTGCTACAAACATTTTGGCACATACAGGTCCCTTTCTTTTCTTTAGTATCTCTTTGTAGTAGAAACACTGCTGGATCAAAGGGTATGCACAGTTTGATAACTTTCTGAGCATAGTTCCAAATTGCTCTCCAGAACGGCTGGATGTGTTCACAACTCCACCAACAATGTATTAGTATCCCTGTTTTCCCACATCCCCTCCAACATTCTGCATTATCTTTCCCTGTCATTCTAGTCAATCTGACAGGTGTATAGTGGTATCTCAGAGTTGTCTTAATTTGCATTTCTCTAATTAATAATGATTTGGAGTATATTTTCATATGGCTAGAAATAGTTTTAATTTCTTTGTCTGAAAAGTGTCTGTTCATATCCTTTGACCATTTATCAACTGGAGAATGGCTTGATTTCTTATAAATTAGAATCAATTCTCTATATATTCTGGAAATGAGGCCTTTATCAGAACTTTTGACTGTAACAATATTTTCCCAGTTTATTATTTCCCTTCTAATCTTGTCTGCATTAGTTTTGTTTGTACAAAAACTTTTCAATTTGATATAATCAAAATTTTCTATTTTGTAGTCAATAGTGATCTTTATTTCTTCTTTGGTCATAAATTCCTTCCTCTTCCACAGGTCTGAGAGGTAAACTATCCTATGCTCTTCCAATTTGAGAGGCATCTTGATAAGATGGTATCTAATATTCTGATAGGTTGGGATGGGGAGAGACATTCTGATATTCTAAAATATAATATCTTTTATCCTTGTCAAATATTCTAATTAAGAGGGAGGGGTGGTTTTGCAGGATTGAGGAGAACAATTAAAAACTGCAGGCAGGACAATTTAGGGTAAGCAAGACAGTACAATTTAGGGAAAATAAGTCAGGACAATTAGGGAAACTGAGTCAGGACAATAAAAGAGAACTGTGGCACAACAGAGAGATATGGTGAAAGGAGAGAAAGAACAGAGTGGGGAAAATAAGATTATGAGAAAAACAGTGAGTAAAATCGATGGTGAAAAAAATTTAAATATTTAAGAAATGAATTAAATTTATAAAAACAAAAGTCATTCTCCAATTGGTTTATAAGATTATGAGAAATACAGTGAGTAAAATCAATGGTGAAAAAAATTTAAATATTGAAAAAATGAATTAAATTTATAAAAACAAAAGTCATTCTCCAATTGGTAAATGATCAAAAGACATGAAAAGTTTTCAGATGACAATCAAAGTTAATTATAGTTATATGAAAAAATGCTCTTATTGATTGGAGAAATGCAAATTAAATCACTTTTGAGTTGCTACATCATACCCATTAACTTGACTAAAAGGACAGAAACAGAAAAAATATATAATGAGAGGTAGTAAAAATGAGACATTAATACACTATCGGTGGAATTATAAATAACAATTTAGAACTATTCCCAGGGGCATACCATATATACTTTTTTATCTACCAATACCACTACTAGATCTGTATTCCAAAAGAGCTTTTTTTTTTAAAGGAAAAGATATATATTTACAAAAATATTTACAGCAGCCCTTTTCTACAGATGATAAAGAACTGGAAATTGAAGTAATGATTATCAAATGGGGAGTGGCTGAACAAATTTGGGTATATGATTTTGAAGAACATTATTGTCCTATAAAAATGATGAGCAGGGGTTCTCCAAACAACTGGGGAAAACTTCATGAGGTGATGAAAAATGAAAAGTTTTCTGTACAAGAAAATAATATTGTAAGATGATCAGCTATGAACAATTCAGCTATTCTTATAATGCAATTATTCAACACAACTCAGAAGAGCTTATGATGAAAAAATGCCATTCATATTTGGAGAGCAAATTGACAGCATCTGGACACAAATTGAAGCACTTTTTAAACTTTACTTTTTCTGAAGCTTTTTTTTTTTTGTCTATGTTTTCTTTTACAACTTGAACATTATGGAAATGTTTTGTATGATTGTACATGCATATTGAATTTCTTGTCTTTTCAATTGGAGGAAAGGAGATAAGCAGAAGGAAACAAGAGGAAAAAATATTAAAATTATTTTTACATGTAATGAAGAAATAAAAATGCTAAATAATTTTTTTAAAAGAGTTTACAAGTCAAGAAACTTTATGTTAAGAACTCCCTCTAGAACATACTGGTCAGGTGACTCTGGTTAAAAACTTAACTTCTTTGTGTTCCTGGAAACTATTTAGGACTATATGTTTCTGAATAGTTTGTTCTTCATTTTTAAAGTGAATTTCCTTTTAGAGAGTTCTTTATACCAGAGAAATCATGAGTATGATTTTAACACATATACATACACATACACACAAGTACACTGCTCAAACTTCAAAAATATAGTCAAATATTCAAAAGTTTTGATGGTCAGAAAATTTCAATAGTCCTGAATCCACTAATTCAGTTTACCTACTTAAGCTTACCTTGATTTTTGGTTGTTCTAGGATTTTCAGCCCTAATGTAACCTTCACTACTGCTTAGAAACTAAATAAAATGGTCAGCAGAGGAAGAGCAAAAAAAAAAAAAAAAAGTAGAATCAGTCCAATTCCTTTATATTTTTAAGAGGATATAATAAAAATGATTATTGGAGGAATGGCTTAAATGATGGATTTAGATAAAGCTTTCCATGTGTCTGTGATGCATTTCAACTACTAATCCTCTCCCCATATTCTTTTTCCTTCTCCATTAAAATATATAAAGTTGAATCCATTTGTAAAGGTGGAACCTTATTTTAACAAACTTAAAGGTACAGTAGAATTTCTGTATTCCACTGAGCTAATCAGAATTAGAAGCTTAATATTTTATCATGGATAGGAGTTTTCATTGTTTATTCATTTTAGTTGTCTACAACTCTTCATAACCTAATTGTTGATTTTTAAAGGAACATTTTCTACTTTTCTTCAGCTCATTTTACATAGGGGGGTATTGTAGAAAACAGGTTATTTAATTTGCCCAAGGTTACAAAATTAGTATGTGAGACTGGATTTGAATTCAATTTTCCTAACTATAGGCAGGCCCAATACTCTATTCATTGTACCACCTAGGGAGTGTTTTTTGGTTGTTTATTTATTGTTTTCTGCTCCTAATATATATATGAATTATCCCATTCAATTGATCTGGAGTGTTAATATCTGAAGCAAAGTGATCCAAGAGAAACAGTTTTTTGCTCTGGACTCAGAGAAAAATTGTATCTAACCTCTGATACTATTTATGTATCCTTGGACAAATAAGATACATTTCTTGTTCTCATTTGGCTGAATTACAAGATGAGGTATTTGGCCAGAAGGTTACTTACATCCCTTTTAGCACTAAATCTCTGGTCTTGTTCTTGTCATCCTAATGATCTCTTGATTTTTGAACCTGTGCATCCCAGGTTGTTGCCTCCCTTTTATAAAATTCTCTTCTTAGGAGTTAAACCAAAGATCTCTAGAGAGAATATGTTAAGTCAGAGACCATATAGAGTCACATTTATAATAACCAAGATACCCATATCTATATTTCATTTGCAGAAGATATGGCAATAGTCATCCTAGATTTAGTCCATTACTTATTCTGAGAAGCAAACCAGTAAGCAGAAATGGAAGTCTAGGAGAAAAGAAAATTACAAATGATGTTTCTATCTTAAAATAATATAATCTAAGTTTAAAATTATTTTAGAGGTTACCATCTAGTACAAATATTTCCCACGGTTTAAATCCTGTCTATGCTGTCACGGACAAGTAGTTATTTAGCTCCTGTTGGAACATTCTCAGCAACTGAGGACTCACAAAGGCATTCAACATAACAATCAAATCAAATGTAAATATCACAGGAAAATCACAGGAACGAAATGGTAAATGTTAATATTAATTATTAAAATATTAATTTAAATCAAATACTCTATGATCAAAATAACATTTTGTGTACTTCATTGACCTAAATGACTTTAAAAAGTAGCTCAAAACATCTTGCTTAGTAATTTAGAAGAATCAGGCTTTTATTATTATTATTTTTTAAATCTGTTCTTCAGATAATTCCTACCCATATTTGTAAAAGAAACTTTTTAGGGATAATTTTCTTCTCTCTGGAATGATGATATCAACTCCACATTTTGTATCATCATTTTGAATTCAATTAACATGTTTTGTCTTTTTTCTCTGCAAGATTAGAAATCAAATTAGCCTAGTTTCCTCCTCCCCCAACTTCAACATGCACACAACAGAAATAACAAAAAAAGGCTTCTTTCCAGATTAATTTTTAAAATTAAAGATTACTATTGTCTATGTTCTGCCAGTTTTCAACCATAATTATAATGAAAACAGATGAAGTTATTTGACTTCATTTTGCAAAGATTTATAAAAATACCAGGTTGAAAACTTTGGTAAAATCAGCATATAATGAATTTAAAATAAATGTCTCTCTCTCATTTTACAATTCTCTTCCCTGACATAAACAGACAATCAAGATACATTCCATGCTCAAAGCTAGACAATTATTAAAAATATGTCTATCTAAACCTAAGCCATTACTCAAGAATTATAATACTTGATGAGTTAGGTACTAAAACATGGGCCATTTTACTGGGTCAAAAGTAAAACAAAAAGCTGGAGAAATTCATTCAGAAGTGGATAAAAGAGAATATTCTGTGTCTAAAATTAAGGGTCTTGAATATTCATGGCTCTTGATCCTAGTTGTACTTTATCTTGAGGATAAAATGACTTTCTCTATGGTAATGCAGATTTTAGTTTTTGTAATCATCAGTGAAGAGAGATGGTAATCTAAATAGGGTGGATAGTGATCATTATTCAAGAGAAGAATAAATAAATAATGATTCCCTTTATAAAATTTTAACTACAAAAAAAGGAAAGAAAAAGCCTTGGTTGGGGAATCAAAATGGTGGAAAGCAGACAATTCTTTGTTTCACCACTTCCTGATTTTCCTCAGATCTGAGCTGGTTTTGAAGGGACAGAACCCACAAATAATAGGTGTATTACAAATTTGCAAAGAAGATATTTTGGAAGTACTACAGGAAAATTATGTATCAATTGGGTGGGGTTAGGGGGAGGAAGAGGTGGCCCAACTCAGGTAAAATGCAGGAACATAGGGTAGAGTGACATCTCCATGCTAGGGGTATCCCCTGGGAGGGTCTTAGCTAAAATATAGTAGAATTGGCTACTCTGAACTGGTTCAGAAGCCAGTGGATCAGCAAACTACCTATGAGACTTCTAATGCAACTACCTAAGGCCAATAGTGAACCCCTGGAATCCAATATAATGTGAGACTTGGCCATGTCCACTCAGCACAAGAAGGAAGTCAGCAGTACTGGCCCAGAGACATTGTGAAGCCATTGTTGCCTATACTGGAAGCTTGGGACTATCTTCCCCTTTCCTTAAAAGCAGACCTCAACCTTATAAAATGAGCAAAAAATGCAAAAGAGCTCTTACCATAGATAGCACTTATGGAGCCTGGAATAACAGACCTCAAACCCTGAGGGCACTAAAGACAAAATATCTCTACATGAAGCCACAAAGGGTGATGTGAATTGGTTCCTATCTCACAAGAGTCACTTGGAAGAATTTAAAAAGGATTTTAAAAGAAAGGTATTAGAAAAATGGGGAAAGGAAATGAGAGCTTTTCAGAAGAGCTTGGAAAGGGAAACAGAAATTACCTGAAGAAAATTCCTTAAAAATAAATTCAGCATAATGGATAAAGAATATAATTCCATAGAAAGAGAGAGAGAGAGAGAGAGAGAGAGAGAGAGAGAGAGAGAGAGATTTGCCAAAATGGATAAAGACAAAAAAAAAAAAATCAGAATTAGTAAAATTAAAAAATTAAAAAAAAATCAATGTACAAAACAATTCATTTAAAAGTTCAATTGACTAAATGCAAAAGGAGATTAAAAAAAAACTGAAGATAATAATTCACCAAAAATTAGAATTGAACAAATGGAATTGAATGACTCAATGAGACATAAAAAATCATTCAAAAATGAAAAAAAAATTAAAAAGTAGAAGAAAATGTAAAATACCTTAATGCAAAAACAAGTAACCTCAAAAATACATCCAGGAGAGATAATTTTAGAATTACTGAACTAACTAAAAATTATGATTAGGGAAAAAAAGATGAAATAAACTTTCAAGAAATAAAGGAAA